>NC_134571.1:105750171-106079171 GCF_050947875.1 Dermacentor variabilis
CTAATTAAACGCTTGTTTAAGCTAACGAGCGGACGTCAATTAAAGGCATGGTGGGGCGACACACATTTTTCGAAAGCAGACAAAAGTAAAAGCGGCGAATGCACGCGGAAAGACATTAAAACGCGGTTTCTCTGACATCGTGTTCCAGAGCAAATTGAGGACATGAAGCGCAAAAGAACGAAAAGGTCAAGTAGTGCGGAGTGCTCGCAAAGACGTGTTTGACGATGAGTGTTTGCTAAGCGGTTACTCGCTCGTGCGCCTGACCTTTCCGCTAAATATGCGAACCACAAAATGAATGTCGATGCGAATTACGAGGCCGAGCAAACGCTTTCGAATCCGCGCTGCGAACGACTGCAATCCACTCTCATTTATTACATAGGGGCTCTGGCAGTTACAAAAGGAAAGTCCGTATTTTTGCTTCCGCAAACGCCATCTGCCATCACTGCTTTGGAAAATAATAAACAAAAATGAGGATTTGAAAACAAAAATAACGGTACGGTCGGACCGCGTCGTTAGCGGGAGAATGTTCAGAATCTCGCACCCAGAGCGGCGGCATCGGAAAGCAAAATGTTTCTGCTTCACCGAATCAAATATTAGCGCAGTTTGTTTTCTGTTCTCGCGCGTAATTGTTGGGAACGGACGGACGACCAGGGCTGTTTTTTATTCAAAGCGCGCTTTATGCAAGAGTGAATCCGTCTTTTCCAGAGAGCTATGTAAGCACTAACACAGGAACCACATAAAAAAATGACATCACGAATTACTGCTCATGTGGAAACATCTAAATTTTACCGGTTTTGCTTCGCCTCATAGTAAAAGCACGACCACTTTTCGAGTCTAACGAAGCGAATAGGCAGGTAAAACACTTATTGCGGACATCACTAGAAAACGGCTTGCCGTCTTTTAGAACGTAGCACTTAGGCGCCCGTTCCTGCTTTGAGCGTTGATGTGCCTCGGCGTCGTACCTCATAACCGAGCGAAAGAGCGCAGCGAAAGATGAAAGCAAACGCGGAGCGCAGCGCGAGATGAAAGAAGGAAGTGCGAGGATGAAAGTGGAGGAGGAGGCTCCAGTGAAACCATGAGGTGGAAAACGGAGGAGGCGTGTAGGGGAAACGGCGTACGCATGAGCTGAGTTGCCGCCGTACACGGCATCCTAAGCCGCGTGGGCGAACTCATGTGGGCTACCGAGGGTGCGCCAGGGGCCGTGAGGTGAGGACGGCTATGTTCGTCCGCGGCGTCAGCTGTTGAGGTCAGTCCGTGGTGCCAGCGTGTGTGACGCTAATCACTGCTCCTGCAAAGGGCGGTGGCGAGCGGCTACAAGTGAGGCTCGCTGTGACGCTCCTCCAGGTGTTGTTGCCGCTGACATTGGTGGCACGATTCCCCCCCGACGAAGGGCGCTCTCGCCGTTGGCGGGAAGAAATCGAGAGAAGAAAAAGCGTCGTTCCGCGCAAGACGGCCTGTGCGGCGACGATGGCTACGTTATGGTGCCATAGTAGCGTAAGTCTTCCGTGTGGAAACAAAACTCTCTGCATAAGCGGATGTCTGTCTGCGGCGGCTGCTTTGAACTGTGCCAAAGCGTCACCCATGAGCTGCCTCTCGCTATCTCTCAATTAGCGAGACAGTAGTGCCACATTTCGACTCGTTTGCAATGCGCTGTACGAGACAGATTGTTCGCGCCAGGTACGCCACTCACAGCATTCTGTTTCTCATATATACCATGTACATATACAGTTATAGTGCAAAATAATGACCCGCCGAGTGAAAACACGTATAGAACTGCGCTCAACTTTTTGCATAAAGGAGTATCGTAATCGTCAGTGAATGTTTTCTTCAGGTGAATACTATTCGATCCATGCATTGGCATGCCCTACGGAAGCCTTAAACACTGAGGAACATCCAATGAGGGGAAAAATTCTGAGTTACCTGACTGTAGTACCCGAATCGACAAAGGTATCCTTCGTAGCCACTTGCTACCGTTGGGTGGATTTCTTACTTTCGTAAGCCTTCTTCCCACTTGCATGCTTCCACAGAACTCATCTGCGATATTCAGGCTCCCTCTGGTTTGAGTTGTTGATGATTCCAGTTTACCTGGTTTCAACTGCAAGCGCCCTGTTTAGCTCAAACGGTGGAGGCTTGGGTTAAATCTCCAGGCCAGGATGATTGATTCCGTGAAGCTTTCTTTGTGAAACATACTTACCAATTTCCTTTACAGTTTCGTGCTGCCGTCGGTAGAATTACAATTTTCCCTTTCTCGATGCATGGGTCAGCAGCCAGTAACGCTGAAGATATACAATTAATAAGATCGTTTCGAATGATCAGTAGAGGCTCCTAATTGCGTCAACTCGACGGTGCCCTCTGTAAAGAACACACTCTTCTATCATATCAATTCATGCTGTCTTAGTTTACCAAAGTTAGTGTTTTCCCTGCCAGTTGAATCAATATTTCCTATTCAGTTCGAGCTGATAAGTGACCACGATGGAGGAGTAGTGCGAGAACAATACCTTCGCGAGAATAGTTACGTTCACTACGTCCTATAATAAGCTTTTAGGAGGAGCCTAATTTTGGAGAATTCTCTTGATTCCACAGAGTACAGCGAGAGCTGCTGAAATTCAGATCAAAGAACAATTAGCAGGTAGCGTCTGTTATTTCGAGGGTATTGTTGAACACTACTTTGATGCACATGACAATTGCATGAACAATGCTACGTCTACTGGACTACTTAGTCCTGTCTGTGAAAGACGTGAAAGCCCCCCTCGTCACTGTTTAGCGATCTAATATAGTAGGGCACTATCTTCATCACGGCTATTATGCCATTTTCAGCACTTCCGCCAAAAAAAGCACCACACTCTTCACACTGTTTCTTTACCAGTTTAAAGTGCGCGCTCCTTATAGATAGACACAAAATATCAGAGTATTTGCCTCCGTCATTTTCTTCTGAACAAGAATTTTTGTCGACGTCCTGTCAAATAGTGCGAAACGTCAATAACTGATATAAATGCATAAACGACTCTTTCCTCTCCTTGCTCTCTCTCCTTATCTTAGCTCGTTAAAACCGTCCATATATACACCGTTGATGCTGATGTGCGAAAACACTTACTGTCCAGTGCCCTTCCTGTTAAATATGTTTTAACCTTCTTCTTTGTCAGCTCTGTAACTACTTTTATTAGTGTGAGTAAGCAACTAGCCCGGCTTTCCAGCCTCAGCAAGCCTATTCTTTCCTAATAGCGCCATGATAATGTCATGATTGCGCAGGCATCACTGCACTATGATGCCTGGAAGCCTGCGACCTCATCCATCGGCTTGCGCCTTCCCGTGACTTGGCATATATGTTTGATCTCCACAAAATAGTGTCAAACATGTTTCGGTTTTTCTCGCGATTTATCCGCCTCAGGCTGCAAGTGCCCCGAACTATCAGAGGCAGCAGAATAACAGAAAGCCCGCAACCTCAAATGAGCAAACAAAGGAACCTAACACAGTTGGCATTGCTTCGCCCAAGCGCATGAGGTAATACTTTCGGATGCGGTAGTCTCGTGCATAAAATAGGAGGAAAACGCGCGAAGCGGAAGTCGCGAGTGTACGCCTTTCTCTGCATCACACCAGCCTGGGTGCATGGTAGCGGCACCACGATTCTAAGCACTGGTGGGCGTAATCCTGCACACTTGACTTGCCGCTGGAACACAAAACGTCAACTCCTGGAACAAGTCGAGGCTAGGACGCAGTATAAGTGTGTGCGAGAGAGAGAGAGAGAGACAAGGGTGTGTAAGCGGGAACGGGAAAACAGCGGGAGCGGGCAGCAGCTTTCGGTGACGCCTTAATGCTCGCAGGCCAGACACGGGCCTTGTGTGGGAGCTCACGCTCCGGTTGAGTCTCTTTCCACTTCCCGAGCCTGACGGCGGGTCGGCCGGTTACCGCGCTCGTGTGGTGAGAACTACTTCCGGTGGCCTGCTTGCCTCCATGACTTGCAGCCCTTGTGTTTTGTTCCCGTACTTGTTCTTCTACTTCGCAGTGGAGCGTTGTAAGGAGACGATGCTGTGCTTCGGGGGTGCGGAGTTATTTCCAGAAGAAGTGCAAGACATCCCGCCGTGTATATATAGTCGGTAATTCCCTTTAGTCAGTGAGAGTAAAGTTTATCGTCCACCACCTAGATTCATGTTACCAGCACAATATAAATGGGACACTCAGAAGATGCACAAGCAGGCTCCCTGCACAAGGGAGATACTGCACAAGCTAGACTTCTAGAGCTACTTACTTTCTTAACATAGTGCTATGCTAGGTGCAACCATGAAACGTGTAGTTTGCTTGCATATGCTTGTGTTAAGTAACTTTCAGTTGCAGTCTCGCGTTTGTGGTGCCTGCGTCTTGTTTTTCTGTCCACTTTCGATTGTTCTGATGACGCGAATAAGAAATCTTGCAGCTAGCTAACCCGTTCAAGAACGTTACTTACGCTCACCAATTGAACCATTGATGATGATGGTGATGATTTGTCGGCATCCCCGTTGGAACTGGGCGCTCACAGTCAACCAATTACCCTCCTTGAGGTAATCCGGTATGCTATACATGATTTTCATTCAAGCACTTTTGTATACACCTCATTAACCTCTTTTCTCTTCCAACAACTTCTCTACTTTTATTTTACCGCTGCCTATGCATGTAACGGATCCAAACATGTCTGTAGCTTCGCTGCTTTCTTTTTTACAAATACTCCAAATATATCTTGCATATCTTAACTGACGACCCAGAAGCCCAACCCATGTTACCTCGCACTGTCTCATTAGTAGTTTTGCTGCGGGCTTCCGAAGTCGACCGGCCTAACGATCTTTGCTTAACTTCCAACCCCGACAAGATATCAGATTTTAAGCACAGTATAGCATTTGGGAACGTCAGGGTTGGCACTATTACTCCTTTGCAGATTCTACGCACTACATCATATTCATATAGGCCACAACGTGATCTATGTTCCATGATTGCTGCATTCCGCTTCCCCTTTGTTTTCAGATTGTCTTGATGGGTCCTAGAGTAAGCACTTCCTTTATTTATGCGATGGGAGTTTATGGGATCATTTTTGTGATGACACAATAACTGCACCCGCTGCTTAGTCAGGAAATTATTATACGACACCTTCTTGTGGGTGTCGTATTCAGTTGACTAGTGCGTCATTTGAAAAGTCGCTAACGTTACATGAACACCACAATAATTGCTCTGTTGTTGAATTTAATCCTGTGCCATCGTTACTGAGGCGCTGCTGTCTATGCAATCGGTAAAGAATGTGCAATGTTGAAATATTGCAGAAAAGTAGCATTATTTTTTAATTTTAGAAATTTTAATTCTTCAAGTGCCCTGTTTAATATTTACTCAAGGCAGTGGTGGATAGTGCGGATTTCCGCGTTTCTTCGATGTAAGCGTACTAAGGTGCCATTCGTAAGCTAGTTTTATGGTGTTTAATAATATCCTAAAAGTCATATGTGCATTTGTGAGCCACAAAACGTAGGGTCCGTCAAAACCACTCAGCTATTATTGTGATGCTAACATGGTAGCAGAAATTATTTTCTGCTAAATAAAGCACCTATCATAATCCAGATATTTTCCTTAGTCTTCATCACTTCCATTGGGTGTAGGATCGTCATACATGTGCCACAGCCGTCTTTCGGGCACACGAGCGCTTTTCGGGCCCAATGCGGAGCATGTTACTACTTCATTCACGGAAAGACAACTTGCTTATCGTTTACGTACGACGGCCGCATTCTTCTTTGTTAAGCCAACCATGTGGTGTCTCCGTGTGTGCTACCTTCTCCCCCCCCCCCACCTCTTGTTGGGCTAGGGGCACGCTTCATCTATTGAGTTTCTGCACCGTTTGACTCCGAATAACCCTGGGCGATGGTAAAAATTGAAATTTAGACGTGATAGACATTGTGCAGATTGAATGCTACACCCAGCAGCAGCAGGTAGCACAGCTGCTGAGGCAACTGCCGCTTAGAATTTGTTTATGGTCCGCCTTGTTTAATGTTCAGTTTTTTTTTACAAACGAACATTAGTTCAATTTCAACGCGATGTGGTGGGAAAAGAGTTCGCCCCGCCGCTTCACACACAATGTTTTCAACGCCTAGTAAAAACAATTTCCTTCGCACTGCGTTTGTTCTGGGGTAATGCAAAGCACAACATTTCATAAATGTCTAGCGTGGCACGTCTGAGACTGAAAACTGAAATCTTTTTTCTTTATGTTGTCATAGGTGTCGGGAAAGTGCTCTGAAGGAGCATATTGCGTAGCTGCGATTGGTGGTTTAATTTTTGAGATATGCTGCGAATAGCACATGCGCAATAACGCAAGAAAAGAGAGAGAGAAAGAGAGAGAGAGAGAATGAAAAGGAAAGGCAGGGAGGCTAACCAGACATGAGTCTCCGGTTTGCTACTCTACATGGGGATGGCGGATAGGGGTTAGAAAAATGACAGAGAGGAAAACGCTAAAAAAAAGGAAAAAAAAACACGCACACATGGGGGCACACACACAAAAGGCGTTCCTGTTAAAATCGTTCACACAGGCCGGTAGATCGAAAAAATCGCAATAGCGCTTGCACGGCCTTCTTCTATGACGGTAGGTTCTTTCGATGTTGTAGAATTCTTTTTTCGGATAGCGGTTGGTCGTCCAGTTGGTCAAGTTCGTGGCGAAGGCATGCCCTCTGTGGACTCTACTGCGGGCAAGCGCACAAAATATGCCCAATTGATTCTTCATAACCGCAGTGGTCACAGGTTGGGCTGTAGGTCATTCCTAGGCGGAATACACAGGCTTTGGTAAAGGCAACGCCCATCCAAAGTCGATATAGAAGCGTGGCGTCTCTGCGCCGAAGCTGTGATGGCGCTCGAAGACTTAGTGTGGGATCAAGTGAATACAGTCGCGTATTTCTTAAATGTGGCTCATTCCATTGTGACGCGGTGCGCTGCCGAGGAAGTAGGCGGAGCTTCCGTGCTGCGTCAGTTCTAGAAAGAGGAACTGGGACGTGGCGCTCCTCAGTATGGGCTGAGCGAGCAGCGTGATCCGCCCGTTCATTGCCGATAATCCCGCAGTGATTTGGAAGCCACTGAAAGGTTATTTCATGGCCTGCATCACTTAGGTGTTGTAACGTCTCTGTAATATGGAATATTGATTGTTCGTGCGGTCCGCGTCTTAAAGGTGGCAGTAGAGAATGCAGTGCCGCCTTCGAATCGCAAAATATTGTCCACTTGTGTGGTGGTACATCCCCACTGTGATGAAGGGCAGTAAAGAGTGCAGCGAGCTCTGCTGCCGTTGATGTTGTCGCGTGGGTCGTCCTAAATTTGCTTGTTGTAGCTTTCGCTGGTATGACGATTGCCGCCGCGGAGCTGCTTGGAAGGACAGATCCATCAGTGTAATTATGAGTAGTCACGGTAGTTCTCGTACAAATATAGTAGCGTGAGCTGTCTAAGGGCTGGCGATGATAGATCAGCTTTTTTCGAGATACCAGGTATTGTGAGGGTGATTTTTGGCTGAGTGAGGCACCATGGAGGAATCGAAGGTATCGCAGCCGGAGTGAAACAAGCTGGCGATGATTCATCATATGCGGTTACCGTATGGCTCAAAAATGTGTGTGGTCTGTCCGCTGTTAGGGAGGCCAAGTGGTGACGAGGAGTCCTGGCCAGATGCCTTAAATGGGTCATGAGTATTTCCATTTCAATGTAGGTGCTGACAAGGTGGTCTCCAGCGATTTCTATCGTAGCCACTGTTGAAGCACTCTGAGACAGGCCTAGACAGATCCGGAGCACTTGACCCTGAAGTCTTCCTATTGTGCGTATATTCGTTTTACCTGTGTTGTTTATTGCTGGCAATCTGTATCGCAGAAATCCTAGAAAAATCACCCTGTACAGTTGCAACATGGCACTTGGCGACATTCCCCAGGTCTTGCCAGCGAAAAACTTGAACAGGTGACAGATGCCTGTCAACCGTTTTTTTTATGTATGATACGTGTGGGCACAATGACAAGTCCCTGTCGATTATGACACCTAGAAACTTGTACGATCGGACCCGTCGTATTATTTGGCCATTTATCATTACACCGTAGTTTGCCATGGGTTAGCGCGTAAATGGCACTAGTGCGCATTTCTCGGAGGAAATTTCCAGGCGTCGATTACGGAGGTAGATAACAGTTTGTGTGGCGGCTCTCTGAATCAACGCTCGCAACTGTAGGCGTGTTACTGCAGACGTCCATATGCAGATGTCATCCGCGTATATTGATAGCCTGACTGAAGTGGGCACGTGCTCAAGGAGAGCAATTAGCGTTAGCTTAAATAACACAGGGCTAAGTACACCGCCCTGGGGGACGCCGCGGTAGCTATAATGTAGACAAGTATGGCCTTCCTCGGTGCTTACAAAAAAGGATCGCATGGATAGATAGTTCCGTATCCATTGAAACATCCGACCACCCACCCACTCCTACCTCTGCGAGAGCACGGAGGATGGCTTCACGCGTAACGTTGTCATACGCCCCTTTAACGTCGAGGAATAAAGAAGCTCAGAGACGCTTACAGCATTTCTCATGTTGAATGTAGGTGACCAGGTCGACGACGTTATCGATCGATGATCGACCGCGTCGGAAGGCCACCATGGCATCTCGGTAGGCGTTGTGGTACTCCAAGTACCACTCCAGGCGTCCTAGTACCATTCTCTCCATTACTTTGCCCACACAGCTCGCCAAAACGATCGAGCGATATGATTAGAGTTCCAACGGCAACTTGCCAGGCTTCAGCAGTGAAACAAGGCGACTTGTCTTCCAGGTTGTTGGTAGTGTGCCATCTCTCCAAGATTCATTGTACACCTCAAGGAGAACTCCTCTCGCTCGCTCCCCCAGGTGACACAGAGCTCGGTAGAAAATTCCGTCAGGTCCTGGCGCTGACGTGCGGCTACACAAAGCTAATGCTGCCTTAAGTTCGCGGATTGAGAATGGTAGATCCATCCGGTGATCACGTGGTGGCGGACAGCTACTATAGGCGATGGAATGTTGGTAGCTGTGAGTTGGCCGGATAATCTGGCGCAGAAATCCTCTGCCACCTCAATCTCCGATCTCTTTTGAGAGAGGGCAAGCGCATTGAATGGGAATGGCTGTACCGCACCGTTTTCCGTAGTTGCGATAAAGGCTTGCGTGGATCTAGCGACTCACAGAAGGTAGTCCAACTTTGTGATTCCAGCTTGTTTAACCGGCGTTGCATCTTCTTTTGCATGCGCCTGGCTGTCCGTAAATCGTCCATTGTCTTCGTACGTCGGTATCTTTGTTGAGCACGTCGTCGGATTGCTCGAAGTCATTCTAGTTCCACATCAAATTCATTCAGTTTCGAAGAGCATGTGAGAGTACGCATAGTATCTATCACCGCGCCCTTGATTGCCTCTTCCAAGTCGAAAGATAGATTGGCGTCGCAGTGTTCTTCCATAATAGACAGAAATTTAGGCCAGTCCACTCTTTGGATCGTATCCCATATTTTGGAAGGGGACAATCCTCTGATCTTGATGTACGTGGGGATATGGTCGCTTCCGCACGTCTCTATGTCCGCAAACCACCCTGCACGTCTGACAAGGCTTCCTGAGACGAAAACCAAGTGAAGACAGCTGCTGTACGTGGAGACACGTAAGAAGGTAGGACTTCCATCATTCAGCAGCCAAAGTTCATTACTGGAGGCGAAAGATACTAGAGCTCTGCCTCTGGCGTTGATCATCGGACTTCCCCAGAGTGTATGGTGGGCGTTGAAATCTTCAATGATGACCCAGAGATTGGAAGTTGAGGAAAGGATGTCTTGTAGTCTTTTGTAATCAAATCGACTTGATGGAGATAGGTAGGCACCCACAAAATTAAAGGCCAAATTCTTTTTCCTTACGTTGAGGCATATCTATTGATTATTGTCATTAGGTGGTACAGGCTGATAAATGTAAGTGAGGTCACGGAGAATAAACACCAAAACCTTACTGTTTTCATAAACAGTTGACGACATAAATGACTCATATCCAGAAAGCCTGATTGTGTTCGATAAGTTCGGCTTGCAAATGACGATAATGGGAAACATATTGGCGTACACGAAGCGACGGAAATCCGAAAGGCGCGCTCTGAGTCCACGCGCATTACACTGAAAAATAGCTGCTTGTCGGACCTCTTCGCTAAAAGGCCATGGCTGTGGAGCCATGATCTACTCAATGGTTGCCAGCACCGGATTCAGAGCGTCCAGTACTTGAAGCGCACTTCTGGCAGACGGTGTGTGCATGTTGCTTAGCAACACGCGAATGGCATTCATTAAAGGCCTAATAAGTGCTATCACTTGCCCCTCTGTTTTTTGCGACTTCTGCGATACAGCGCCTTGTTGTACTGGGGGCGGCTTCTTTTGCGGCTCTTCTGGCGGTCGTGTACGCGGAAGTGGCGGCCATTCCTTTGTAGAGAGAGATGTGGCAGTTTTCTTCCTTCCAACGTCGGTCTTCGGAGTGCTGGAAACTTCCGCTGATGATGCTGCTTGACGAGTTGACTTTTCCTGAAAGCTTGATGTTTTCCGTCGAGAAGAACTTCGACGGTGACGTCGTCTTCACCGCACTTTCCCAGAGGCCTCTTTGTGGGTAGAGTTGTCTCTCCCCATTTGTTTAAGAATGGTGATCTCTTTCTTGATCTGGGGACAGTCTTTGGAAGAGGCGCAGGGATCACCCTGACAGTTAGAACACTTCATCGTGGTTGCGCTGCAGTTGTGTTCTGAGTGGGGTTCGGCACATAGTGGGCACACGGCCGAATTTCTGCAGACACCCTTCACATGGACGATCTTCTGACAATTGAAGCATTGCATTGGTCTTGGAATAAATGGTCGAACCAAAGCCGTTCTGTTTCGATCAAAGGGAACAACGTACACAGCTACTTCAAAGCTATACCTGAACGGTTCCGCGATTGATTGTTCTTCGACAGACATTGGGAATAATTTTTCACGAACATATGTTGTGGGATTCCCATAGTGAAATTGTAAGAAAAAAGCTAAGTAAGGCACTAGGCATGCTTAGGAGATGTCAATCATTTCTACCGACTACTCAGATGTTAACTATCTGTAACACGCTTTTTTGTTCACAGCTACGCTATGGTCTTTTTGCGTGGGGCACTGGCACCCTGCAATCTAAGCAAAAATTACTCGCGCTTCAAAAAAATGCATTACGTTGTATAGCAAATGCCGAATACAATGCACATACCTCGTCTTTATTCAACAAATTCAAAGTATTAAGATTTGATAACTTGTATGAATATTGTTTATTAGTGTCCTTGAAAAGTGAATTCAACAAAGGAAAAAATAATCTTACCTCCATAGCATGCTTAGAGCGCAACACCTCGTCTCGACCTACTAGACAGAGCGATTATTGGAAGCTTCCTCGATGCCGAACAAACTATGGTCTCCAAATGCTGAAATATTCACTCCCCCACCTACTAAACAAGTTCAATTTTTCATTAGAGCGATTACGCCTTCTTTCGCGACAGGATATGTCCAATCTTTTTTACTGACATGATGTACTTCTTGAAGCAAAATGCGGTATGAGATGCTGCATTTTTACGATTTTTTTTGTCTTCTCGAGGAGTACAAATTTTTATGCGCTTTTCCTTTTTGCATAACTATATTTCCTCATTGTACCAATTTCACTTTGTATTTATGTGCCTATTTACTTGTTTCCATGACTACGAATGCTGTCACTTTTCTGCCTTGTATTGCTGGGATGTGGGGCCAGTCAAGCTGCGTTTATGTCGCAGCTTTTTTCCCGCATTCCACACCACACATTGTATCTTTGCCTCATGTATGAATATGTAAACATTGAATCACTGTGGTGAAATAAACTCCAACTCCAACTCCAATCTGGTGGCGAAATTGAGCGACCTTCACGTAGGGTGGAAGGCAGTCGCCTTTGAACATTAGCCTCCCACAACGTGTGTTGCCGAGGCGACAAACATGCACAATGACGTTGTGTTCACTTGCTGGTTTTATGAGTACTGGGAGGTCTGCGTTAGGAATTTCATTGTCAATGTCATAGATGACTCCTGTTATTGTGGCACCATTCGTTGGCACGACGGATGGGACCTTGATGTTTCCCAGCTGCATTACATGTTGTAGTATGGTCAGCGCGCTCTGTTTCATCACATCAATTGCCAGGATGTTTCGCCTAGTGCTTATCCTGACATCCTTGATCTCGTTTGGCACGGTGTTTTCTAGATACACGGTGGAGTGCTTGCCTGTTGAGGACGCGCAGGTTGTCGGTAGCGTTCTGTGGCACAAACAGGATGTAGTGAGGCCATTGTTGAGGCGCTGTTTTCAGTGTTCGAGCTGGACACCGAAGATGAATTGATAATTCTTCCTTTGGCCTTGGGGTGCCGGACAAGTCGAAAGCTGTCTTCCGAGGACTCCTCATTTGATGCGGAGTACAGCTCTGTGTCCTCGCTACCACTCGACGTATTTCCTCGCTTCCTCGAACCGATGTCCGCGGGTGAACGGGAACCGGGAGGATCCTCGGGGTGTTGTACATCCATCACCGCGATGGAGGGGGTGGTAGACCCCACAGGTGCAGTGAGAAGTCCAGAAAAGCACATAGACGGGCGAGATGCGTTCCGCAAGAGAAGCACTTCGCCTTCTTTTTTAACGCAAGGAAAAAGGCCTATAGTAGCTTTTGATGTAGTGCAGCTGATTTGAACTACTTGCAAAGACATTGTCACCACGCAGCGGCAACGTACTTAAGTTGTGGCCATTCGACTCTAGCAAAAACTGCATAGCGAGCTACTATCTAGTTTCGGTGGATCTCGGAACACAAACGCAATATTGCAAGAACCCGGGCTATCGGTTCGAATTTTAGTACACTGCTTTCTCATGAAAGAGACCGAAGTGTAGGTGAAATTTATGTTTTTTTCTTCCCCCTTTTCATTTTGACTACAGCTATTTAAAACGAAATTTCAAACGAGGGAGGTGATAAGTTTATGGTGAAGCTTATCTCTGCGTGAAAGGACAGAAACACTCTTGTAACCTCTTAGACTGCGTTATTTATTTCCCTTTTATTGCATAGAGATATAAATGCAGATGTTTATTGCCATGCGTAACAAGTTATTTGCTGAGGAGCATCAAGAAAAAAGTGCCGCCTTGTATTCTCTTTTTTTTGTTCTTGTGTTCCACCACGGCGCCTACCGAACAAACAGACCACGGTTGCCCGGGCGATCTTGCTCGCTCGACGTGCACTATTTCTTTGTATTGCACAGCGCGTTCGCGGAGTACGGTAGGAATGTTAAACAAAAAGTATGTTGAACTCATAACCGTATATTGGGCTATGCTCAATTGGTCACACAACTACCGTTCATGCCATGTGAACTTATCGCTTTTCACCCATTATATACAGGAAAACTTGGCGCCTATAGGATGCGCCGGCTACTCTTTTACGTACGTCATAAGAAGCCAACGAGCAAAGACACCGATGACAACACAGTGCAATTGCTTGTGGTTATTAGTTGAATTAAAGAAACGATATATTAATGCAATTGAAATTGGATCAATCTGCCGCAGGTTGGGAACCGATCCCACGTCTAATTTATCAATTCTTTAATTCAATTAGTAAGTACAAGTAATTTACCCTATGCTGTCCTTTTTTATATCACATATATTTAAGGAAAGGCTGGTGCCTATGTGTGGCGCCGGCTACTCCACTTCTCTTAGTTTATGGTTATTGTCGGAAAGTTGTGAACAATCACCAAATTGTACTAATAAGTACATGAAGAAACATTCACGTACTATGTATCAGGGTGTACGTGGCACCGGGCTAGTTGGTATTCCATGCTGAAGTGACTAGCGCAAGAGTGCAGACGGGACTATAAAAAGGCGACAAGGAAACTTCCAACTGGTGTTTATTACAAAAAGTTATGTATATATACTCTCGCGCACTTGATCGTAATCATTTACAATTGTGAGTCATCTTGATCATCACAAATAAACAAAAACGCACCAAGGCCGCGCCAAGGCCTAAGGCGGACTCCCGCAAACAGACGGCAAGTATGCAAATTCTTTAACAGTCAAGGCTAAGGATGGTTCACTAACGCAGTTGCCTTCTGTGATAGCCGCTGCCTCAATGATGAGTCTAGTGTTTTCTTACGCGTTGCTAGCTATTATTTCTGGTTTTTCTTTCAAGGATTGGATGACATTTGCATTGAAATCAGTGTAGTCCAAGGAAATCTTCTCTCCCTTTTTGTACATCTTGATTATGTTCCTGTAGTCTCACGTTTAGGCATCTTCCCGTTTGTCTCACGCAGCGCTGCCCGCGGGAAAGAGGTATGCTATACACTACTCCTCTTGAGCAATCGACGAAACTCTTTCTGTGCGCAATGTTGCGTGATTTTGATTGTTTGCTCACACGGCTCGTTTGGGCGCATAATTGAGATAACTTGTGGCGCGTGTAGATCACCATGACGCACTGTTACATTTCCAATGATTTCACAGTGACTTGGAATCTACTGGAAAGTTATGTCGTGTTGTAGATCTTTCGCTATGGCATGTGATTTCTGTGCTTCGTATGTCAATGTGCTGTTTGCTTTTCGTAAGATGATTTCATTTAGGCACAGCAATGAGGCTTGTGAGTGACTCAGAATTACCCAGCGAAGGGGTTGAGACTACTGACATATGTAATGCAAATCAGAAAGTATTGCATAGAACCCTGCCCTTGTAGACGTTTTAAATTGACAAAGCTTGTAAGCTCTATTCTCTTGGTATGCAGTTATATAGTTATATAAAACGCAGCTACAGAACATTGTTTCATGCATGATATATCGGCGTACACGAGAATGCGATCTTTGCACTTAGTGTAAAGATGCGATAAAGTTAATTTCTTTATCGCAGCTACAGACATATCACATCTGCTACCTACTCCAAGAGTTGAAGTGACAATTTCTGGAATTGCTAGCCGCCATGAGGCATGAGTTGCGCAAGTAGGCCAGTATTCGTAAGCAGGCAGCAAATTCTTGCACCGCCGTATTTCTTCATTTGTGCGTGCAGTGATTCTATCCTGACACCCTTGGCATAGTGGATGATTAGCGTGTTGTGTAGCCAAACGAAAGAGGTGACAAGCTTTCGTAAATCTGAGTGCACGAAAAGTTGGTTTGCGGGACTCGGCATTTGCCAAACACTGGCAGATGCACGCGCAACACGAAGACATAGTCGAATGCTTCTGGCAGCAATTTTTGAATTGTTTCGTCTAGATTACAGGATATTTCCTGTAACATAGGAGCGGAGTATGCTATTCTTTGGCTAATGATTGCCGAGTGAATGCGTAATAAAGTAGATGTTTAACTACCCTATCTAACTCAAACAAATCGACGGAAAATTTTGATTATGGAGTTGACTTTCTTCTATAATGCATTAATTTTAGGAGCCCATCATAACCGTCTGCCTATGGTAATACCCAAGAACTGGTGTTGTCGCTCAAGTTGCAGACGCTGAGTGTCTATAGCACTAGCTGGAATGAGACGCTGCAAACATTTAAAGAGCCCACCGCCTTGGAAGGTTCCAGTCGGTAAAAAAAAAACGGCCAATAATCGTGAAATTTACCACGTTCAAAGACAAGCAGGCTGTACTGGCAAATGCAAAAAAGTTGAAAGCAACAAAAATTAGCATATCGGAATACTTTTCGGAAGATGTGCGGAAAAAAAGAAAACAGCTATGTGAGTACGCGACGGAGCACCGAACAGAATGCGATAAAGTAAACCTAAAGTGCGACACACTATGCTTAAACAAGATCAAGTATGTATACGATAAGTCGCTCAAACAGGTTGTACGGTCTGCTTGACAGTCACGGCCACAGTACCCCGCTTTCACAATACTCGTAGTAAACTGCAGAAGTATTACCAACAAGACCGACGACTTTTTCAGTCTTCTGGAAATTGTGAAGCCAACTGCAGTAATTGCAACTGAGTCGTGGTTGGATGGCAATATATGTGATAACGAAGTATTTTCCGAGGGCTACGTCTGTTATAGGAAGGATCGCGGTTGTCGTGGAGGAGGCGTTTTTATTTTAATTCATGAAACAGTCGACTCCCGGAATCTTGAAGTTGATGTTGGCCTAAGTGAGTCAGTATGGGTTCAACTTATGTTACAGAATGGGAAATCTCTTGCAGTGTGTTCGTTTTATCGCGCACCTGGAAGCCCGGTTAAGGAGCTGAGTGACCTGTCTGTTACCATGGAGACAATAGACGCCGTTATCTTATTCGTAGGTGGTGAATTTAACTTACCTGAGATAGATTGGTCCCGACCAAGCATTACAGATAACTTAGGAAATGCGTCAAGTAAATAAATGATAAGGCTATGCAACTCCTTCGCATTATCTCAACTAGTGCCAGAACCCACTCGAGGAAATAATATATTAGATTTGCTGTTCACTAACCTTCCCACAGTAGTGCACTCTACAATGATAGTACCTGGAATAACGCTGTTGTTTGTAACATGAACCTCAGATGCAGCCAGCGACGCATATATGCTTAAAAAAAAGCCCACACTTGACATATGTTGAGCGCTAGACACACATTACGATGTTTTTGAAACCGTATCAGAATCGAATGACGTGCGTGAACTGTGGCGCATATTTAAAAGCAAAATCTTTGAGTTGCGGGAACGATACGTTCCATCGTGGTTGTTGATGTCACGGCTTGTCAAAAGTAAGCCATGGTATACGAAGGAGGTACTCAAAATCGCCACACGAAGGCAGTATGCTTACGCTAGCTACAAAATGAAGCAGTCGGCCATAAGAAAAAATAAATTGCATCAACTTACAAAATAAATTAAAACTGCAGTGAAACAGGCTAGGAAAAATTTTCCGGCTCTTCCCCCCGTGACGTAAAAACCAGCCTAAAGTATTCTGGAAGCTTATCAAAATGAATAGAAAGGACGACTTATCAATGCCCCCCTTAGACGATGCTGGCACCGTTGTTCATCAATATTTGGCCAAAGCAAAATGCTTCAACTCATGCTTTCCTTCGGTGTTCTCTGCACGTCGAAAGAGCAGCAAAGTAAATACGAATTTTGGCAAAATGGGTGGTGAACCCATGGAAGACATTATAATTCATTAGAGAGGAATTGAACTGATACTAAAGCGGCTGGATGATGGTAAGGCTTGCAGACCTCATGGCTTACCTGTTGCATTACCATTATCGTGTGCTTACTCAGTCTCGAAATATCTTCGCGTTCTTTTTCATAAGTCTTTACAAGAAAGTGCCTTACCTGATGATTGTAAAACTGCTTATATTGTCCCTGTGCACACGTCGGGACCCCGGAGCAGTGTATTCAATTATCGGCCCATTTTTTTGACATGTATTGTTTGTAAAGTGTTTGAACATATACTTTTTACTAGCATTATAAACAACTTAAACAGATACTCACTGCTAAGTCCTCGGCAACAGGGATTTCGTACGCCTTTTTCCTGCGTTACCCAGCTAACAGAACTAACACATGATATAGCAAGTGCATTAGATAACGGCTGCTCTATTGATTCAGTTTTTCTCTATTTTAAGAAAGCTTTTGATGTTGTTCCCCACAATTTATTAGTAGGGAAGTTAGTATGGTATCATTTAAACACTACAGTTATTGCTTGGATTAAGGAATATTTAAGCTCAAGGCATCAGAAAGTAGTTTTAAACAGCCTACACTCAGATGACATTGAGGTAACATCAGGAGTAGCACAGGGATCCGTCCTGGGCCCTCTGCTATGTTTCATCTACATGAAGGACATATGTGTTGATATTTCATCCCGTGTACTTTTATTCGCAGATGACTGTGTGTTATATAGAGTTATTCATAACGAAAATGATTTTTTTGCCCTCCAAGAGCCTCTGCACGGGGTTACGCTTTGGTGCAAAAGGTGGGGCACGCGTATAAATTTGTAGAAAACTGATCACCTGTCTTTTAAAAGAAAACGTACTCCTCATCAAGTTAAATACAAAATAAGCACTCACAATCTGTCATCTGTATCCTAGTTAAAATATCTTGGTGTTTTTTTTACCTCCAATCTGTCATGGCATTGTCATATTTAATACGCTTCAGCCAAGACGTGTAGGGTACTAGGTTTCTTGCCACGAAATGCAAAACATTTTCCTTCGGAAACTAAGCAACTCCTGTATATTACGAATGTTACATCTCTCCTTGATTATGCTTACACAATATGGGACGCTTGGCTAAAGGTTGATATACAAAAGTTAGAAAGAGTGCAAATATTTAGCGGCTCCGTTTGTGTTCCGTAATTACTCTAGGCATTTCAGTGTATCACGTGCAAAAGAGAATCTTGGCTGGGAACCATTAGACGAACGAAGAAAAGCACTCCGGCTAAAGTTCTTTCATAATATTTTTCATTCTAGGACTGGTATTGAACGCGATAAGTACATATCAAAGCCCGCTTATGTATCTTGAGGTCTAGATCATGTGGATAAGGAAAGAGAAATAACATGCAAAACCAAAATGCTAAGAATGTCTTTTTTCCCCAGGGCGATTTCGAACTGGAATAGGTTACCGCAGGACTCCGTAACAACCCTTTCTAACGATGCATTTTTTTTCTTCCTTGTTATAACATGTTCCTTTGATGACTGAAGTTGTGTTCTGAGGATCAATTCTTTCTAACAATGTATCTTTTTCTTCATTGTTATAACGTATTCTGTGATGACCAAAGTTGTGTTGTCATGGTGTGTATGTTGAGCTGTAAATTATTTTGCATTTATTATGGAATGATTTGTACTGTTTGCTGTAAATACTCTTTCAACCCCCCCCCCCTACTGTAATGCCACACTGGCGCTGTGGGTTCTGTACTAAATAAATAAATAAATAAATACTCTTGAGGCATTTCCTTGTAAAAGGCAGCGCAGCAATTTTCTCATGTGAAATGATCATACCTGTGCTTTTCAAAAACGATCCTTATTTAGTGTTAAGCCAGCTTTAGCTTTTGCTGAACGGCTTGAGTGCTCGAGTCAGATGCCCATATGCACAAGTCGTCTGCATATTGTGAACAATTCAATGTAGCAGGCAGGATATGGGGTAATTCAGCCATAACACAGTTAAATAGAAATCGACTGAGATGGACTACCCTGCGAAACACCTCGATTAACTTTATGCTCTGTGCTTTTGCCATCATCAGTGTATCATAAGAAATCCGCAGTCCATTTAAATGTTCCGCCAACTATGCGCAACTGAATTAACCCGTGAAGTACGTGAGTGTGGCTGGATGTGTCAAATGCACGCTTTATGCCTAGAGACACGGCAATGGTGAATCGTCCACACCTCCTCTCATGATCTACTTATGCAACAAGATATAATATGGTAACCATCATACACTGGCGCCGGCGGATGCCCGCCATATTTTCGGGTAGTGCGTTGCTGCATTCTGTCCACCGCTGAAGCCTAGGGTATATCATCTTTTCCATAAGTTTACATATGCAACTTGTCGGACTGACAGGGCGGAAAGAATTTGGTGATAAAGGAGTTTTACCCGGTTTTAGTATCGAACCGCTCGTGTAATTTGATAATTGTACGAATGGATAATTCTGATATCCACTCATCGTTCAGTAATTTTAACAAAAATTTTGTGGCCATAGGACCCAGGTTTTTCTGGGCAGCATATGTGACAACGTCAGGTCCAGCCGTCAGGTCAAGAGGGGTCCCGGACTAGGGCCCCTCCTAGACTTTGTTAGGGGTTGGCCCTTAAGGCCTTCCCCAACTCCCTCTTCTATATATGGCCATTAAAGTTTTCCACCACCACCACCAGCTGCTGTCTTCTGGCGGCATGATACAAGTGTGTTCTTTAACTCTTCTAATGGAAACGGCTGATCTAGGTCATGATGATAACTACTGATAGAAAAATTGATAGATGCTTTGGCTTCTTCGACAGAGTTACTCTATTCAGATGTGTTTACTACTGAACTTGGGCGTGTAATAAGTTGACAGAACTCATTTGCAATGGTCATTTCCGGTACTTTCTAGATTACAGCTAGAGCTCTGAATGGTTGTTGGTGCTTTACTACCCCATTCAGAGAGCGCAGAACATTCAATAATTAGGATGCGGGTCTAAGTGGAGTAACTGAAGAGCAGAATTCCTGCCACCGCTTTGTACCTAGGTGCTCCAGCTGCCGACCTATACGATCATACACCTTTTCACATTCTCGGTAATCTTCAATAAGGCCTGTGAGTCGGTATTTTCCCTAACCTCTGCGGCGTATAGCTCTGAGCCTTTCGTATTGAGAGTCTACACCAGCGTAACCTTCAGGAATCTTAACTAACTTTGAACAAAGGTTTAATTCGTCTTCTATAAGTTATAACAGACTGTCTCTATCACTTACCGCATCAGCTTGACTTGTAATGCGATATCGAAATGCCTCCCAATTTGTTATCTTTTGGAATATGCTGTATTAGAATAGGAAAATGATCGTTACCCTTTTTTCTCTGTCTGTTGTCCAAGTCGCTCCTTGGTGGCTTTATTTGTTGGCTTCTTATGGTATGCTTAATAAAAACGGGCCCCTCGTTCAACCCCCTTTTTCGCGTTCTGTTACGTACAGGAATATTAATACCTAAAATGAAACAAGCTCTACGGCACGGAAGCTTAGAGCACAGGAGTGATAAAGTACATATAAACTACCCACTTACCGAAAATGATATCATGTATATACTTGTCGCTCTTCCTTAGTTCTTCCTTAGTTCTTCCTTAGTCTTCCTTCATTCGCTAACCAGCGCATTCTCGGCATGGAAGTTCTTTTTATTACCGCTGAATCTTTAGCACACTATGAAAGCCGGCGACGAAATCAGCAGAATAATGCCTACCGGCTGCGTCGTAACGCACACACTAGACACAAATAGAGGGCATGAGACGCACGAGCGCTAGGTGTCGTTCACGTCATTTTTTCGTCTCTTCTGTGCGTGTGTCGTTCTTTAGCACAGTCTTTATGCATCAACCAGCTAAAACTGTGCTCGTTCATAATATGAAGTTGCCTTACGCAAACGTATGCCACAAGAAGAGTCCGCTAGACCACAAGTTCGTGCAGTCATCACTTTTATTTTCGTGCACCATAATAACGCAAGTTCTTTACCCGTACGCCCCAAAAACCCCATCAAGTTTATCGAATCCGATCTAGGACAAATTCATGTCAAGGATGATAAAGTCTGCCTAATGTTCTTCGTAAGTAAACAAAAACAGAGTAGATAAACAATTTTTTCAGCATTACGACATTCTGCCCCTCCGATCAATCTCACAACACCAAACTTGCCTTCTTCTTAATCTCTCGTGTGATGCTACCCAATTTATGTCACAAACTTAGTTTCGGCACTTTCTACAGAACATAGAACACTTTCTACAGAACGCCAGAATGCTTTTCTCTATTCAATTCCACTCTTAGTCCTCACAGTTTTATAAAATAAACTCACATTAATGGTAGTTTTCGCTTCCTTGCGCAATCCCCAGGCAAAACTTATTACCAACACGCAATTAAAAAACAAAGCTTTTCACCGGAGTGCAGACGCCGCATGTAAACAAGGGAGTGCCTTTAATAAGGAAGCAACGCGGAGACTTCGCAAACTTTTCTCATCATCCATCGACGCCCGGAACACGAACAAATTTGGGCATCAGAGCATCCACAAGTGATGCAAGCGTGCATGTAACCTTGTTGTGCGATGTGTGAGCAATAAAAAAGACTGCACCCTAAATTGCGAAGCGAAAGCTCCAGAGAACTCCTTATAGCAAAATCTCCGAAAGAAGCGAAGGTCAAAGCAATCTATCGAGCGGAAGGGAGTTAAGGAACTTCGATGCAACAAAACCGCGCGCACACACACAAACATAAATAAAGAAATAAAGCACGGAATGAAAAAGATGGACGCAGGAAATGCTTTAGCAGCTTTTCCGCAGCTGGCTGCCCGGCGTCTGGAATACTCGCGCGACCTATGAGGAATGTTTAATAAGCGTGTTAAGCTTTTACGAAGAATATGCCACGCTCTAGACCCGCACAAGAAAAAAGGCAAGCAGTGCACAACTTTTTTCCCTGCATTTCTCTCTCATCCACAAGGATAACGAAAATGACTAGACGTTCCAGCAACGCTGCATTGAAAGTCCTCATAGTCAAAAGTGTTTTCTGTATTTACTTTGGTCGGAGTTGTAAGAACACGACAGAAAACGCGCATCTGGTTAAGAAAAAGTACTTTAGCTGGAAGAGATATATCTAGGAGAAACGGCTGAAACCCCGTGCGAGGTTAGGGAGCACAGCGAAAAAATCCGCGCGTGTGGCGTCACTGGGATAAACTACCTAGGCAAAATGAAGTAACTTTGCTTGCGCAGCTGATTAATTTCGTTTAATTAAGGAAGGCCCTAAACTTCTCGCTGTGTAAGCGAGACTATCGACCGCCACCGCAGCCACCGCACAAGCATCTGCGTCAGCTATCTGCCCCGAGCGAGATACAGTGCTGGAGTATTTTGCTATTTGTCCGATAACTTAACTATTATTTCGCTCGCGTCCTTATTAGCTCAGAAGCCACCGCTCTCCCGTTACCACTTGTAATGATCACTGGGTCTGACGAATGCAACCAAGAAAGTAATAGATATCGAACTGGAGCTTCATAAAACATGACCGCATAAAAATGAAACATTCTGTCTCGCCCATGTAGCGCCAGCCAAACCAGTCGGTAACGTTATATATGGCATTCTTCTTTTCATGTGAAAGGTGCTAATCGGCAAGAAGGAACGGTGCGTGAATAATCGTCTTAGGGAACACAAAGCTATCTTGAAGTGCCAGCCAGCATCTAATGTATCCTTGAATTGTGGGGAATGCGGCTGCACTCCCGATCTTTCAGAGGTCAATGTAGTAGCCAAATACAGGGACAGTTCGCTAAATGGGATGGCGGAAGCTTCCTGCATCCGAAAGACAGGAAATAGTGTCGCGTAGCCGTCTGCTCTACTGGACAGGTTATAAATAAAACACCTTTTTTGCTAATCCTTAGGAAGTGACGCGTCGTCCCAGTCCTCGTCACGTGTAGCTTTAAGTATATTTATTCATTTGCCATCACTAAAAGTTTCTAGTGATAGGTCAGCAATTTTTTGCATTTTAACTTCTTTTTCTACGGCGTAGTTGTAGAGACGTGCTAAACTGTTCCACCCCGCTGCCAAGGCTTAGGAGTGCCGTCGCGCGTACAGTACATTTTCTCGAAATACTGGCACAAGCGTAAGTTCTCGCATCAGCCTTGAATATAGAAGCTGGACGCTACCTTAAAGTGCACCTCGGTTCGCAGAATGACGCATACGGTGGAGAACAAGCATGGGAAGTGGCTATTTTTGCGTTTTCAAGGCGAAGTCGTTTTTTTTTCCTTCCCACTGTTCGGCTGCTGAGTGCTGTCTTGCCGAGTAGGTAAGAACTTCGGCCACTGGGAATGCGCTACTGAATAGTTGCTGCGCCATATATACCCTCACAAATGAATACTGCGGAAACTGATCGCGTGCCACTGGGTATGTGCACCAATGCACAAGTCGGGACACCAGGTATACGCAACTGGGCATATCCCTCTATGGTGGAATGTGGATATTTCTGGCCAATCCTTTGTGATGGGCTTATGTCGTTGGAAACTAAATATAAAAGCAGAAAAAGAAGGAAGGAGTGATGTCGGCAACAGAGGAAGAGTGGAGAAATAATTTAAATATACATAATGTCACTAGAACGTTCATTAAGCCAGGAGCGAAGCAGAAGTAAAGAGAAGACATTAATTACGGTCTCGTGTTGTACTATAGAGGGGGCCTCGGCGCCTGTACCGTGACTGGCGAAAATTGGTACCTAATGATGTGTTGCACCAGAAAGTACGGTTGCCCTGTTTTTTGGGGCAGATTTTCTTTGCTTACTGTTCAAACATATCTTTTTCATGGACTATTATTATCCGATAAGAACATTAGAAGTCATTCTTATTTCGGAACGTAGGTTATTTTCTGGGGTTTATTAGGAGCGATTTACACACTGAGTTAGTCTTCGTTCATAATCACGTTTGTCCCTTCAATGTACGCACGTCTGCAGTACCAAATATTGTGGGCGTGCCATGATCCGTAGAGGTAATATACGCGTATACTGTATTACCTATCCAGTCCAACGTGAAACATCTAGCCTGCATGATATTGAATACGATATTACCGGATCATTTAATGGTTACAGGTCTGAGGTCACAGGTGACACGTCTCAGGTTACAGGTCACTTTAAGATTACAGGTCGCTATACATCTAGGGTCAAGATAGCTACCATGCTAGGAACATTCGAGATAACAATAGCAGGATAATCAGATGCGCGAAATGCTGTTGAAGAAGATCAGCCACATTCTCAAATACACGGCCAATCGTTCGAGCAGTCATAAATTTCTGCACCTGGTACTACAACAGCATAGATCGCGCTTACATTGAAATCAAACAGCTTTATCCTCTCGGCGCTTCAGTAACAGCTATACTTTAATAAAAGTAAAGGCACTGCGCACATCACTCGTCACGCACTGCTAGTGCTGTGACGGGAGTGTAGAGGTTCTTCGTCACTTTGTTTTTTCAGCCTATCTTTATAGATATCTGGAGTAACACCCAGTGGAGCAACACCCAGTGGAGCAACACCCAATGCCTCTCAGTGTTCATCAACTTTCCGCGGGCTGTTGTGATATTATTCAGGAAAGCAGTCGGCGCGTCTTCAACATACAGCGACACTTATGCAATTATTGCTTGCGTAAAATTTACGGAAAACATTTTCCTAAATAGCTTACAAAACCTCTGTGGTATCCATCATTTACCAAGTGTTCTGCACATTGGCAGCGTAGTTTACCTAAAGGCATAAGATTTGCGCCAGAAAGAGCCATTACATTGTGTGGCACGTTCGCAATCTTAGATATAATTTTCTTAAGAACTTCAGTTCCAACCAAAAAAGAAGAGAAAAAGCCCGCCATGCAAAATTTCACAAAGCTCTTTATCGTAATTCCGCAGGGCATGAGTACAGGTAAAACTTGTACTGTAGCATGCCGCTTGTTTTACTTGTCATTGTTGTTATTGTTTTTGGTTGATTACGGACCAATAGACTTCGTCCTGCAACCTCTCACATTTTCTCAAATTAGACAGAAAACATGTGCAATACAAAAATACAACAAAATATTTTGTATGTAAATAAGTTTCTATTTCCCAAGAAGAATACAAACGTGGATTTCGTCACGGCTGCAGCAGATTAGTCGTTGAACGAAATTGCGTGTTTAATTCTGCTGAACACTTCTGCAGTAATGATTGGTGCCATAATTCTCAGCTTGGGGTTGATCAACATTACCATACTTGCGAAGAGTATACCATATGCCTAAAGATAAGCTTTCCCGTGGTGACCTGCAAGAAACTGTAACGCTTGATGATTACACAAAAATGAAGTTGCACAAAATGAATAGTACTGGATTTTACTTTGGACGATAGAGACCACACACGAGGAGGGTCCCGTGATTACATTATATACTTCTTATTACTGCTTATGAGTACCTGCAGGGCACAACATTCACATGAAAAGGTGCAATAAATGATTTGTAAAAGAATGTTTGCCCGGCAGCAGGCAGCGTTGTAGTGCTTAAATGTGCAAGTTTGCGGCGCGGAAGCGCTTCACCAATATTAGATGCTGCAATGAAAAGGAAAAGCATAAGATTCTTCGCTCAGATAAGTCTGACCACCATATTTCTAATGACACACGCGAAACAGAACAAGCAAAATTACATGACATTACCTTTAGGCAGACTTACCTTGAAGCACCACAGTGAAAAGAAAATAAGGGGACGTGCTCCACAAACTGGAACAATGATTGTGCTCGAAGAAGAGGGGCGGCGCTTTGTGATCTACTAGGAAAGCCCGGCTTGCGTTTTGTCAAAAGGAATCTCTGAGAATGTAGGTTCGTCGTTCCTTGTAGCGGGAACTAGTAAATTTTAAAGGGGAAAAGCTGAGCAGGGAAAGAAAAAGAACCGCTGAGGCTGGCCTCCGTACTTGACCCACATAGCTCAGATTTCGCACACATCGTCAAATGAAAATCGAAGAAACCGGATACAGCTGCTTGCTTTCTCTTTTTCTCTCTATTTCTTTCTTTCCTTCTTTCTTTCTTTCTTTCTTTCTTTAGAAGGTTGTAGCTGATAGATTGCGGCCGAGCTTAGAGCTAAGGGCAATTTCTCTTTTTGTGTTCCCCTTTGCCACTTTCCTTGCATTTTTTACCGTCGGCCAAAGGAAGTCTCCGCGCCCAAATAGCATGGTAAACCTCTTTTCCTACTGCGACCAAACATTGTGGCCCACCTTTTTTCAAGCTGCTTAAGCGGTTTAAAGTAGTAAGAACGTCTTGACTAATTTTCTTCATAGTGTACTTCTATTATTACAGGTGTTCCTCAAGGATCAATTTTGAGCCCTATACCCTTCTGGCTCTGCGGTAACTTTGCATCAATACCAATTTCATCAAAATCGGTCATTGAGGTGATGATACCTCACTAACTTTTCCAGGTAAAGCCTGCTATTAATTGCAACCTACTCTGAATAGTGAGTTGCCCAAGATACCTACTTGATTTAAGGAGTAATAAATTAACCCTAAACAGAGATACATGGGCAGTGTAGGATATATATATATATATATATATATATATATATATATATATATATATATATATATATATATATATATATATATATATATATATATATATATATATATTATAGAAATACATGGCATTTCGCTCTCCATACACAAAACTTGACCCAACAAACATGAGAATTCATCTTGACGGTGTATATATGGAACAGCTAGATACCGCAAAGTGCTTAGGTGTCTTATTGGATATCAATCTGAGTTGGAGACGCCATATTTCCAGTATATGCTCTAACTTCCGCTTGTTGTGTTCTGATCAAGTGCAGAGCATTTTTTTATCCTAATATACCTAAAGTTATTTTCTTTTACATTCTCCTGCCCGACGCAGTGGCTTAGCGGTTATGGTGTTGCGCTGCTATGCAGTATGTGGCTGACCCGAATCCCGGCCCTATCTCGATGGGGACGAAATGCAAACCACCCGCATCCTTTGCGTTGGGGGCACGTTGAGTATCCCCTTGTGATCAAAACTAATTCGGAGTTCTCCACTAAGGCCTACCTCATAATCAATTCGTGTTTTTGGCGCGTAAAACCCAGAATTACATTCAACTTTCTCTTTTTCATTGTCATAAGATTTACTGCTGTGAATCATGTGCTTATGCACTATAAAACCCATTTATACTCAATTATTTCGTTGCACAAATTGAAATAAAAGGCTTTGGTCGTCATAACGCGCACAAGTCCACGTGACTCAAGCGCCGAACGATTTAGACATCTCGGTGTCCGAGATGAAAGTTGCCATTTTGATGTCAGATGACGCTTTCCGAGCATTGATGTTATCAAACGGACACTATGTTTTGCTTTGTGGCATCATGACTAACCAGAAAGAATTAAAGGATATCTTAACTTTCATTAGAGCATGCAGCAGTCCACCGTTTCTTGTAAAATGCGTGAGCTGTAAATGCCATTATGCGTGCACAGAAGAAAAAAAGCGTAACAAACATGATTGCTTGATGTTTCATTTTCTAATGGTTGCTTTATGTTTTATTGACCAATGCCCAATGCGTGACCAATGCGTCCGATCAAGTACGGAGATAGTTTGATAGAACTGACCGACAATAACGCATGTAGCCTCGAAAAAAAAACTGCGTGAAGCTGATGTAGTGATCGTTGAAAAAGGTCCCACGACATGGCGGCAATGAAAAGAATATCTGCGAGATAAGTCAGTTGTGATTCTAGCACAGGGAAGTGTTCAGAACGGAACCTGTCACTCTGAATGACAACATCCTGGGACCTAGTGTTTGGTGAAGTGGTAGAATCACCTCTTCATAGATGCGATGAGCAAAACGAGAACATGGTGAAAGGAGGAGCTAACGTTTCGACAAGTGCACTTGTCTTCTTGAAGGCTTTTCTTCTGCTTGCCTTGCAAAAGACAAGTCCACCTTTCGAAACTTTGGCTCCTACTTTCGCCTTGTTCTCATTTTGCTCATCGTCTTGAATTTTCATCTCCCGCCTTCATAGTCATTCAATCGGCACAGATGACATTCCGGTTCAAAGCTATTGCAGTGCTATTCGCTGTATCCAGTCGTAGCCTCTGACGGCGTAACTTTACAATGCGCAAAGCCAATTCAAGTCAGGGACATAAATTGATGCTGGCGCAGTATAGAAATGGCCATCAACTTTCCATTACTCTAACGGGGACCGTGCGCAGAGATAGTGCAACGTTTTATTTAAACATTCAGCTCCGTTCTGAGCATTAGTATCAGTTATTTACTAAATTAAAATTGCGACGGAGGTTCATATCTTTCTTACACGCTGTACCACTATACTACAAGTTCCTGTTTATCAGCACTGTTTATGTTGAAGAGCATGTATTAGCAAGGCAGCGATTTAGTTTTCTGTGACGTGATATTTCGGCTCCATGCCGCATGGGCTCTGCGAATTACGCCTGTTACCTTCGATATTTGCGAGCACACTAATGCATCTTCTTTCTTTTAAAAGCGAAAGCCTTAAGTGGCTCGTGCCCTGAATGGCGTTGTAGAAACACGTCGTCTTGTCCAATCGTGCAAAAGCTATCATCATCAGCAATTGCTCGCCCTCTCCCCTATGAAAGCAAACGTTGCAATGGCTCATCCGTCTCGTAAGGCAGAGTCTATAAGCACGCATGAGAGTGAAGCATACAGCGCGTACATTCACTGGACTCGCGCATATAACGTACAGAAACGCAACGGCTAGTCGAGAGGTACAACAAGAAGCACGTGACCTTCTCAATTGCTGATACCCCCGTAAGGCTGAGGCTACAAGCGCTCAGCAAAGTAAAACCGAAAGTGCATACGTCGATTCAAAGGACCCATAGAACACTCAGAACAGCATACGTTTCAATCTCCAGCTGAGAGGATGCAACGTAAAGACGAAATGAAACGCCGTTGGTGCGAGTCTATACCCCCTTATACAAGTGTGGCATAGTCGCAAGGGCGAGTCTATATTCCCTTATAGAAGTGTGGCATAGTCGCAATATGGTGTATTGTTGAGTAGCCTTTACGGAATCCTGCCTCGTCCTTTGGTTGACGGAAGTGTAAGGTGTTCATGATTCTATTTGCAATTACCTTAGTAAATACTTTGTAGGCAACGGACAGTAAGCTGATCGGTCTATAATTTTTCAAGTCTTTGGCGTCCCCTTTTTTATGGATTAGGATTATGTTAGCGTTCTTCCACTGTTTCGGTACGCTCGAAGTCATGAGGCATTGCGTATACAGGGTGACCAGTTTTTCTAGAACAATCTGCCCACCATCCTTCAACAAATCTACAACAAATTGGTGCAGCCATCGCACTTGGCTTCAAATGATGACGCAGACTGGCATAATAGAAACGAGAAAGGAAAGCAACGTGTTCCCTGCGTGCGCCTATTTCCAATAGTTCTTTACTTACTGAGGCAGTGAGGTGTCCAACTGCGTTGTCCCGCTGTTTTTCTGACATTCCTACTTCCTTCGGGCCGTAGCTTTTTCTTGCTCCTAATGCTGCCCATGGCTTTGGTGCGGACAACACTCCAGTACTTTTGTTTTCTGCTCATATACAAGCCCAGCAAAAAGGGCAGAAGGCCCGAGTGATAAATTACAGTTACCCCGGTGCTCCTGTGACATTGATAACGCACAACGGGAAGGCAGCAGAACCGTTGTAAGCGATTCTAGCGGCTCTAGTGAGACACTGGAACACGGAACACTCTTCACCATTCACGTGATATCTCTCAAATTTTCTTCCTGCTAAGGTTATAGACTGCTGCTCTATAGAACAAAGCCACGAGAGAAAAAGTCTCTTGCGTGTTTTTTTTACAATAGCAACGCTGCGTTGTAATACTTTGTTTCCCAAATTCCGAAGATAGATTTTTGGGCGATAATACCTAATACCTAGGTGCAAATAATCTAGCAATAAATAAAGACCAAAGGAACTAAAATTAGAACGCTTGATCAATTGCGATTAAAGGAGGGACAGATAACAGGCCACAGAAAAATACCTGATTGAATGTCCATTGTATGTATGGCATACTGTTTTTATATTACGGAGGCATGAGCAGCCCAGCTCATAGCGTCTATTAAAAAGAAAATTGTTTCTTAGTCTAATGGGTTCTGCTCACGCCTGAAGGGGCAATGAACCAGGTCGACTTCCATGTTTCGATTCTTTTTTTGTTTTTTACTGCGCCTTCTTCTGTTCAATGTTATGTGACTTTTACAGAAAACTCGGCTAACAGAATAAGACTCGGTGAGATAGGTATTCAATGCTGCGCCATACCTGCACCATATTTGCATTGTCAATAGAATGATGAACTTGGCTAATTGCTTTTGAATTCGTGATTAGGAAAGCATTAGAAAAAGAAAATACAGCTGTAGAACCTGCGGACCAATGGATGCGTGAAAAGACAAGAATAGCACATGTGTGGGAAAATCTTCAATGATTTTTGGTGCGAATATGGCACTTCAACTGGCCGCACAAGAGTATTGCTGATCTAACAAATACATCTGCAAAAACAAGGGAAAACCAAAAATGTGGATAGTGAGCAGCAGCAGAAATTTTGGCTACAAAATGCGTGGCCTTCGTCGTTCTCTATTTAGCGCACGCGATGATCATAATCTCGGTACTGCAACAATTGTTTCCTTGGTTTAAGTAAGCTGTCAATATTGATCTCCATAGAGGTGCACTTCAAGAACGCATATTGACTTTGTCAATGCAGGTACCAAACACGCGTCTCGTAGCTACATTTTTCATTAACTGGCTGTTCAACGGCATTTTTGACCTACTGTACCTCGCTTAGTTCGTAGAGAAACATTTTCATGTTCCATTTGTTATGCATTTCTGCAATATTACGAAGAAATGAAGCAATAAATATTCTTGGCCAAATCTTCCGCATCTTGCCAGTTAAGCGTTAAGTCCGAGATGCTAGCTTTGTTCCGGCAACTTTAAAAAGTTGACGCTGTCAACTTTAGAGCTCTCATTTAAGAATGAATTCTCATTTAAGAATCCCTAGCTATTATTTCTTCGCTTCGCATTTTTAGTCTCTAAGCAAAACCAAAACACGTGCCAGAAAAAGCACAATAAGCAAGAAAAGGCCTTCGCGTTCTTTTAAAAATAGAGTTATTGCTAAGGCTCGGCGCTGACGACAATGAGCTTGAGATTGAAACTCGATCAATGATTGAAAGTGCCATTGATGAGCCTATTAGGGAAACAGGCATACAGTCATGTAATCGGGTGCCTATGCGAAACCCCGATCGATCAAACGTCTTTGTAAAATTAAAATCAAGAGCGAAGAGCGACGCGACCCTGGGGAAAGCAAAGAAGACTCGACTAACGAACAAAGACGTAGGAATGGATATTTCCGCACCAATTTACATCCCGGAGCACCTTTGGCCGGCACGAAAAGGCTACTTCGAATGGAATTAAACAAGAAGCATCAGCACAAATGGAAGTCTGTTTCGACAGCGAATGGTAAAATTTTCGCAAGGCAAAGTGAAACTTTCGCTGTCATTTAAATTTAGAACGAAATTTCCCTTTCAAGGGTAAATTTCAGTTCGCGAAGGGTCACTAGCCGTCCAACAAGTTATTAGAATGTAATACTACGAGTTCGCATTGCCTAGCATCGTTAGACTTCAAAACAAATCGCTTTCAACGGTGTTGCACCTAAAAGTTATAGGTATTGCCACCCCGAGGTGGCAATACCCTGCGCTTTCTAAACTTTTCTGACCAATTGTTTTATTATGTATTGTCTAATAATTTTACACTCGCTTGGCGCGGGGATTTATTATGAATCAAACATAGTCAACTGTGTCATCATGCATCGATCAAACATAGTCAACGATTTATTAATGTTATTTCCACAGCTACATGTGTTACATCATCTTCTGTCTCGTTCCTTCACCAATTGATAACAAACATCGAAGACAGCGTATTTCAATGTCGAACAATACCATCTGATGTAAGTGATCGTTGTCCAGTACTTGTGTGCGTGCTTTTAAGGAGGACATTAGCCAATATGTCCGGTCTTTTTTGTAACATAGCTAATGCGAATGAAGTGTATAGAAATTTATGGCTATGTTTGTACAGATATAGGCCAGCCATTTTCCGTTCAAGCAAGTGAAATTATCAAAAACAATACGTAAACCATCGGTGACGATAGACTCTCGCTAATATGCTACCATTAAAGAATAAACTTTATAACATATTCTTGAACTCAAGATTACCGAGTGATCTGAGAGAGCTTGACAAAATTCGGAACAAGTTGACCCGGGAACTCAAACGCTCCAAGAAAGCTCGATATGCGAACATGTTTGCTGAATCTGCAGGTCAGTCACCTGACGTGGTATGGTGGTTAATTAATGATGTTCTTGGTCATCGAAACCGGGACGTCGCACCGGCAAAAATTTCCGTTGACACTCTTGAACTTTCTGATAAACAGCTTGCAGACCACCTGAACAATCATTCTGTTAATGCTGTCGTATCAGGAAGCACATCTTCATTGGCAGACTCAGTCATAACTACAACAAGAAATGCATACCCTAATAGCATTTTTCTTGCGCCAACAGATGAATAAGAAATTTACACCACATTTATGAATCTAAAAAACACTAAGCCGTTGTGCATTGACAACATTCAAATTAAACCAATTAAATATGTCTTCGAATTTATCAATCCAGCCATAAGTATATTTAACTTGATATTTGAGTTTGGAATTGTTCAGAAAATATGAAAAAAATACGGTAACCGTGTTCTTCAAAGGTGGAGACAGTAACCAGGTGTCTAATTAGAGACCTATATATATTATTCCTGTATTTTTAAATGGATCTGAAAAAACAGTCTATTCCCGCATATTTAAAATCCCTTTTACTCCAGAAGCATAATAACCGACTGTCATCTCGTTTTCGAAAAGAAAGGTCAACGAAGACAGCCTTAATAGCACTGAAAGAAATTATTCTGCAAAGTATTGAATGAAGCCTTTTCACGTTAGGTGTTTTTCTTGATTTCAGCAAAGCCTTTGATTGCAATAATCATAACATCTTACTACTTAAATTATATTTGTATGGGATTTGCGGTGTGGCACTTGCCTTCATAAGAACATATTTGCAGAACAAAGAGCAGTGCATTCATTTAGGTAATCAAAATTCATCGCACCTACCTCTGCTGAGCGGTGTTCCCAAGGGAAGTGAACTGGGGCGCTATAACGTAAAGCTATTCCAAACTTTTCTACGCCATTTCTGTGATCAGCCCTCAGCGAATGGTCAAAAACTTTTTGGACCGCACCCACTTCACCTGTCTGTTACGCGACGTCACGAAAACCGCGATAGCTCGCCATCTGTTATCACGTGTACACACTGATTATGCATGATTTGACCGAACAAAAGAAAAATAGTTATTTCTGATTCGACGCCTTTTCGCCATTAAACCTCGGCTATTGGTCAAAAGTTTTCGGACTGCAGCCACTTCATCTGCCTGTCACGGGACGTTACGAAACCGTAAAAGCTCCCCGCGTCAATGTGACGTGTACGCGTTAAAAATGCGTTAATATGTCGAACAAAACTTAATTTTTTTCTGAATAGCCCCAGGCCGCCCCGTTCCGAAAGGAATAAAAGACAGCTGCCGCTGATCGCTCAGGCAGTGGATACTCGCATCTGCCGGAGAGCATGTGTTTATTTGCGTATAATAAAACTTTTTGCGTGGCTGTGTAACGTTTTCGAGGACTTTCGGCACGTTTACGACCTCGTTCTACCAATTCCTCTTTGCTGAGGATCTGGCTTAGCGTCATATTTTACCTTCCGTTGCATGCCGCCGCGATTTTCGGCCAGCCACCGCAAGTTAAATAAGGGAACCGGTACAATCAGAGGCCCCAAGCACCACCCTCTTCATCCGATTATCGATATTCAGTGCAGTGGCTCGGCCCCATCAGTTCCCTCTCCACTTGAGCGCGCTCCTCGCCTCTTGTAAGCCAAATAAATAAGGCAAGCCGCTCATTCTAGGCAACGTTACCCGTTTTTCAAGCAAACACAAGGGATCTCCAATGAACGAGGAGAGCGTTTGATTGGTCTGTTCAGACAACCCTGCGGGTGATCAGGAGATTAGAATAAAAACATATTGGAATAGTTTTACGCTTTGGGACCCCTGGTTCCACTGTTATCTAATGCCTATATCAAGATATTGTCAATATTGACCCCAGTGTTAGCTTTGTTATACATGCAGATGGTACAAGCGTGCTCTTCTCAGGTCCTGATGTAGATTAATTAATTATTTGATGCACTATATAATTAGACAAACTCTTCCTCTGGTCTACCGAAAATTTTATAAAAATTAATCCATTGAAGGCAAAAGTGCTCGCATTCCGAGCAAAAAATTAAAAAATACCGATCAAGCCAGTCTTTAGTTTATGCCGGCGAAGATAGTCTTTTCGTTGATGAGCCTAATTTTAGGTGTCACATTTTCTTCAAACCTCAGCTGGAACCAACACATCGTTAACATTTGTAAAAAAAGCCTCTAGTAAGTGTATTAGCTCGTTGCCGATATATCTTACATTCGAAGGTGAAACTACAAATATACCACGCCTTTCTTTTTGTCTTACATAAATCAATGCAGTTTTCTGAGGGCTACCACTTCGAAAGCTAATATGATAAAACTTCAAACGCTACAGAAAAAAGCCATAAGGCTTGTAGCTAATATAGATTACCCCTCATCAACGCAACTTACATGTCGCGATTATAGTAATATTAAAACAGAAACATTCACGTTTCTAGCATTCTGCGATCCTGTTACTTTTGTTCCGATTCTTCTAAACAATTTGTTAAAAATACTGCATCTATAACTTCCAGAGGTGTAACTTCACGCACAAGAAACACTGATATCTAGCTTTTTCAAAGATTTCGCAATAGCTACAAATTCCAAATGATGCAACACAATGTATCACTGATTCTCAATAAATACAGCCATGTAAGCAGCTTGTCGCTTAAAGAACTGGGGTTCTTTTTTGCAAATATGAAATAATATTGCTGTCATGAGACATTGAAATATTTATCTTTATCTTTTTCTGCTTGCACCGTTCTGTCTTTATTATACTTTGTATAACACAAAACACACAACAACAAAATCGACATTATATAAATATATTCTGTGAAATTTCGTTCTTTCGAATAATGGTTCTCTTTGTGGGTCTGTCTCATCTTTTACAGTGTATTTTCTGGTGCCTATGCGTTTTCTTTCAAAGACAAGTCATTGCATTTGATGTACTGACAGCAACAATTATTTGTTCATTTATTTAGTGCATTGGTATTAGAAAATGGTAAAAAAAACATGACATTATTCTACGATATTATGTATTATACCTTTTATTTATTCTTATTGTAATCCCAAGTGCCCTGTGAATGGTTCATTGACCTAGTCAAGCTGTCCACAACAGCTTTTAGCCAACGAACTTCTCTAGAATATTTTCATTCTAGGAAATGAAATGATTTCAATTGATTTGATGTTCTTCAGATGTGCAGCGGTTTACAAGTCAGAACCTCGGGCAACAGAAAAGGTCCCTGCCCTCGATGGCAGTAGCGAGCGTTTTTGTATACCTACATGCCTAGGGATCATGAGAGCAAACAGCTGGACTTGTATCAAACAACCATAGAGAGAGAGAGAAAATAATGCAGAGAAAGGCAGGGAGGTTAACCAGAGGTAGTTCCGGTTGGCTACCCTGCGCAGGGGGAAGGGTTAAGAGGGATAAAAAGAGAAACAGAGTGGAAGGGGGAGATAGAAAGAAAGGGAGACAAGCACGAACAAAGCGCGTACACTACAGAACGGTAGGGGGCGGCATTCTTAGAGTCTGTCGTGAAGCCCCGTAGACCGCAAGAACGTTAATAGCGCGAATAAGGCCTTCAACGCGGATGTTCTTTCGGAGCATTGGCCTAAAGCTTTTAGTTCTGAAAGTGGACGATTGTCCAGCTGGTCCAGTACCCTGCACATCACTTGTCTCTCAGCACTGTATCGCGGGCAGACACAGATAATGTGTGCGAGCGTCTCGTCGATGTTACATGTGTCGCACGTGGGGCTGTCGGCCATTCCTATGAGGAAAGCATAGGCGTTTGTAAACGCAACGCCTAGCCACAGACGGTAAAGCATGGTCTGTTCACGTCGTGGTAATCCAGGCGGGAGGTGCATCCGTATGTCCGGAGACAACGAACGCAACCGACACATGGTGAAAACATTTGAGTCCCACAGGGGCAAAGTACACTCACGGGACATCAATCGCAGCCCAGCCGCAGCGTCTGTTCGCGAAAGCGGAATGAAGACTCGTTGACCACTTTCATGTGCCGATCGGGCGGCTTCGTCGGCTTGGTCATTCCCGCTGATGTTACAATGTCCTGGAAGCCACTGAAAGATTATGTTGTGTCCCTTATCATAGCTTTGATGATATATGTGCCGAATTTCTGAGGCCAGTTGTTCATTGGGTCCGTGGCGCATTGGGCTTCGTATGCACTGAAGGGCTGCCTTGGAGTCACTGAAGACTGTCCATTGTTGCGGTGGTTTCTGCTTAATGAAATCAAGTGCAGCACGGAGCGCCGCGAGTTCTGCACCCGTTGATGTGGTCACACATGAAGTTCTTAACTTGATTTCCTCAGATTGTGCCGGGATGATGACTGCAGCAGCAGCGCTGTTGAGTTTTACTGAGCCATCTGTGTATACATGTTTCCGGAATCTGTGCACGTTGTGAATGTGCTCCAAAGTTGCTTGCTTCAAAGATTGCAATTGCGCTCCAGCTTTCTTTCTGACTCCTGGAATTGTCAGTTGCACTTGCGGCCGGTGCAGACACCACAATGGATCTGACAATCGTGAAGCGGGCGTAAATTCTGATGGCAAGTACGACTGATGTCTTACAATAGTTTTAGCAAAAGTTGAAAGTGGCCTTTTTGCTGGCAAGCAAGCAAGATGGTGTGAGGGAATCCGAGTCAGGTGTCGGATGTGCGCTCTCAGGACATCTGTATCAATGTAGACTGTCAAAGGCGCGTCTCTGGCTATGGCCACTGTCGCAATCGATGACGTTGTTTTGGGAAGACCGAGACAAGTCCTGAGTGCTTGGGCTTGCACGCTCTGGAGTTTGCGAATATTCGTAGTACAAGTATTACCTATTACAGGTAAGCTGTACCGCAGGAAGCCCAAAAACAGTGCTCGATATAGTTGCAACATTGACGGTACTGTTGCGCCCCAGGACTTCCCGCCGAGAAACGCAAGAAGGTCCACAATGGCGGCCAAACGCTTCGTCATGTACGAGATGTGAGGGCTCCAAGACAAGTCTCTATCAATGATGACGCCAAGAAATCGGTGCGTTCGTCTATATCGTATGATTTGGTCATTAATCCGCAAAGCATACGGGGACATCGATTTACGAGTAAAAGCAACGACTGCACATTTCTCAGCAGAAAGCTCCAGGCCTTGTCTTCTTAGGTATCTTGACACAGCCGTTGAGGCTTTCTGAAGTCGTGCGCGGACTTGTACACGTGTCACGCCTGAAGCCCATATGCAAATGTCGTCTGCATATACGGAGAGCTGTACGGTTTGCGGTAACGAATCAGCGAGACCAACGAGCACCAGGTTGAAAAGGGTAGGGCTGAGTACTCCGCCTTGCGGTACACCACGACTGACTTTACTGAAGAAACAGGGAACCTATTGCTTTCTCTTACTGCGAATAGCAGCCTTAAGGCCAGAATACATGGAGCGAATATGCGATGAATAGTCGGCGTTCGACGCCCGGCGGCGCACGCGCGACGCGCGGCGGCGGAGAAAACGTCGTTCGCCGCCGATCCAGCTGGCGCAGAAAAGTTCGTCGGGCGGCGACGATACCGGAAGCGGCAAACGAGCGGCGCCCCAAAGCGAGCCAATCAGGTCTCACTATCCGCCCCGACTTCCGGCTAGGCTTCCCCGCTTGTCCGTGTATCCCGATCCCGCTCTATCGTTCACGCCGGTCTCTCGCTTTTCGTATTCATGGCATCCAAAGCGGCGCTGCTGGAATTTAACAAGTTAATAACAGCCATGGTTAGACAAGCTCACGTGCGCTACTTTCGGGTCTGCTTGCTTCGACCACGCGCGCGTTGAGCCACAGAACAGAGCCGCGGAGTTGGAGGAGCCGAAAGTTGTTTACTCGCCTAGTGTTGCCACAACGCATAGCATCGCCGCTTTCTTTAAATTACATCAGCACATAAATGTCTCAAACACATAAAAAAGACTAGAAATCATTTCTAAACACAATTTTACGCGTTTTTAGAATGTTCCGTAATTCAAAAGCGATAATAATTGTCGTTAAAGTTTTTTTTTTTTTGTCAAGTGTTTCACGACAGCGCATTTGCCTCGTCTAGCCACACTGATAACAACGCAGCGACTCGCCGGCGGCGGCCGGCCTGTCTTCGCTCCATGTAGCGCAGCCCGACGAACTTACGGCGTCGCGCCGCGGCAGATTTTCTGCCGCCCGAACTTCGTCGTGAAAGTTCGCTCCATGTATTCTGGCCTTTAGCCTACATCGGCTCCTTTGGCTATATCTATCTGTCGCGCCGTGGTTGCTCAGTGGCTATTGTGTTGAGCTGCTGAACACGAGGTCGCGGGAGCGAATCCCGGCCACGGCGGCCGCATTTCGATGGGGCGAAATGCGAAAACACCCGTGTACTTAGATTTAGGTGCACGTTAAAGAAGCCCAGGCGGTCGTAATTTCCAGAGTCCTCCACTACGGCGTGCCTCATAATCAGAAAGTTGTTTTGGCACGTAAAACGCCATCATTTATTTTTTTTAATGGGACATATAATGATTTCGCATTAAAAGCGTCTACTGCGAACAGTGAATGGTGTATTTTCCAAGCGCATATCTAGGAAAATGCACCAGCGCGGACCTTTTATAGGTCGTCCCAATAGGCAAGTTCCAATCTCTTCGGCATGCGTTCTACACTTCATTTTGTTTTTCGCGTTCCACACTGTGAATTCTGTACACACGGCGCCTAATGATGATGATCAATAAACTTTTATGAAGGACACGCAATAAACCCGGGTGTGTTTGTTGAGCACATGATAGGATAAATCATCGTGTTAGAGGTATCGTCGCTGCCGCATTCTGCTAGGAGTATGCCGAGACATAAAAGTGGATTCTGCCTGTACTCCTAAGGCTATCCTATAGACATCACTACGGTGGGACTATAGGCAAAAATACATATATATGCTTGCGTACAGCCAGGCAAATGTAACCGGAGCGCCATTATTCCTAAACGTCATGATCTGGCTAGCACTGCGGATTGGCCCCCCAAGCGGGAGAGGCAACGCCGCTAGTAGCGCTAGTTAAGGTTCAGCTGAGTAACGTATAACATATAAACGAAGGTACCAAGGCATAAAAGCCATGCTCAACCACCGAAATAATTAGTGTAGAAGTTTCCTACATCACGTGTATTTAGTAAGGCACACGCGGTAATAAAGTGAGAGTATATATTGACAAGCAGTAAACAGCCCTAAACAAAAGCCAGATCATGTTTAGTAGCCTGTGTATTTTGATAACGTACATCACTGAATCGATGCTTGTTGCCCCCCGAAGCAATACGGCGGCCAACGTGGATTAACTATTGACGCTGTGTTATACCTTCAAAGCCTAGTCCCAGACATATTTCGCACGTATTTGCGCAAAATAATTGGATCGTGTGGGGTCGCACGCAATGTTTCCCTCTACTTACGGCGAATTCGGCATATCATACAGGGGTGCCCCAATGCACCGTTTCATCCAATCATCGTTGCCCTATGGCGCCCCGGTACACGCCGGTGTGATTTGGGGAATTCACCCTTATTCTTGAACTGTAACCCTGGTGCAATGGAATGATATTGGGCATTGGTCTATCTGGAGAAATAAGCGTACAATGCTCAAGCTTTAACTTGGGATTGACAGAATATCGCCATCTCCTGTAAGCGAAATGGCAAGGCTTGAATAAAAATATGCTGTGAACGCTAACTAGAACTTAGCATTTCTGTTCCAATCGAATGCATTTGATCATGCCGTTGCTGCGGTACACTCGGAAGTGCAGTTGTACCTTTCACACGTACATGGCACGAATACCGGAGCGATGTCCTCTGAGATGCACAATCACATTGTGTGTGTGCAATAAATCCAGCATAATGATAGTGGCACATCGCGACAAAATATTAAATAACGCCAGCTTTCGCGGTTTGTATTGCATTCAGCTGTCAAGAAATGTTAGGCACATATACGGTTATAAACCATCGTACAATTTCACGAGGCGCACACAATCTTCCTTGCTTATCTACAGCACCTAATGCTGGTGAAAGAAACAGTTTCCTATAAACATATTCAGAAGTGCTTGTTTTTCCTTTCATTTTGCCACTCTTTGCCACTGCCAAAAATATGCCGCCGTTTTTATCCGTCCGAAATGAAGCCTCTTAAGAACTTTCTCCAAGTTGCATGAATATCTTACATGAGGACACAGTACTGGTGCTCCTTTTTAATGCCACGAAGGTATTCGTAGTTTTATAAGAGCGTTTACGACGAGAACAGGAAAAGAAGACCAATATAGCAGTGCGAGAAAAGTTTGGCGATCGCTAAATTGAACGTCGCGCGCCAAACAACAAGAACCGCTATAGTTTATTCATAGGCGCTCCATCCCCTTCTTACACACGACACTGAGGGGTCCCTAAGCCAAGGCTATAAAGTCAAATGATGCGAGAGGAGAACAAGAGCGGAGAAATGCCAAGCGCACAATGAATTCCCGAACAACACTGTGTACGAGCTTCTACCGATTTAAAATGGAGTAGGCGGGATGGAGAGCGGGAAGGCCCGCGCGCAAAATGATGAATATGCAGAACGATCATGAGCGCTTTGGGAACAAACAGAAACGAGAGGCTCAGGCGGACCCAGCAGGGCGAGCTATCAGGGGCATGGGAGGGGCAATTTGTCTTGGTAACCCGCTCTCCCGCGTGACGCCAAAGAGCAGCAACGAAGCGCCAGCGCACCACTGCGCTCGGCCAAAGCGTGAAAGCCCATCTCTGACATCGCCTTATGAGGGCCAGACGGGAGCGACGTCTTTATGAGGAGAGGGCCAGACTGTCGAACTGGGCGGCGGCATGCTGTGTTATTACCACCGCTTAATGCTACGTAATAACGAGCGTAGCACACGGCTATATAAGTTGGAAGGCTGCCCAAGTGAAGCGTGAAAGGAAGAGGAGTGTTCGGGAAGCGGCCCTAAGTTTGAACGCCCTCTTCGTGGAATGCTTTTCTTATTTCTGAAAATTACGGTAACCCATTCCACGTTTAGCCTAACTTGACTCTTGTTTTAGCGTCTCTACTGGTAGCTTCACTTCTTTAAAGAAGAAAATTAAAGTGGCTAAGCTAAGTAGTGTGATGCGCCTTTCTTTCGACAAAACTTTGGACGACACTTTCTATTTAGGGAGGGCGCACGAAGAAGAATATATACCTTGCATGTTGCAGACCATCAGCGACAAACAGATATCTCTGATCATATCCTCCAGCATGGTGTCACAGGCGCCTGAACAGTCGATGGTGATTTCTTTTGGGAAATGGCTATCGAAAAGTGTAGGCTTGTAGTACAGTGTCGCTGCTTCGAAGCGCTCATTTCAGCAAGGCGTCTGACGTAGCGTTCAAGTGTCTGACCTAGCGTGGAGGGCTTGTTACACTGCGGCAGCGGAAGGTCTTCGGCTCAATTGGGCCGCAGGGGATGTTGAAAGTTTTGCTGCTCAACGGAAACATTTTAGCCGCTGCAAGTCATGAGCTCAGCCGCGTGTTCTTGTAAACGCAGTCATTCCACTGCGCCCACGCTTAGCCCTATAGGTGCGTGTTTTTCTTTCTTTATTTTTTTGCTGGTAAGGCATTCACTGACCAAGGCAATAGCTTTTACTCAGCGCAAATGCATTTCGTATTCTCTCATGATTTACATCTTCGCGCGGGCAGTATGTCATTGGAGAGTGTCTTATCGAAGTGAAGGTATTATTTATATTTAGGATGTCTTAAAAGATTATTAATTTGTTTGTGAATGATATGAGCGATAGCGATAAAGTATTTATTATCAGCACGGAGTTTGTGAACGCTAACCTAGAAAAGCCTCATAACGCGTTATATGGAAGCCCCTGAAAGTACAGAGAAACCAAGAAATCGCCAGGATTATGACAGTAAATACCGCAAACAGTGAATTGAAACTGCTGCGGATAACCTATTCGGAGCCACGTGCGCCTCTCCGCGCATGCGTCGATGGTCTCTCTTTCCTTCTTTCCCTCTTTTATCTCCTATATATATTTACGAGCTGGAAATAAAGCGTCGTCTTTTTGCTCTGCGAATCGGCCTGAATTTCATTGCGTAGCTGCCGCCCTTTGGCCGGTAGAACGTAACATAAACGTACAATGCATTATGTCGCGTTGAATACATTGCGCATGAACTAAATGTATGTACAGGCGCGGCCACTGCTAGTAGGAACACTGGGCCATGGCATCGCGCCGCGGGGTACCCCACCACGGGCGCCTCATGAAGCCTTGTGGTGCAGGCACAATCAAAACGATTGATGAAAAGGTCGGGGAGTCACCTGCTATGGTGAGTCGTCTGCCGAGGCTTCACGAAACGCCTGTAGTGGCTCTCAGCGTAGCGCTGCCACGGGCTCTCGTGTTCCTGCTAGCAGTGGCCACGCTTGTACATCCGCGCAATGCGGAGAATTCCTTTAACCAGTAAGGAAACACTTTTTGCAGCAAATTAACAGAGAGACCCCAGGAAAAACCCTCGCATCGCATGCGTTTCCTAACCGGTTTGTAATTGGTGGGACTGTTTTATTTATGGCCGCAAATTCTTGAACATCGCAGTGTTCAGGAAGTATAAGAAAAGCTGGTGAGAAGAAATGAATGTATTTTTGGTGTGATCAATATTGCTTATTTCAGAACGCATTCAAACGAGCCTACCGTAAAGAATCGTAAAAGCCAATGATGTAAATATACCAACCACTTAGGACTATGGCGTTAAGCTGAAGGCCACAGGGTCGTCGGTTTGATCCTTGCCACGGCGAGCTCTCTCTAATGCGGTTGCGACGCAAAAACGCCCGTTTACCTTGCAATGGCTTAGCGGTAAAGAATTTCATATGGGCGAAATTAATTTAGAACGTGACCCTGCTACGTCCCTTCTAACATAATGTGCGCGTTCGAGACGCTAAATGATAAACCCTTGGTCAATTTAAACTGATAGAGCATTCTTTAAGAGCTGTAATTTCTTTATCGCCATAACAAAAGGTTCATCATTAGAAGTGAAAACGAAAGTCTAATTTACATTTTTGAACTTTCGCGGCAATACACTAATGCCGGTAGGCCAGTGTGACGTCACAGATTTCAACTTTGTATTTCAAGTTTCAGATTTGAAGTTTTGTATTTGGCGACTTGCGTTTAAGTAACATTTTTTAAACTTGCTGAGCTCGGTATTTACCTCTTTTACGATATAAGCTAGACTAACTTTGCAGATGAAATACCTATGAGACACGACGATCTAGTGCCGCAACTTCAGGGTGGCATCAGTCTCGCTTCCCCTCCCTCTGTCATACACGCGCTGCTTACGTCACGTTCTGAAGTTTACACAAGCTTCCGTGGCCTCTCCTACATCCCATTGTGAACAAGGCTTCGGTATGGAAGCAGAAACGTCTTGTATATTTATTCGTTTTCAGTACTTAATTTGGTAAGTGTCCATCGTTTTATTGCTTCATGCTTAAGTCTCGTTTATGTGTCTTTTCTGGTTTACCAAGCCTCCTCCTCACCATAAGCTTCCCTACATTTGCAATGTAGAATTTTGATTTTTAATAAAACAGCTGAACTTATTTTTGGAACCGCGCTTTCCTTTCTACTTTCTTGGGTTTGGATTCGCTGCCTGGTTGATGGGTCGGCCGCTACCTCGCAGAATATATCTGTGGTACGAAGGTGCGAATGTATCTGCACGTGCGAAGCTTACAGGATAGCGCCGGCGAAGTGACTTATATAACCATTGTAAGATTATTAGGTATGCCCAACGCTCCTCTGCTAAAAAAATAACTTCATAGGTAAAACGCGTACTTATAATGTTAGCTTACAGACATCTCTCAAGCGTACTGACCTGTTATAGAATGGTGAATAATAAATAACGCACTCTTCTATATGCTTTATTTTTTTTTACTTAGACACTCAGTATGGGCTAGTGTGTCTGTGCCTTCCTTTGGCCAATCCTTGAAACTAGCCATGTCCCACTACGATCCCTACTTAAAACTCACCTATCGAAACCATCTAGTCGTTGTGGAGCACCAAATAGGCATCCCAATACCCAACGCGTCGATTGACATAGATTCAAAGATGTGTGTTTAGTCTCCATACGTATTTTTCTGTCTAGTATCCCTTTTAGCGGGGCAATATAATTTTTTTACATTTTTGTGCTTTTATGTAGCGACCGTCTGCGATAACAGTGCTGAAGAAGCCGCAGCAAAACACAATAATTTATGAGAGGAAATAGGTCAAAGCCGTTAACCTTCTCTCAGGCTCAGCAATCATATCTGTTTGAAATGTCACAACTAGTAGAACACATCTACAGTTAGCTATACGATAAAATACGGCGACACCAGGCACAGGGCTGTCAGTTCATGACCTAAGAAGTCTCGCTATCTGCAAAGTCATCTCTACTAATGTGAGTATACAGATTTTCGAGAACTGGTTGAACAACCTAGTGCTAGTGCAAGCTGGGTGCTCGTATACCTTCAAGTGCTGCCACTGTGACGAGAGCTTTTCTTCCTGTCACGCACATGATTTTCTTTCATATCTTGGCAACTTTCGCGGTACTGCCGCCTCATCTTTTCACTAATCTGTATTTATTTATGTGCTAGTGATCAGTTGGAATGCACTTATACTATGTATAGGTTGAGCAAAGAAGTCTTTTTTTATTCTCGTTTCTTTTTTGTTTTTGTTTTTCTGCTCAGAGCGCGAGTTTGGTTTTTTCAAACTTGCCCGTTAGCGAAATCATTTTTCCCCTTCAGGAGACTTGAGCCGTTCGTTGAACGATGGTAGAAAAATAATTTATTTCTTACCTTGTGACTTGCTTAGAAGTGCAGACTGACTTAGACTATATTCTGCTCTTTTTCGCATCGCCCTTTTGGACCCAGGACCAAAAAAGTTTGTTTTTGAAGGTTTGAGTTAAGAGGAAGCTTTAACTCAGGCCCAACTCTAACGCTGCCTATTCAAGTACGTGTAGAACGTAGAAATGTTTTCTGAGATAACCCATGGATCAATTTTAATGAAACTTATTGCACTTGAATGAGAAAGTTAAGTTCTAGTCACTGCTAAAACGGATTTTGATTTAGGGCCTGAAGATTTCAGAATTTTCAAAAATTTGTAAGTTTGAAAAAAAATAGAACACCAAAGCTGACGAACTCGTAGCTCTTCATCAAAAGTAGGTATCGCAGTATGTAAATTGCCACAATTAGATCATTCAAAGCGGACAAATTTGGTACGTGAATTTGTCACGTTGTTTGCAAGGATATTGCAAAAGCTTTGACCACAAATTTGCCATCTGATTGAGAGCCATGCATAACATAAGAAGTTTGTCCGCTTAAGATGCACTATTAGGTGTCATTTACAGAATTGCGATATCGTTTTTATTGCTGAGTGACAGCGCTGCAAACTTCATAGTTTCGTTTATATAAACATTTACGATGTTTGGCAAGTTTTGATAAAAATTGACAACGCAAATAAAAATTGACGACTTAAAGCGAAAATGTACAATAAATGGTCACTAGGTTTTCTTTTAATGCGACAAACGTCGTCAAATTTGCTGCAGTGGTTGCCAAAGGCAACGACTTCTCCTTTTCCATGTATTACCATGTATTACCAGTATTCTGCTGCTTGGATATGAGGGCCTGAGATAAATGTTCATCTTAATAAAAAGTGCCAAACAAGACACCACATTATGTAAGATTATTACAAGTAATATTATGTGTGGACTGCAGGACATAGACTTTAATTTTACCACTTGTGAAAGAGCTTCTGCGTATATTAACAGAAAGTTTTGTAGCTTGTTTCTTTCTTATCCAACCAATGCCATTTTTGCCCTAATCTTTCTTTTTCTGAGCAAACAGGCCTAGAGCGTTTCCTCGTTATGGGCAGTAACTGAAGTCGTTTTACACGCGCGTTGTCTAGTATCCAACAGACAAAAACGTTTCTTTTATTCGCCGTGTACTCCCGTCCTTAGGTCAAGTAGAAAGTGTGCGTCCCGTCCGTTCTAACTTACGCGAAGCTCATTTAGTCTTCAGCATGCAGTTGAGTAGAGGGGAATTTAACAGCGGTCTTTTACTGGAAAGTGCTTAAGAAGGCTGAAGCATTCTCTATCTGTGTAAAATCTGATTTGACGACTTTCGGCAGTCATTTTGTGTTCGATAGATTGAATCGAAAGGAGGAGTAGTGAAGAAACAGTTCTTTTTCAGCCGGTATTGATTATAGGCATGTGATTTGAGCCAGTGGTTGAAATGTTTTTGAAGCGATGGTTCTTGTTTTTTCTTTCTTTTTTGCAAGATGCGCTTCAGGATTTTACTGACGGTGGCTGCTGGCTGGGTTGGGGCCGCTGCTACGGCATCACCAAATACCCCTCGCGCAGCACAGCACTACCTCCGTTAGTACTCTTATGCAGGCTGCTGGCCTTGTTTTCTGCAAATTACTCAGCCAAAGAACAAGAACCAACAACTGATACTTAACTCTCCTAACTTAAATGAATGAGCGCCACAAAGAGCACATTTCATTAATAAAGCAAACCTTTATAACCTTGCTATGCCTTCTTATCTAGCCATTAGGCCGCAATCACAGGTATACTTGTATCATGCCAGCGCGAGCTGGATATTAGTGATGATCGTCGTGGGTTGACGATTAGGATGTCCATACTGTGGCACATGGCCACAACGTGGGATCGAACGAGAAGTGAGTGGTAGATGGGAAATAAATAGGAGGCGTAGAAGGCAATATTGTTCGCATACTGCGTAACGCAAGCGCGCGGGAACAAAGGCACGTGTGCGCCGGTTTCCTTTACGGCAGACGCGCAACATGAAAATGGTCCAATTTGCAGCATTTCTCTGGACGCTTCAAAAACACTTCGCTTCTCATAGATTCCGAAATGCTCACTGAATGTGCATTTTTTAAGAAAGAAACCGCTACTGGACTAATCAAAATTTAGCTAACCCGCAATTATTACTATTATATCATTATTCATTAGGTGTGCAGATACCCAGACCACAATCAGAAAGAAAAGTGGCCTAACAATTGCCTTCTAAAAGAGACACCACGCCCGTCCACTTGCAGAGGAGACAAAGAATTTAAAAAATCGTGAAAAAGGATAGCAAGAGAGAATAAGAAACAGAGGAAGGAACAGCGCAGGACGCTGTCACACGCAGTGTGCGAGCATTACAGACGAGAGACTAGTCCCGTAGTTGACGAGAATTCCAGTATGACCGGGCTTACGTGCAAGCACGACGACGGCTGATTTCCAGTACAGTGGAATTTTGCCAGCAATTAAATCGTCATCGTATTCGTACACCATTCATTAGTGAAACGAACCGCCAACATGCCTGAGTGATCGATATGGTACACCGACTGAACCTGGGACACTCCGCCGTTTCGACTGCAGTGCATATCGTATTTACTCAATACAGAAATCCGCCTCGCAAGTGTCATCCCTTGGGTGTGTCATCCCAGTGGGCACTGTGAAGCTATATCTGCGTGCTTCTTAGTTACGGGTGCAAATTACTCTGTAAATCTCTCCAGTACAGCTGCTGCTGACTGGATTGTAGCATTTCGCAGTGCTGCTGTTAGGTTTCTACACAATTCGTCGGAACGAATCACGTGGATATCCTCCATAATGTTCGGTGACCCGTTATGAGCATCTAGAGTACCCCAGATCATTACTCAGTAATTTTACCGGTGCAGCTTTGAGTGTCTTCGACTGGCTGCGTCGAGGCGGTTGTAGATGGTGCAATAGACGGCCGCCGTGGACATCGCACTCTCCGCTGTTCGCGCCGCCTTGCTTCGCGAACTTGAAGAAGCTTTGAATCAGTTTTCAAAATTATTGAGGCCCTAACGCTAAAGTGATGTGGACAAGGAGGAACAACACGGACGTGGTCAAGCCTTCAAATGATTTTTATTTCCGGAAGTGGCTTATTTATGTCGAAAACACAACATGAAACGCATACGTAAGGCGTCAAACAGTGCAATGTGATGATTGCGGTTGTGAACCATTCTTTAAGAGATGTTTTTTTTTTGCTGCCCAGAAACGCAGTTAAATACATGCAGGAAATGGTGTAGTCTAGTGTGATAGCGAAATCGTGTGCTAGCTGTGTCAGCGCCCCAGCCCGTCAGTAGCTCTGAACGGAAGAGAAATCTCGACACTCCTGGTGGGCAGGTGTGGTGATTAGTCTCTCTGTATCAGTTTAGTATTAGTTCATTAAAATAAGTCTGTAACTTTTGGTGATAATAATACGTTCAAAGTTAGCGCCCATCGTTGCTTTTCTTCCCTGTCCGCGTCACTTAAGCGCCACGGTCTCGATAACTAATCATATTCACTATCCGAAAACTCAGTACTCCCTTTTCAAAGGTCCTTGTTGAAAGGCCCAAGGAAATGTGGCCTATGTGATACAGCTGCCTAAAGTACAGCTGTAATTAGAACGACGGACTAGAAAATGCACAGAGAATTTACCTACCACCTTGGCTTCGTTTCAATAAAGGCCTCAGCCACTTTGGATAAAATATGCCACTTGAGACGTTTATTTGCAGCGTGTCAAAGTTCGTGACTGAATGTATTATTTGTATAGTTTTACGCAAAAGACGGAATTCAGCGTCATGAGACAATACACGCCATGAGACATTAGGGGTGTTATAACGTAAAACTATTCCAAACTTTTCGATTACAACTCTGCAATTAGGACTCCGCAATCGGTCAGAAACATTTTGCACCACCCCCCACTTCAGCTGTCTGTCACCCGACGTCACGGAAACCGCAAACGCTCCCCATCTGGTGTGACGTGTATACACTGATTATGCATGATTTGACTGAACAAAAAAATAGTTATTTCTGATTCGACGCCTTTTCGCCATTATCCCTCGGCGATTGGTCTAATGTTTTCTGGCTGCACCCACTTCATCTGCCTGTCACGCGACATCACAAAACCACAAAAACGCGCCGCGCCAAAGTGATTTGTACCTGTTAAAGAGGTATTAATATGCCGGACAAAACTGAATTTTCTGCTGAATAGTCGCAGAGCTTCCGGTTCCGAAAGAAATAAAAGATGGCTGCCGCCGAACGCTCAGGCACTGGCTTCTCGCGCCTGACGGAAAACATGAGTATAATATATCTTTTTACGTGCCCGTGTAACGTTTTCGAGCATTTTGAACACGTTTACGACCTCGTTCTGCCATTTCTTTTTACGTGAGGATCTCTTTTAGCGTCATTCTTAAGTTTCCGTTGCATGCCACCGCAATTTTCGGCCAGCCACCGCCAGCTAAGTAAGGGAAAGTGGACTAACCGCCGACGTCGGCAACACCCTTTTCATCCGGTTATCGCTTTTCAGTGCAGTGGGTCGGCCCAATTCGAATCCCTCTCCACTTGACGATGTACCTCGCCTCTCGTCAGACAATTAGATAAGAGAAGCCGCTTAGTGTAGGCTACGTTATTCGTTTTTCAAGCAAACAAAAGTGACCTCTTATGAACGAGGAGAGCCTTTGATTGGTCTGTTCAGACAAGCCTGCGGGTTACCGCCTTATGCTTGAGTCGGTGGTTACGCAAGTTCGACGTCAGGAGAATGGAATAAAAACATATTGGAATAGTTTTACGTTATAGGGCTCCCGATTTAACATAAAATTTTATAACATAAAAGTTCTGTTTGGAGTGTACGCTTGGCTCCTTCGATGCGAGTTTTCACGATTTATGCGTACGAATAACCGAATTTCGTTTACGAGTCCTGCCTTATTCGCGCTCATCGAGACTGTTGTTTGTGGCACTAAAGTAAGAGGTCGTGATATTGTGTACGTCCTGTAGGCGAACACACAATAGCACAATTGCCTCTTCGACTTTGATCAGCTCAGATAGTCCAGTGGTTATTCCGTTGACATCAGCCTGCAAGAAGTGCAACACCTCTCTCTTAACACCGGTGACAGGGGCTGAACTTCTCACCCTGCGTAGTGGCGCTGTTTATGTTAAGATTTATCCAAGCAGTGGGTTGTGTTATGTGACACGAAATCGCCTAGCCAACCCCTGCAGTCACGATCGCGTCGGCGCCCTCTTCATCAACGAGTACGAGTGATCGGAGTATATCACAGACGCGAAAGGTTAGCTGGGGGCAACAACTTAACATTTGAGCGGATGTCAGGGCAATGCAATATCATCGTCACTTTCAGTGCTGGTGAACGTTCTCGCATGGGACACGGAGAAATAGGACATACCTTCATTCCGTCATGGAAAACACGCTGCAACTGAGTCTATTTGTTCTTAAGTGTGCGTTAAAGATCTGTAATTCGGCACATTTCGCTAAACGGTGTCTAGGCGCAATAGAGTCATATACGAAACTTTAACGTTTGCTGGTGGTATTCTTGAAAGAGCAGAAACCTTACGCTATTACCTCCTACTAGTAATTGCCTTCACGAACCAGTACTTACTATAACTTGAAGGATGGACAGTGCCACTTGTAGCGCATGTGATGAAGAATTTCGAAGGGGAGAAGAATTTGGGACCACGATCTGGGTTTTGCGTCACACTCAATTACACAAGGTCACAAGACCCACGCACCTATGTGATTACTTACGACCAAGTGAACTATAAGAACGTACCGTTGGCATTTATTCCTTCCTTATTCACATCCTTCTTCCGCTTCTTCCATTTTACAGTACAAGGTAACCATCCAAGCCCTCCCTGGTAACCTGTCTGCCTTTTTCTTATCACTACTCTCGCTTTTTCTCTGAATAATTAGTGGTTGTGCCCTGATTGTTACTGTTTTCGATTAAACATTTTGTTTGTTCCGCGCTTCATGTGTGCGCTTCTCACGACCACAGGGCCACCTACACGAAGCCACCTCGGAAATAGAGCGTCTAATTTGTATATTGTTAAATGAACGGTGGCATATCTAAAACCCATCTTTAGTGCATGTAAATGTGACAACAGATCATGGACGCGGAAAAACACGAATCTTAGGAGCCCAGACAATGGCCGTCATTATCATAACCTTATGAGCCTTTCTACATCATTTTAACGAATAATTTAAGATTTTCTTTTTACACTTGGAAAACCATCGGTCTTGTGCAGAAGCTTCCTCAGTTAGAAATAGGATCACAACTTAGCCATTTCAAATCCTCCGAAAAACGTTTCGCTACTTTACTTCTTTCTTTTACTATTTAATAACGAATGCGTTTCACGAATAATTAGTGAACGGGAAGACACCGGTAACCGTAGCTCAAAGGTAGAGCACCAAAGATGTAATTTCAAAGGTTTTGCTTTAGCTCCTACCTGCGGAAAGCCATCGTTCTGTGTAATTTCGTTTAGCTTTGCCTTATTATATCTAAATTTTAAATAAATAAGGGTAGGTAATGTTGCTTGAGCTTTTCTGAGCTCGCTTCGTTGTCTGTCGTCTTCATATGTTGTTGTACCTAAAAAAAAAAATGAAGTCCCTCATTTCCTTTTACTCTGAGGTCTTACGAGAGCCCTTCTATGCAGTTCTTCGCACATCACGCAGAGCACCAAATATACCGACCCAAACACGCGTATCGATGGCTCCAGGCCAGTGAATGTGCATAACACATCTTTTTCGCCCACGCGCAGGCAATCGTCTACACTAGCGCGAATGTACTCAGCGCACCCTTTCAACGCGACAAACGGGAGAGCTTCGATTAGTGCGGGACACGACCGACAATGGGTCCCTACTCGAATAGCGCGGTTTCAATTGAGTAATTTGTGATCCCCATTGTGCGGCTGACGTCGGGTTCATTACGTCTTTCCTCTACCGCATTTCCTTTAGTTGCTCGGTCATTCGTTGACCGGCACCGCCGAATCGTTATCTTCTCGCGGCGCTTATGCCGCTTGTTGTATTTCCACAATAGGGAGCATCTGCTTCGCCCGAGTGAGACTATGCACGGACATTAGACATTTATATCTCTTTTCCAATCTATTTTTTGCTGCTTTAAGCACTGCTCCCTGTTGCTCTATTATGATTGGGATCGGAACACCAGCTTTGCAATCGTTCGTACATTGAAAACCGGGTCATGCGGCATCACTTCACCACGGCGACGGCATTCACATGAACTTTTTCCGCAATTTGGGAGGTTAATTACATTATGAGTGTTTATTTAAGCTGCTGCTTGCCGTTCAATGGTATTGACTGTTTGTAAGAAAAATAAATGTTCCTCGCAGACTTCAACATGCTTTTTAATACGCTCATTTCTTAACATTTCCAGCGAAGACCAGCATTTGTTCATGTTTTGGTGGGATTGTTCATTCAGAATGCAGCGAGAAAATCTGAGGCAGCTTGCACGAAGATTTATAAACGAAAATAATCACGAGTTAAATACCGTGTTAATAATACACGCACCCCCACCTTTGCACCTAGCCTACTGTCTATGAAGAATACTGTCGAATATGTTTACTTGTAATTGTTGCCTCGTCTAAAAAAATTTCTTGGAACAAATCGGTGATATCATCATGTACAAATAGCAAAGCACGGCGTGTTCTGCTATAAGAAAGCGTTTCTAAGAAATCATAATATACTTTTCTGGCTCGCGACACCATGGCGAGTTCTACTGATAACTAAAAAAAATTCTTTTCTACGATATCCCGAGTCTGTACGTCATTTTTCCACTAATAAAACAGTACGTTTCTTGCCGAGGATAGGTACTCTAATGAAAAGCTGGCGCTTCTAAAATTGCCGCCAATTACCGCAAACCGTTCTATACCTTCCTGTCAGTCTTCAGCACTCCGGCCAACTGAAAGGTTTTCTTTAAATGACGCTGGGGGATAATTTCAGCATCATTTCACCCTACAAAAGATGGTGAGGAAGGAAAGGCCATTTCGGTGTAGCAAAGTGTCACGATCACCGGATTTGAACTGAGCGGCCGCGAGCGAAACGCGGCATATCTGTGTGCGGTTCCAGCTTCATTACCCCGCAATTATGCCGTTGTGTTGCACCTTTTATTACGGGAATTGCAGTGGTGTGTCCATAAATTTGTCGCACTGTTCAGGTGACGACAGGACGATTGTATGAAAGGTACAATAAAACAGGCTAGTGTGTTACAGTTGTTACGATAGCCCTACTTGTGTTGAGGCAGCCGGTTGCTTGAAAGCGACTACGTCGGGGGTGTAGACTGTAGGGGACGGAGCTCTTTAAATATGTCTGGGCTTGTCATAGGTTGACGTAGCGTTCATGATTACCGTGCAGCAGGCGTTTTGTCCACTCCTCCCCTGTAAGCAACAGCAACGCGCCAATGGTTGACTTTTGCTCGTTGTGATCTTTTGAGCGTTGAAGCGCTGCTGCTCAGTCTGGGAAACTCCTCTTGCTGAAACTATCACTTGCGCGTAAGCGCGGGTAAAGTAAGTATATCAGTCAGTCAAGAACTTTATTGAGGTCCTGAGGGGGTTTAAGCCGTTGGAGATCGCTCGCGGGGAGCTCCTTGGGCCGAAACGGTAGGCGACGCCCAAGTCGGGACGGGAACGTGGTCACGCTCCGCAAGTTCTTGGGCCCTCTGGACGGCCTTGAGTTGTAGTGTGAGGTCCGGGCTTTTGAGGGCTTCTTCCCATTCGGGCTCACTGGAGAGAGGGCCCTCTGGTAACGCGGTACATTGCCAAAGCATGTGCGAGAGTGAGCAATAGAGTTCTGGGCAGTCTGGGCAATTTGCCGGGATTTCTGAATTGTAGTGGCTTAATAGGCCTCGTGACGGATACGAGTCCGTTTGCAGCATTCGAAACGCGGCCGCCTGCGCGCGCTCGAGTTTGGCGTGCGGGATCGGGTATTTCATTCTGCCACGTCGGTTGCGTCTGCGGCGGCTTCTCTGACGCACGATGTAAGGGACTTGAAACTTGCGCTTGCAGTCCTTGTCGGCGGTGGGGTGCGGTCCGCCGCACAGGGTGCAGTGAGGGGAACACTGGTGATCTTCCGCTGGAGTTTTGAGGCCACACTTCCGGCACCACATGGTACTGGGGTTAGGGCAGACATCTGCGCGGTGACCGATGTTGCCACAGTTGTAGCCAACTTCCGTGTGTGTGCGAAAGAGTGCGCATCGAACGATGCTTGCTCCGCAATAGATGTAATTTGGTACTTGCATTCCTTGGAAAAGGATTGTCATGGCTGTGGTGTTCTTGATTCGCTTCACCTCCAAGGCGTTGGGGTTGCGCTTCGTGACGATCAGTTCTCGGAGTTGGGAGTCGGTGAGTTCGAGGTGAATGCCTCGGACTACACCTTTGCAGGTATCATCGGGTGGCGCCGGGTATACTGCGACACGATACGTAGTATGTTTTATGCGAATTTGTTGCACCGTGGCGTATGCTCTTGCATTACGTTTGCTGGGGGTGCAGATGAAGAAGATATTCTGAGTTACGTTGGGGCAGATGGAGTCTTCCATGAGGTCTTGAGAAGCCAGGGCTGCCGCCATTGCAAGGGCTTGCTCAACCTGCACTGGTGTAGATTTGGCCACGTTAAGACCGTCTCGGGGTCTCACGATAATACGGAACGTGTCCCTCGCTAGCTGAGGGAGTCTCGAGGTAGCGACGAGGCGCTGGTATGCGCTGTTCGGTCCGGCGGTGCGATCGCCGTCCCTTCGTCTGCCACGAGTACTTGAACTTGCTCCTTGTGGTTGACTGGCCTTTCCCTTGCGCGATTTGAGGTTATATGCCGCAATCCAGCCCGGGTCATTCGCGTCTTCCGGCGATATTGTCTCACCGGTGACGATTTCCATGGCCGCAATGACGGACTTGCGGTGTTAGGCCTAGGCCTACCCGCCTTTGAACGCCGAGGTTGAGAACTCGACAGCAGAAAATGTTGAGAAAGAGTCCACCCACCGAAATAAATCCGGTATCCACGGAATCCTTGTCACTTGCTGCTTTCGTTGCTATGCAATGCACTTCGATTTAGGGTGAATAATCTCGTGAAAGCATTGATGATATCGGGAGCCGATGTTTGCACGTCCGCACTAGTCGGCGCCCCACTACAATCGCTCCAAGTATATCAGAATATTTTATTGTATTAGTGTTTGATGTGCGAAACATGGAATGCATTCTGGGTCGGCTTCTGGTCCCTGCAACATAGGCCCCAAGTTATAACCATCTAAGCAGCCTTTAATAGCACGGTAATAAACTTCTTGTTACTTTTTGCCGATTGTCTGCAACCCTGCATGTGTTCAACAACCTTCCTTAGAATATTGTTATCAGTAAGTTAGCTTGTTGTGCTAGATTGTCCGTATTTAGGACGCGGGCGAATTAGTGATGGCGTTTGTGGCGATGAAAACAAAAGTATTTGACGTATCTTAGAACAAAGAAAGGCGGCCTCGGCTATTACATTATAGAAACAAGAGACAGAATTACGTATATTTAAGGCACACGCAAACAGTATTGGCACTACCCACTTCATTTCGGGCATCCGATACTCTGTAACATAATATTGCAGAGTTGCATCGTCAGGTTATCATGCTCCAGAGGGGCATGCCAACGGAAAATTACCGCGCGGAATGATACACTTGTTTTGCCGGAAATTAACAACACGCAGGCTAAAGGCCTTGCATTGTACGGGCGAAATAAACTTAAGAAGTCCGCTACATAAATTTATCCTTCAACGATGTGGGTGGTTATACACAAGTGAGCAAAAAAGCGCGAGATCGTTCAGATAATGTATTCGCATGTCATGGTACTTAGACGGCTAAAGACAAAGATCTGACTTAAGGTAGCCATGCCATGCAGACCCATGCACAGGTTGTCCGCAATAAAGTAAAATAATAAAATGTGAGACCGTGGGAGACGGGGCCTCATATTTCACTTACAGCTTCTATTTATACGTCCGCAAAAGTGTCATATAATTTGGGACTGGCATTCTTGTTATTTTTTCCTTCACCGTGACAGATGCACTTCTTCTAGGTGGCAACTTTATCATTTGATGTATAGAAATAAACAAATTGAAACATAGCCGCAATGAATGACGTCGTCAGACTATTTCTATGTTTCTGCTGTACATACACAGAGGAGTTTCTGTGGGCACTACATGCCTCAAACCACTGCGTTATTACCCTATCCTAGGATTATAACGCTTTAGAGTAGCACACTGAACACTTCAGAGGACGCTCTTTGGGGAGGGATTTCCAATTGAGGATGTCAGCTAATAAATTCTACCGATGCAAAAAATTTATGAGTGGAAACCTCTGGGGACACAACTTTTCAATTTCCTTTTTCTTTTTGTGAGCCCGATTGTCTCTATCTAACGTTTCTTTTGCCAGTTAGAAAGCGCAGCCCTTCTCAAGTTAGTGCACAGCACACTTCCCCGATAAAGAGACAATGCCGGGAAAAGGGGCTCCAGCGATGGCGAGGAACCTCCCAGGCTTCGCATCGTTATCTTCACTATACGGTCAGCTTGCGCGTCTCTAGGTTCTCGGCATTCTCAGTTCCCCCGCCAGTGGTATACCGTCGTATCAGAGCCGTACGTTAGCTGCCTCGCAACCGCCCGCCCTCTTTCATCTTCAGAACAGAGCGGTACTGCTTCCACTTCCGTCTTCCGAGTTTTCATTTTCTTATCTACCCTCGTTCGAGCCCTCGCACGACTCCATTTACAGCGCGAAATTCCTTTTGTTTCCTCACAATGTTCCACAGAGGCCGCCCGCGCAAGCAATAAAGCCACTCGGCCTCATAAACGCCATTGGCGGCATCAAGGTTTCCGGCGGTTTCGTGAAACTGCCAGCGCGATAGCACTTCGTAAGCGTCCTCTGTCTGAAGAACGAGCTAGTAAATGGCAGGCCGACAAAAGAGGCGATAGGAAGGCGCGAGAATACGAACAAAAGTGCGCCGAAGAAATGAGGTGTATCAACCGGATGCACGTTGAAGAACGGGAGGAGAACGAGGAAGGGAGACATGAGAGGAAGTGGCCGCCTACGGCTGACTGCAAGCTCAGCGGATGCAGCCAGGGAGCGGGACACGTTTACAAGAAACATAACCTGAGATAAAAAAGGCCAAACATAGAATGTCGGCATGGTGTGGCTCCGATGGGAAGCTTGAAGAGTCGCGGAAACGGACATCAACTAGCGAGAGGAGAATCAAACGCAAAGGGGAGAACTGAGAGCGCCGAGACAATTACGCAAGTTTTTTTTCAGGGCGTATTCCATATTGTGACTCGCCAGCCGTATAGAAGCTCTGTGCTGGCGAATAGCCCGTGTCCCCGTGACCTGCTGGTTTGAAACGGGCGATCACTCCTGTGGCATTCGCTCTCTCCTTTGGATATCGAACGGTGTGAGAGAGATTGACAGGTGGTGCCAGAAGGAGCGAGAAGGGAAGCAAAAGAAAATTGCAGCGGTGAGAGGTACGTCCGTGTGACGGGAGGGGATGGGGTGGAGGAGTTGGAGGTGAACGGAAACGACAGGCCGCCACGCCACAGCAGCCGCCTAACGTGATGGCGCGGGAGCAGCTGAAGCAAGACGATGGTGGCACTTGGCTGTCGGTGACAAAAGCAGGTTACAGGGTTTTTTTCTTTGTCTTGTCTTTTTTTATTTAGCGCAGCATCAAGCAACACCTTAACGGCTGCCGTCACGGCTGATAAAACAAGAAAAAAAAATATTTCTCTGGAAGCACAAGAACCCCAAATAAAATGCTTCTATGATAAACGCCCTCTACCAGCCCAGTCCGAATAAAATAAAGCCTTGTTGTGTGCCTTATAGGATTTAAAGATTACCAGAGCAGCTTATGATATTTCCCCCACTCTAGCGGGGCCTTTCCGCACGTTTCTTTATTACATTGTGCTTGATGTTTCCGAGTTTTTACAAAAGTTACAGTGTACAATATTTTAAAGTGGTCATTCTTAAAAGGGTAACTAGGCTAGTTGCTCATATTTTAGGCCTAGCAACAGAAAATGCGCAGGAAAAGGAACACACAGTACGCTATGCTACGATCGCTTGTGTTACGTTCGTGCTTCATGTATATTGCGCTTGTGACAACGTTTCTTTTGGCATCCGTTTCTGAGCACGTTTCTTTTGGCTTTCATGCACATATCTGCTTCGTGATTGGTTCAAGCGGGGACCAAAAAGAAGTTTGAAGGTATGGCAATTTCTTGTGGGAGTTGAATAACAACAATATGTTCCTTAGCGAGTTGAGGGTGAGAATAGGTCGGAGTCACTGCGCGCAGCTCTCCATGGCGTCGTGCCTAATGTGTGTGTGCGTGAGGTGGGGGGGGGGGCAGCGTCGGAGCGCTTAAATTTATTTACTTTCCAATCTTCCGAATTGGCCAGAATTTTTATAGACACATACACAAGCGAACGAGTCACATTCTTGGAACTTACTGCCTTCGCGACGGGCCCCATTTCAAACTGCACCATCGTAGAAATCAGCTAATTAAACAGGCTAGAAACCCAAATTCCCAATGCAAAAACGTAATTCACTAACGAAGATGTTGTCTTAATAACAACGACGCGTTATATGCACGGAACACTTTTTACATACTAGAGGAGGACGCTCCAGGAAACTGTTACGTTTTAGTTTTAAAGCGATTGCATAAGCTGACTTTTTAGTGTGAAGCGCTATCTATCTATCTATCTATCTATCTATCTATCTATCTATCTATCTATCTATCTATCTATCTATCTATCTATCTATCTATCTATCTATCTATCTATCTATCTATCTATCTATCTATCTATCTATCTATCTATCTATTTATTTATTTCATACTGCAGACCTAAAACAGGTCCAAGCAGGGTGGTTAAACACAACAATATTACAATGCATTATTCAATCAAGTAAGGTGGTAAGACACAACAGTAATACAATGAGTCAAACAATTGAAACAGGCAACAACGAGTTATTCCAGTCTGTTATAGTTCGGGCAAAAAAAGAATACTTGAATACATCCGTCCGTGCATAATAAGGTGTTAGTGAATTCGGATGATGGTGTCGAGTAAGCCTAGACGTTGTACTGAACAGATACGATGCAGGATTAATTGATAAGTCTCCATTAATAAGCATGGTAAGAAATCGAATTCTTAAGTGTTGCCTTCTCTGCTGAAGGACTTCGATGCCATTATCATGCATTATTCGTGAGGGGGAATCATAGCGAGAGAATTTAGAATATATGAATCGTACGGCTTTTTTCTGTACCCTTTCGAGACATTTAATATTTTGTTTAGTAAACGGGTCCCAAACAACACATGCATATTCAAGTTTAGGTCTAATTAATGAATAATAAGCAAGCAGATTTACATTAGGTGGGGAATTTCTAAGTTTATGTCGCAAAAAGTATAATTTACGCAAGGCTGAAGAACAGATATTATCAATGTGTAAATTCCACGATAAGTTGTTAGTAATTGTGACGCCCAAATACTTATATTTTGTTACTTCCTGCAAGGCCAACGAACCTAACGTGTAATCTATCTATCTATCTATCTATCTATCTATCTATCTATCTATCTATCTATCTATCTATCTATCTATCTATCTAACTATCTATCTATCTATCTATCTATCTATCTATCTATCTATCTATCTATCTATCTATCTATCTATCTATCTATCTATCTATCTATCTATCTATCTATCTATGTTACGTTGATTCAGCGAACCAACTTGTCTACCACTTTGGGCTACTAGATATGATAGCTCATGTTCGTGATGCTGTTGTGGTCATTTCTTTAACTCGAAATATATCACGGCGTTCATGACAAGAGATGCAAGGCATAAACAATGTCCTCATGAAAATGACATCACGTATAGGGCGCTTAAATGACAAAATAACATGGACGATATTACATCAATTATACTTGATAACTGTTAGCACAAACCGAAATGATGCTGTACTAACGATGCTGGAGTATACGCCTGCTGGGTAAGCCAGCTGCTTGCAAAATTCCTTGCATAACATCGATTTTCACCAGAACGTGAGAGTTGCGCAATTTTTTTATTGTTTTCTGAGCTGGACGCCATTGCAAACCATATTGTAAGATAGCAACAGAAAGGTGAGTGCATTGATGCTTCTTCACTTTTCTCCTATTGAGGTCGCTTATTAGGAATAAGAAGTTTTGAAATCATTTTCCTCGAACACAGCTTCGCAAAAGGCCGTCCTCTGCACCTGTGTTTCCTACTACTTTTGTTATCTAATTATTACGATAACAGAGCAACGTATGAAGCTTACTATTACTAAGACTTTACTGCGGGAAACCTGACGCTTGTATTTGCGAGCGCCAGGTGGCTTAGTAGCCGTAATGGCTGCTAAGCCGTCGTGGGAATCACTGATAGTGCACACAATATCCCAGGCCTCACCTTTCTTGCTAATGAAAGGCCTCGTGCAAGTTGATTTTGACCGCAAAGCTTTTGTAAGCGAATTTTCGGTCTAATTTAAGCTCTTGTTTCATTATGAGACTGTTTTGTTAACACTAATAAATGCAAGAACAAAACAATTTACACGGACTCACACCTGTACAAGAGTTCTTAATATACTACGACCCGCTTCTTTGAAAGTGACAACGTGTGTCGAAGTGTCAATATACATATGATGCATTATATATTGCGCAGTACAATCACATTGTACATGATTAATGCTTACAAGAGTAGTGTTTTCTTCAGCTCGTTGGATGTACACTGCCGGAAAGGGTTTCAGCGGAGTACGCACATAGATGATGTCCTTGTTAGTGTTTTCTACTGAAACCTTTTCAAGCGAATAACATTCTTGTTATATCGAAGCTGTCCATGGCTAGGATGCCGATAATATTCAGTGCCCTTCAACAAATCTTTGAGCAGAAACTACCATCAACAGCAATGGCTCGTGTCACTGCTCGCGCGTTCGTCGTCGTATTCTATACCCCAGGTGACTCGTTGGCGCCCCTCGTCACAAACGCGCGAACGCGCTAGTAGCCGTCGTCGTCGTCGTCGTGTTCTTCCACTGCTAGCTCCGCTGTCGCTCATAATACCAGCATTACCATACTGCCCCTCGCTATGCGAAGACGCTGCCGGCAACGGCTCACTGAGAGTCGATGCGGTGATTTAGGTCTCAAATTCTTTGCGTCACTACATCGCGCAATGAAACCACGAATGTAGATAGTGAATGTATAAAATGAATGCGGAGTTATAAAAAGTCATGTGTACGTACAAGTCATCACGATCACCACCGATCCAGACAATAGATGTGTTCGTACCTTTGTTCAAAATTATGCTGTGCAGCAGATCTTTTTTTCGTCTGCTGCACAGCTTCGCAGGTCATCCACCTTCATAGGGCAGAATGGCTCATGATTTAGCCTGTAAGGACCAGGTTTCTTTCTGGGTGCATACCCAACTATCTAACCAAAAATCCGGACCGACCCCATAGAGAGTGCTGTCTAAGAATATTGGCCGCTCTCGATATGGTGCGTGCCACTGAGCATGATCCACTGAGCATGCGTCCAGGAGACGCGGCATATGTGTTACAGGGTATGTGCCGTTCTTTAATGAACCTTGTGGTAACCAACTTGAGCTACTGTTTATGTTACGGTGAACATGGGTGCACTTCGCGGCGTTACCGCTAGATGTCCCAGAGTGCGTGTACTAATAGAACACAAGAGCAGCCCGGCTTCGGTACTCGCCTAACACATGACGCGTTTCGGCTATAGGAGTACATGATAGTCGAGGCCAATTAGTTCTGCGCGAATTTTTTTTCATTAGTACACTGTGCGTAATTCAATGTTGAAACTTCTCCGGGCCACATAGCTATACTGTGGTGAAGCTTCTATGAAGCGTATAAGACTGTAGTTGTCGCTGTGAACTAAACCCTTGGGTTCTTAAGCACTACAGGGATTGTGTAAGCGTAGCGATATCACTAAGTATGTCAAAGCGAGGTGTTATGTAGTTTTGAAAGCGTCTTGGCAAGTTGCCTCTCCTTTTCCAGAGCAAGCACGCCCGGTTCTAACTCCTCTTTCGAGTCTCTTTCTTGCGCTGATCGCTAAGCTTGTCTAAATGATCAAGATGATGAAATAATCATGATCAGCTTTGTCTAAAGACAAAGCGGGACATGGTTATACCGATGATGATATTGAATTCTCAAATGACAATGATTAGGATTAGGATGATGGTCACAACTATTGATGAGAAACACGTGGAAGGCGACGCACCCTCCTATTGACGTCGATCGACGTTGTCGCTACAGTGCGGCTCTCGTCACAAATTATACTGTTCATACACTGGATTCTGGAATGTGCGCATTATGCTCAATTGACGCCTGTGCTTATATGCAAAACTTGCACATGAAAATGTACATGGTCATAAAATGCAAGTCGGTTTTTCTTTCGTTCTTTCAATAATTTTGCTATTCGTTACGTTCTTATTAAAAATACAAAGCGCATTGTAGTAGCGGACACACATAGCCCTATTCCCTATACAGAGCAAGTTCACCCCAGATGTTACGCTTTAGCGACTACAGTTAAGTTCGTTCTTTCCTTCTCACTAATTACTTATAGTCAGCCCCGATAGGTTCTAAAAGTTTGGAGAAAATAATTACGGAAAGTATTTAAGAAATTGTGGCTGTTTATAACGCCCCAAGCAAAAAAAAAGAATCAAGAAAAAGAAGCTACCGTAACAGTTTTAGCGCGACAGCATTTGTCCCAGTACTCCCAACGCCTTCGCTACTATCTCATTGCAATGCCTAAGACAGTATCACGGCTGGGGATGAAAAAAATTGTGCTTGTTTTTGGCTTGCCTCATTATTGTTACGACAAAGCAGCAGAACCGGCACTGTAATTTTTTGTTCATGCTGCAAAATGTTCTATTGATGAATCGGTGCTGGAAAGAAATACCGACGTTTGCTACACAGCATGCGAATGTCTAATATATATATATATATATATATATATATATATATATATATATATATATATATATATATATATATAGTGGTTTATTTGTGTATGTATATATGTACTTATACATCTTGTTTAATCTAGTAAGATTGTTTCATAATTTTGTAGGGCTTGATGAATAAACAAAAGTTAAGACATTGAAACCTACGCAGCTCTAACTTTTCTAACTGCGTGCCACTTTTGTGTGGTGCAATATCGCCTTCTCTCGCTATTCACTTCGTCTTCGTGGGCTAGGGTAACCTGCTTCCATAACAGACTTACCGAATCAGAACGAAAGGTTGTAATTCAAAGGCACCGCAAACTTAAACGCCTAAGGAAAGTTTTGGAGGACAAGGAAATTTGTTCAGCATAACAGGGACTTCATGAGAATAATAGGGTCTAATGCAATAGGATCACGGCAAAATTAAGTATAAAATGGAGACTAGGTTTCGTAGTCACTTTTTTTTTTTTGCTCGAATACGAAGTAGACGATAACCGCTGACTTTCAGACCGAGTACTCTAGTTTGTTGAGAGGATTACTCTGATGCAAAAAATAGTCTGAATCAGAGATAGTCTCTTGCTTGTTTTCTCCTTTCTTTTGGCCGGTAAATACAAAGCTCCGGTTCCTGCGTATAGAGGAATCTCATTTTCTAGGGAATCAAGAAAAGAACAGCTTTCCTTCTACTGAGCGTTTCCCATAGAGACAGAGTGGTAGCTCCTTCCCCATGTACTTACTAAAGCGATGCTTCTTTTGGCCCTTCCCCGTGGTTTGCTGTGCTTTGCTGGTTTATAGCCGGATACATTTGCGAATATACATGTAGAGGAAGCTTATAGGTGCTAAGGATAAAATTATTCGCAAACTGGCTTATATAAACCCCGTATGCTGGCCGCTATGTAGTGCGAGTAAACGCACCTGGTTTCTGCATTGTAAAATAAATACGTCTACACTGTAAAAAAGAGGCAGTAATCCAGCGGATATAATACGGGGATAGCGTCGGTAATAAAACAGGAATCTGTTCCTTTATAACATATGCGGGGGCAATGTATGTAAAACCACGCTGTTTTTCCTCGACATGCGTTTCATAAATGTTTCCTCCTTTTCCTTTTTAAAAGGAAGAAAATTTGTTTTACTAACACAGATGTTTCCTTTGAATAACTGATAACAGAATGTGTGCTTGTTTCTTGATGACATGCTTGAAAAATGCACGCATTACCTGCGAATGCTGTACTAGCGAATATATTTCGGTTTGTTTCTGACCATCAGCAATTGACAGTTGTGTGCAGCTTTATCACCAATGTAAATGTATGCAGACATGTTTCATGCCTTCAAACCAACTAGTCTTCGTTTCTGAAAAAAAAAGAACGTACATATGATCGATGGACCAGTCAAGGCAGCTAAGACTATGTCTCTCTCTCTCTATATATATATATATATATATATATACGAACCACTTCCTTGGACTAACCAAGAACACGACGATTAACGGGACATCGCGCGTGTTTAGCCGTCATGGCCATCTCTGTAAATAGAATGTTATCAATCATGTTTTACTTTTCATGTATTTGATGCCCCGTTACACATTGCTGGAACTGCGGTGCGTTCTCGCACGAAGACAGAACTTCGAAACGATCGGCGCTGCGGTGCGACCACCACGGCAGCTCCGACAAAATCTGCTTCTGTGCCGTAGACCACGACTGTTATTCCACCCTTGAGACCCTGGAACGTTCAACGGGACCGATGACATTGACTCTGAAGAGTGGCTGACGTAATATGAACGCGTGAGCGATAAGAATCACGGGGACCACGCAGTCAGCGTATGCTGGCCAATGTGGTCTTTTGTCTTAGTGGAACGTCGAAGTTGTGGTATGACAATCATACGGCCGAATTTGGGAGATGGAATATCTTTATGCGAATGACACCGTCACCTATTCGGTAAGACCTCCAGTCGAAAAATCTCTGCGAAGAAACAGCTGTCAACTCGAGCCCAAACGGCCACGGAGTCATAACTACCATACATACAAGATGTCCTGGCGCTGTGCCGTAAAGCTGACAGCGACATACAAGAGTCTGACAAAGTTAGCGACGTCCTGAAGGAGGTGGTGGTTGACGGATTCAGTTTGCTCATGTACTGAAATTGTGCTACCGTTGATGCTATGATTGAGGAGCGCCAGCGCTTGGAATAGGCCAAGAGCCGCCGTATTGAACGACCATTCGCCGAACCTCCCAACACATTCGGGACGTCTTCGTGTGAAGCGCAGCGCGCATCTCACAATTCAGCGCCTTCGGCCGAATTGACCAGGACTAGCCGCCGAGAAATCAAAGCGATGGCTCCAAATAGCATCTTAACTCTAGTGCCGGCGATTCGAACGCGCCAACGGTTTCACTCGTCCAAGCCACCGCGCGCAACCAACTCGCGAATTTCGTGGTAGCCGCTGCTTGCGCCATATACATATACAGCCAGTCTAACGTCCATTTCTAGGATTCCGACATCGTTCCCTGGTTATCAAGGGCTCACTCGACGATCTCGGCACACCGCTGATTGGGCAACTGAAGACGATCGACCTATCTCCTTTCACTGCCACCTCGTCGGGCGCGTCGATCGCTAATGTAACAACCGCTGGTCGTTCCCACAACGTACTACATCCATTGCCCATGCTCGCCGCCTTGATCACGGCCCTTTGAGCCACCATCTGCGGCACACCCATACAATCCTGACACTGCCACGAAATGGCACTTCTGCCTTTCTGCCGTCCATTCTCCCACTCCCCGCCACCTCGCCGCGTGACGTCGCCGAGCAACGGTGGCGACTTCGCTCCAGAAAACTAGGCGTTCAGCGCCCGATTGTAACGCAACATCCACGACTCCACCCGAAAACCCTCTAGTTACTCTGCCGACCCGATGATATGTTCTGCGCGTTGATGGTGATAGCGTCGCCATCTCTGCACTTGTAGACACCGGGCCTCATATTACCGTCAGGAGCTCTGGTCTTTGCATTTGTCATGAGCATGAGTATTTTCATGAGCTCTGGTCATGCATTTGTCGGCATGATCCCCACTCACTTTTCTCCTCCTCAAGCTACCGACTTTTGCCGCCTCCTAGAGTCATGCAATAATATTTTCCACATCGACGATCGTTCTCTGAGGAAAACGTCTGTTGTCCAGCATCAAATCGATACAATCGAACCCTATCCGCTTTCGTTCTTATCGTCTCTCCCTCGTTGAATGTCAACTGATCCAACACGAAGTTGATAAAATGCTCGCAAAAAGTGTTCTCGAACCTTCCTCCAGTCCGTAGGTGGCCGCTGTGGTGCTATGCAAAAAGAGAGACGGCAGCTGGCGCTGTTTTTCGACGATCGACACTTGATCGCCATCACACAGAAGAATGTGTTCCCACTGTCTCGAATCGATGACACCTTGAACTGCCTCCATGGAGCCACGTACTATTGCTCCACCGGCTTGCCCTTTGTTTACTGCTAGACTACTGTTGATGTCATAGAGCACGGGAAGACTGTGTTCATCACACCAGATGGGCTTTGCCATTTCAACGTTATGCCTTCTGGATTGCACAATTCCCCTGCAGCATTCCAGCGGATGATGGATTGACTCCTTAGGGGCTATAAGTGGTCCACTTGTATTTGATACCTGGATGATGCGGTTGTATTTTGGCCTCCTTTTGAGAACCCGCTAAACCGCCTATCGGCAATTCTCGATGGGTTTCGTCGGGTTGGCTTGCAAATTAACTCCACTAAGTGTCGTTTCGCTCGATGTTATAACATCGTTCTCGGCCACCTTGTTAGTGGTAGTGGTATCCAACTTGACCCCGACAATGTGAGTGCCATCCAAGACTTTCGTGTCCTTCGCTCAATGATGATGATGATCATGAAAAACTTTATTCATCCCTCTTTAAAGGGAAGGGGACAACGGAATTGAGGGTGGGGGGGGAGGAACTACTTGAAGTAGGCTTCCATTATCCTCTCAGCCCACTCCAGGATGGCCTCCTGAAGATCGGGCCTAAAGCTACGCAAGGCGGCCTCCCACTGCTCCTCACTAGATATTAATTGCTTGAGGAAAGGGGGAAGGGGTTCTTAGGGCACCCCCACATGATGTGATTTAAGTCTGCTCTGGGATGGACGCAGACTTTACAAGAGGGAGAAAGGTCAATGGCGGGATGAATGCGGTGGAGGAGGTAAGGGGACGGAAAGGTGCGAGTCTGCAGCTGTCGCCACAGAACTTCGTACCTACTCGGGGATTTTCCATGAGTGGCGGAAAGGTTAAGCGGTCTAATTGGTAGTGTGTGCAGATGTCGTGGTAAGTAATAAGTCGATCCCGCGCTGTAAACGGCGCCTCCTCCGTGGCGAGGTCCGACACATCTGATGCCTAGCCCGGACTGTATATCCTCGGGCACTGGCATGAGCCGCCTCGTTTCCGATAAGGCCCGCATGCGCGGGAGTCCATATTAATGCCTCAATTTGATGGAAAGGATGGTCCAAGAGGAGAGAAAGGGCTGGCTTAGAGACCCTACCCGTTCCGAAGTTATGTATGGCTGCTTTGGAGTCGCTAACGATAACTGATGAATTTGGGATTGTGAGGGCCAGGGCTATGGCCGCTTCCTCCGCCTCCTCCGAGGAATAGCCAGGAATGGAGGCGGCCGCAGCGACCTGGCCGTGAGAGTTAATGACTGATATTGCGTAATGATTTCTGTTTTCATATCCGGCGGCATCAACGTAGAGCACGTCTTTTGAGGTGGAGAATTGTTTTTGGAGAGCCTTTGCTCGCTGCCTCCTGCTCTGTTTGCGGTGCACAGGGTGCATGTTTCTAGAAGTGGGGGGATGCAGAGGTTCTCGTGTATGTGATGTCGAATGGTGTATTTATTCTTGATGATGAGTGCCGGAGTGACAGAAAGAGTTTGTAGAATGTGTCGACCTGTTGCGGTGTTAGAAAGTCTGCTATATTGGGATGTGAGGTGGGCTTTTGTGAGTTCAGTAAGTGTGTTGAAAGTTCCAGTAAGCATTAGCTTTCGGTGGAGGTACGTATGGGGACCCCCAGAGCAAACTTATATATGTTGCGTAAAGAAGTGTCGATCTTATCTGATTCTGATTTAAGGAAATGTAGATATGGCGTTGCGAATGCAATCTTACTGATAACGAAGGCCTGGATCAAGAGGAGAAGTTCGGCCTCCTTTAGTCCACCATGTTTATTGGAGACTCGCCCTAGAAGGCGCAGGGTGTGATCGACTGTGGTGTGGAGTGTATGTAGGGTATATGTGTTGAGCCGGTTGCTTTGAATGTGTAAAGCGAGCACCCGGAGCCTGTCCACTCTAGTAACGGGGATGTGGTTTAGGATGACCTGTATACTAGACATGTTTTTTCCGGCCCCCCGGTGGGATGGCCGAAGAAGTAGCTCGGATTTTTGAGAGGAGCATGTGAGATTCATAGCCCCGGCATGAGCCACGACGGCGTCTGCTGCGGCCTGTAGAGCGTCTTGAATCTCTCCATCGGAGCTGCCAGTCGTCCAAAGAGTGATGTCATCGGCGTAGAGTGAAAACTTGAGATCGGGAATAGACCGCAATGCTTGCGCCATCAGCATCATAGAAAGATTAAAAAGAAAAGGGGACAGCACTGAGCCTTGGGGCGTGCCGTAGCTACCTAAAGCGTACGAAAGGGATTGCTTTGTGCCAGTGTGTAGCGTTGCGGTAAGGTTGGATAAGAAGGTACATATGTAGTCATGTGTCTTTCCGCCAACCCCAATGAGATTAAGCTCTCGGAGGATGGCGGAATGTGAAACGTTGTTGAAGGCTCCGTGGAGGCCCAGACTGAGAATCGCTTGCGTATCTAGACTGCTATTGGGTGTCATGATGTCATGCTTCATTCAAAGCATGATATCTTGGCATGAGAGAGATTTTCGAAAGCCTACGATTTCTGGTGCATAAAGATTGTTGTCGTCCATGTATTTACAGAGTCGGTTGAGGATGACATGTTCGAGTGTTTTACCTAGACAAGAGGTTAGTGATATCGGCATGAGATTAGAAGTGTTGAGTGGTTTGTTTGGCTTTGGGATAAAAATTACTCAATGATAGATTTCTGGAGCTTTGTAGTCTTATGCTCTTCCGCTGCTTTTCCAGGAATTTTGTCGAAATTTCCCGGCCGCTTACGGACCTATTCAAGCAAGACCTCTATTTTTCTTGAGGTCATGAGCAAGCTACCGGATTCACTGTCCTTGTCAGTATACGTAGATCACAGCTCATTTTGCTGCATTTTGATAAGTCGGCCCCTACAGATTTTTGCACCGAAGCCAATGGCCCTGGCATAGGCACAGTCCTCGCCCAACACTAACATGACCAGGAACATGTCATTGGTTGCGCCAGTCGCCTTCTCTGGCAGTCAGAGCGGAATTTTCGATAACTGAGCGGGAATGACTCCCTTTAGTCTGGGCTGTGACAAAATTCCGCCCTACTTATATGGCCGCACGTTTTCTGTCGTCACGAACCACCATGCTCTTTGCTGGCTCTCGCCAGTAAAAGATGCTACAGGAAGGCTTGGTCACGGGGAATTACGGCTTCACTATATATTTGACGTTGTGAACGAGTATGGCCGGTTTCACCAAGATGCTGACTGTTTATAACACTACCCTGCCGACTCTCCCGACACCGCCGAACGTGATAGCGATTCATGGCTATTTCAGATCTGACCAACATCAGCACTGAACTGAAAGGCGGTGTCACGCTACGGTCTACACTCGGCAGCGTCCGTTCTCGTCAGCCCTACCTATCGCTTCGTCTGTTTGAGCGTCCTGACGATATTTTTTTACCGTCCTACCAATCTCAATCACCCGGAGCTCCTGCTTTTTCTCCCTAAGCAACGTCTTGCTGCCTAAAAGAACTCCACAATTTTCCGAACGCTAGCCATCTTGGAGTATCCCGCACATATGACCGCGTGCGGCACCGGTTTTTGCAGCCTGGTCTGTACCGATCTGTCACAGGCTACGTTACTGTGCGTGACATTCGTCAACGACGCCAACGGCCCTTGGGCTTGACTGCAGGCCTTCGGTTGCATATTCACATACCCAAGGAGCCATTCTACCGAATCGGCCTTGACTTCCTCCGCCCATGCCCTACGTCTACATGAGGGAACAAGTGGGTCGCAGTTGCAACCGACTACGCTACGCGGTATGCCGTCTTGTGAGCTTTGCTAGCTAGTTGCGCCTCTGACATCACCAATTTCCTACTTCATGACGTTATCTTTTAACCTGGTGTGCCGAGGCGACTGCTCACTGACCAAGGCCGCTAGTTGCTGCCGAAATTGCCTCCTTCGTTCCGATTCTGTGGAGCCGAAGCTCACTACAGCATACCACTCGCAGACCAAATGGCTCACGGAGAGGCCGAACCGCACCTTAACCGAAATGTTGGCAATGTGCGTGTCTGGCGATCATCGTGACTGAGACAGCACGTTCGTGACTGCAACAGCACACTTCATGACTCAGACAGAACTCATCCCGTCATGCCACCGTTCGTATTTTGCCATTTGACCTATTGTTTGGCCACAATGGCACCCGCGACATTACCACTCGAGCTCATCTGGCACGTCAGATCAATAATGAGCGACTCTCCGACACGAATTAATTTGAAAAGGACCGATGCGACCGCAGCCAACAACGCCTCTGCTTTTCTCCGTGATCACTTGTACTTCTCTGGACTGCTTCTTGACGTGTAGTACTTTCCGAAAAGCTTTTCGCACTGTACACTGGAATTGACAGGGTATCACGGGACCTTATTTATTTATTTATTTATTTATTTATTTATTTATTTACTATACGTATACAGCGCCCGTGTGGGGCATTAGAGTGTCGGAAATAATGACATCCGAGATACAAAAAATATACAAATACATAAAGCGCAGATTGGCAACTCGTCATTCCGAATATTCTACAGAACAGCAACTCTGAAATGTCTTTTTTTTTTTTCAAAAATCAAATAAGGCATCAAAGGGGCAGAAAAAATAAGCCAAGCAAAAATCACCAGGAAGAATAAAAAAATGAAAGCATAAACAATAACTTTCAGCTGTGCTAGGCACCACTTGGCATAAAACTTTGAAGCCCCAGTAGGAATGTTGAAAGGGGAGCGGAGACGATTTCTTGAGGGAGCTTGTTCCATTCTTCAATTGTTCGTGGGAACTAGGAGATCGCGCCACTGGATCATTCCTCACTATCTACCTCGTCATCGCGTGACGTCGTGCACCTATCGCTGTTGAAATTGTGCTTTTCGGCCGCCTCCTCTGCGTAATTAGTCTGCGCCGAGACGGCGCTCCGCCTTCTTGGACTAAGGAAAAAGGCGCTGATCACCAGGACGTCGCGCGGGTTCAGCCATTTTTGCCATCTCTGTAAATAGCCTGTTTGTTAATCATGCTTCTTTCTTCATCTATTTGAGGCCCCGCCACACTATATATGTTTTTATGTGTGCGTTTCTCTGTGTGTTTGTTAGTGCGCGCGCGCGCATGTGTGTGTATGTGCGTGCGTGTGAGTGTGTGTGAGTGTGTGTGTGTGTGTGTGTGTGTGTGTGTGTGTGTGTGTGTGTGTGTGTGTGTGTGTGTGTGTGTGTGTGTGTTTGTGTGTGTGTGTGCGTGTGTGCGTGCGTGTGTGCGTGTGTGTGCGTGCGTGTGTGTGCACTTTACTATACACAGCGTAATATGCTGTCGAGGGATGCTTACATCGCTATTGCTGCGAAGATAGCCCAACGTGGGTTCCACGGGAAATTTCTTGGCGTTGTATATTTCATCGTTCTGTGCAACTCTTATTTGATTTTCCGCTGTATATCTCTGAAAATTGTACAACGTGTCTTCTCGCATCCACTAGAATGGTCGTCAAATAATGCACGTTGATGCTAAATTCTCCTAGTTACATCTGTATGTGCTTCTTGTTCGATTATTGGCAATTTATTGACAATTTGAAATATATTGTTGTGGGATATTCTCTGATGAAAGTTGCCAATATTTCCAATATCATCTCATAACAACAAATCAATTATGAATGCTAGCGTCATTACGAGGATTACTGAAGGACTGCTTTCGTTGTCTGTTACATTTTGGCTTGAAAATAATTATATTGAAGTGGCTAGACACCATAAAGGACGGCAATGCAAGAGAAGGAGAAAAGAAAAGAAAATCGAAATGAATGTTGATGAGGCTAGGTTGGAGATTTCCTCATAATATACGTATTAATACTTCCATGACGTTTTCGAAAACATTTTCAAGGGCAAATGAAGGTACAGTGCTTACGAAAGGTATTCGAAAAAATTATTTTGTTGAAACAGATTCGTATAATTTGCCAAATGTCATACTTATAACACAGTTGTGGAGAATCGTAGCTTAGGCGACAGAAGACATTGTGTAGCCAATGACCATGAGCTCATGCATCGGCCTCCTGCCACCACAGGGAGAGATACACATGCGTCCATGCGCAAGTTGCGCGTAAGATATATTTGAGAGCCGTGCCGCCGCAGTGCTACAGGCATCATTGAGCTTGCTGTGGGGTTCTGGCACACATAGCGTCTTCGCCGTGTAAAACGTCGATAGGAGGACCTATCTCGACAGAGATAGGTCCTCCTATCGTAAAGTTTTCCAGCTATTTTGAGGCACCTTATCCGTGTTTGTAACATTTATACCGCAGTGTGGTGAACGTAAACGCATACAAACCATGTACCGAGGGCTCCGACGGCATATAGGCAAAAACCTGATCGACAATTTTGTAGTTCCAGATGGTAATATTCCGAACACAAGATAGGGCTATAATTTTTTGAAGCAAAGTTATTTATTTTATGCTGAAGGACCCCTTATCCAATAGAGTTTTGCCGCTGACGCGTGGCACGGTGCCGTCTTCATATGTTTTCAGTGAGCAGCGCAACAAAGCACACTGCGCTACTTCTTTCTATCTAATCGTCCATCAGGTCGGATTGCATGACTGCAACGAGTAAAATTGTCCCTTGTAAGCATCAAAATAAATAATAGTTCGCCATTTTATTTCGTCAAGTCCTGTGTTGTTCAAGAGATGCGCGTGAGGTTACGCAATTTAGCCCGACAACGGAGTTTAGATATATCTCCTTCCGCAAAGGGTCTTCAGCGCAAAGGTACCGTGCTCTTGTCATTTGTCCCTTCGCGTCAATGTTTTTACCCCCTATATGCGCACTAGTTCGAAGATCTTCTGAGTGCCCGTGTTCCCGCGTGCCCATGTGTTCAGTTACGCGAAGAAGAGCATCTACTAAAGAAAGTGTTAGGGAGCCGTCCTTTAGTTGCTTGATGACAGCATTCGCTCATAGGTTTCTTTTGGTTTCTGAACAATCAAAGTGCCGAATTGCCAAAGTGCAAATAGAGCTGCCGGTTCTAATGTTATAGCTTTCGCTTGAAAAGACGCGTGCCTTTCTCCTGCAGTGATTATAAAAGGTCGTCACATAGAGTTACCTCCTTATCGGTTAATACACATGTATCTTGCTAATTCGTTGCTATTTTCATAATGATCACTACAGTGTTAACAAATTCTGGTCGTGAAATTTGCCTAAGTAAATATGGGCATGTGGCTATGTGCAAACCCAACATGTTTACAGCAGTGTAAAATTCATTGTGCACAAAAGTGGTGAGGCGTGCAGACAGGACACAAGAGTAGAGAAGGGGACAACAAGTGGACAGCGTCGTGTTGTCCACTTCTCTACTCTTCTGTCCTGTCTGCACGCCTCACCTCTTTTTTGAATAATGAATCCTTACCAACTAGCTCAGCTTTCTGTCGTTCTAAGCGTAAAATGCTTCATATAAGACGCGATAGTCAGTCAGAAATTCACGACTCGAAAAACTACATTTTGCTTGAAAAATATCCTTTAAATTTTTAAGCCACACCGGAAAGTGACAACTTGCTTATTTTGTGAAAAATGAAATGCACCGCTAATGAGGAATACATTATTCGCCTTACTAACAAATTAAAGTGAGAACTAACGTGCCCTCGCGACCCTCTAAAGCAATAATTAACGCCTATCGCCATATTCTGAATAGTCTCGTTACGACACAGGCAGATTATCTGCGTGACCTCTCTCAGGAGTAACCCACAAATCTTTCCGCAAGCGTGCACAGCAGAACAAATATAATAAGCGGAAAGAGAAAGCAGCGCTTTACCATGCAGAAAATACAGGCTGCGTGGATGTAACGCAGTTAGGAGGTGGCGAAGAGGCAGAGGTGCGAAACTGTTGTGCAGAGAACCGCGCGAAAACCAATTATCAAGCGCAGCGTAAGAGGACTATTGCAGCCGCAGGAGCAGAAAAGAAAGCGAGGGGCACACTCACACAACAAAGCAACGCACATGTCAACGACAGTCGGCGAAGTACTCCCTGCCGACAAGCGGGTGGACCAAGAGTGTAAATCAAGTAAAGATGGTATAGGCACAGTTTCCCGAGCGAGAGACATCCATTCAGCGCCCAGCGTCGGTCGCAGAAGGGCGGAAGTTGAAGGTAAAGAGGAGACAACGCTGTCTCGCTCGAAGGGGAGAAATAAGTGAAAGAAGAAGACAAAATGACACTGCACTCGCTGGCCTCTACTCATTACGGCACAATTCGATGTCGTTCGATAATCCGATGACACCGAGTGGGTCGGTCGCTCGCTTTGGCCCGCGCAGTTCTTCCACTCCGCCCCGCCGCTGAAATCCCCGCTGTTCGCCGTGGGCTCGCGTGGATGAAGGACGTGAAAAAGCGGGCTGTCGAAGGGGAAATAGAGCGAGAGAAGCAAGGAATTACCAGGCAGGCAAACACGACATGTAAGCCGAGAGAGTAAGTGGAGAGATGAGACGAGTTTTTCATATAAAATCAAACATATTGCTTTTTCCAGAAAGAAAGAAATGTTGCGATAGAATGGGAAGGCTTAAGAGGGGGGCAGAAAAAATGGAAATAAAATTTTGCAGGAAATTTTTTTGTATATGCAATTATTGGCCGCTCTAGCACAAGCAGAAAGAGAAGTGGTAGTGACTGTTTTGCCCACACCGCTTCGGAAAAAGACGTCGGGAAAATGGAACCAAAATTTACGAAGGAAAAAAAGAAGAATGAAAAAGTGAGCCCAACAATTCATTCTCATGTTTGGGTTTTACGCCTAATTTCATTACTGGAAATTGAAACGTCGACCGGTCTCTACAGCACGCCTTTACGTTTTTATAAGAACCGCTGGTCGAAAAGAACAGCTGCGTATTTCGGAGAAAAAGATGCGATGCAGTCCAAAATAAACTTTAATGGCGAGCGTATGGTGTCGCAGTGCCAGCGTCGTTCGATTCAATCCCTTCCAAGTGGCTGCAATCTGACCTCTGCTTGTTTGGTTCTTAGGGGGCAACGTGGCAAGCAGGCTGCTGACACAATAGCAAAACGGGAACTGTCAAGAAGAAACCTGCAGAGTTAGTCAAAGTTAAAGCTATTTCACGGGGCAAGTGCGAATTACAGGTGCATGGAGCAGAGTGTCAGGAACAAAAATAACATAAGTAGTTGCTGAAAAAAAATTTAATGATTAGCAAGAGTAAATTGTAGCAAAAAGACAATTGCGAAATATGATTGATCTGCTATGCATTGAGTAGTGAGCGATTTCAATCGATCAATCGCGTCTGTGGAATCCACGTAAAATTCCGACGGACGCAGTCCAACGCAATTTTTGCATATTCTGGCCTTCGTCCAGAATATGCAAAAAAAAATAAAATGTAATGAGCTTCGCTTTTTTTTCGGCCCCACTTCTCACCACCTCACATATTTTTGTTCCTATATCACGGAAGCATGTTTGGTGCAAGAGTAGTCTAGTGTATCAATCCAGCGTCGATTCGTGTTTATGAGAACGACAACTGCGAGGATTTTTTTTTCTTTGCACGGAGGAGCAATTGGTCTAGCGACGCGACGACCGGCTTGTCGTTTTCACAAATTTATGTCGCTCCCTCGCTTTCACACATAAACATGCGTCACCTTGTGGTGACTGCTCCATTACACACTTCCCTACTTATTTATTATTTTTTATTACTCACCTCGACCTTTGTTATTTACAAATTCACCTTCCTTCAAGAGCCTCGACATGAATGAGCTCCGCAGAGTTCAAGTCTTGATGTTGTTTTCCTGCAGACACTTCGGCAAAACGGCGCACGGAATATAACCGACATTTTCGGTGCCCAGAGTGTTTCGCCATGGCTAACAAGCTTAGCTAGTTTGGTTCGAAGACACGCCGAAAAAGGGAGAACGACGTTGAATGCGTACAGAAAACACCTTGCCTGTCAACAGACCTCGAACAAGGAAAAACTTACTATGTAGCTCTGTCTTAATTTAATTACCTGCGTGTCAATTTCTTTTCAAACTGATTTTCAGGGCTTGAAACTATAAAAATATATTTGTTATTGCCAATCTAAAGCGTGGTGAGTGCCAAAATGGAAATAATTGACAGCTTATTCACAAGGCCGAAACATAGACAGTGAGAGCACTGTATCGCTCGGCGATCGAACTCCTCGGACGCTGTTCTGAGTGTGTACTAAACTCATTGAATTTCTCAAAGTGAAATGCGCCAGAAAATTCGTAAAGTACAACTTACACACAACTCACAGACATAATAGCGTCGGATTGAAATTTGAATATACGAGAAACTATGTTTTTGCTACAGGGAAACTCAAACACAACTTCAGTTGCTGTTTGAGGTCTGTCTTAGTGGCCGCGGACGCTCGGTGTGGACACTAGGGAGACCTAGTAAGTGGGTCGCTGTTTTTAACGTAATGAAGTGCGTTATGAACACTGTCGCATTCCACTTTTAAAGGCGAAGCTTAAGCGTTCTCAAAGTTTTTACAGGTAAACACACTTCGCGACTCTGGAATGACTCTAACACTCCATTTGCGGCTCTTGCATGGGCCTCGACAGTGGCACAGCAAAACAGTGCTGGTGGTGCTGGTGGCGCGAAAGCGCGTGGAGGGTCAGTAAAACTGAAATCGTAATTAAAACTGATAGCGCATCATACTATCGCCGAGCGAGTGCAACGTGACAACATTGTGCTGTCCTATCATTCGATGATTATCCGTCTGTGTCGATGTGAATTTGTTTCCACTCGCTATCCGTAAGCTATTGTAACCTGATTTCAACTACTATACCGCTAATGCCACAGACGCTGCTGTATGATTATAGGGTGGCCATGAGCTACGGCCGTGGAAGAAGAACGATGTGACCAGTACTGTTGTTGAGACGTCACGTATTTTCATGCCGAAGTGTAAGGTTGATGGGCGGTCTGCCCTGAGGTTGTACTTCAGTAAATTGATATTTTAGTACTGGTAGCGTTAAATACCGTGTGCGTTCATAAACTATGTTAAACTTGTTGACGGTGAAATTTGTCCTAAACGCAAAGGCGCTTGAACGTGTAACTGTTAAGAATTGTTATTGTTTTAGAGCCTGTTTATCTTGCTTTCAATTCCTCACATAAGACTTTCATTATGAATTTGCATTACACGTGGCCACCCTTCTGTGTTTGGCTTGTTCTATTATAAATTCCATTGGCACAATTTGCTCGTTCAAAAAGGATTCCCAAATTCTCAAAGACATTCTTTATCCCCTAGCTGCAAATAAGTTTAATGTAGTGCACTAAACGCGCAAATAGAGTTTAGAGCGGTGCCAGCATATAATTGCGAATGGATTTTTTTACTACTTCAGCTGTTTTCAGGACGTCCGTCCATCCGACCGTCCGTCTGTCCGTCGTGTGCAGCCTGGAGTTCAAATAATACGGTGTCTGTAAAGTCGGTCGCATAGCTGCGAGTGGCTTAGATCTCAGGGTGCGTAGGACTCGAGAAGGCTATTTGTCCTCGTTTTTAGTTAGCCGCCACGCCCGTTTATTCACACAGCATCCCGTAGATATTGTCTTTTAAGTTGCTGCAATTGATTGAACGCGCTAGTGGAGCTTTATCATTTTGTCATTGGTTAGTGATGCATACTTCTATGGTGCAACATTGTCGAAGTCCGTAGTCGTGGCACAATCTCCGTACAAACAGGCATGGAACGCCGCGATGGTCGGTATGTGACATCTTTTAATCTGTCTTGGTCGCTGTCGCTGTTCAACGAGGTTAGAAATGATGTTAAGCTTAGCTTGCTCTTGAAACGATGGTACAAGTGTTAGGCGAGGGAGGGCCGTAACTTCTCTGATGGCACTTCTGTTGATAACCTCAAATTTGTCCCACCGTTAAGTAGTCTTTCGTAGGAACTGCGCTTGATATATAAGGCGATGCTGCAGGACGGTGCGCACGAGACAACGAGCCGCAGTGCGGGCCCCACCACTGAGTGGCGCAATTCTGCGAATGAGGTGAACCGATCCTGCTGATGTTTTGCTTTTGTTCTTGATCCAATTCACGCTACACTCCGATCGCGAACTTCCTTGACATGTACCCGCCGCTCTTCAGTCTCAGGAATCAGCGATGATCCAATGTGTACGCGTGTAGTGTCGCAACGGAATACCCCGAAACAGCAGAAGAGGTAGCGATTGCGCTTGCGCTTACCGACCCCCTCTGCGAGGTGGTGTTTAGCGACTCACAATCCGCAGTTCGCAACTACGCGCGGGGGCGCATTTCCTCCGAAGCTCTCCAGATTCTCAGGAAGGCTGGTCGACAGCACTTCGATAACACCGCCATCATATGGTTTCCAGCGCACGTCGCCACCCCCACCGATGAGGGCCTCATTAACTTGAACGAGGTAGCACACCGCTCTGCGCGAGAACTGACCCGCCGCGCAGAATCGGGGACCGCCTCTTCGAGTTCGGAACTGCTGGCTCAAAGCACGCGAGAACGCCTGGTCAGGTACAATGACATCACCAAGCACTACCAGCTAGGCAGGCGGTTGCTGCCCCCACCTCACCCCATGCTGAAACGTCGCCAGGCAGTCATCTGGCGACAATTGCAAACACAAACATTCCCCAGTCCGGTGCGATTGCAGCACATTTTCCCCGCGCAATACCCGAATGCTCTTTGCAAATTATGTCAGGACACTAGAGCGACGCTGTCACACATGTTGTGGGAGTGTCGGGTTACATCAGCTACAATGGCAGTAGCTCCGGAGGCTCTTGCGTCGAAGTGGGCCGCCGCTCTGCGCAGCTCCAACCTCAAGACACAAGAGTGGGCTGTCCAGCAAGCCCGAGAGGCGGCGACGAGGCAAGGCCTCGAAGTCCCCTCATGGGAGACCTCAGCCCGGGTCATCAAATTTGCCGGATTCAGAATAAAGTTGTTTCCATCCATCCATCTAGTCTCTATCGCAACCTGACTTTCTCCGGCCTTGATGACAGTGTGCACTACTGAGATTCCTGTGCCGATATCTGGTGTACAGCGGACTACACATACTCGTGTAACACATCAAGACCTTTCTGCTGTTGTTTACAGTGCATCTCAAGGTCTCTGTCAGTGGACCACAGTGAAACATCGTCAACATAAATGAGAATGCTTATCTTATCAACATCTATATTTTATACGCTAGAGGCATTAGGGCAATATTAAATAATAACGGTGCCAGAATAGATCTTTATGGTACCCCACAGAGTGATGTAAAAGAACCGAAGTTCTGCCTATCTCCTTGTATAGAAAGCATTTGACGCGTTGAAATTGAGTGCGCACGACGAGTGTAAAAGAAGAGAAATTCACTGCGTAAGTAGTTGCTCACCCTTTTGAATTCGTATGTTACAAAACAGAGCTCAAATGTGAAGTTCAGATCAGAAAGTTGAAAATTTTACAGTAGCCATATAAAACATGAAGCTCCTAGATGTCGCTTCCTTGATAGTAGTAACTTTTCGAAGACGCGAGATCTAGGTACGGTACTTCCTATTATATACGACTACTGTAATATTTTCAATTTCCGGATCTGAACATTGCTTTTGAGCTCTCTCTCTTTGGTAAATATACGAATACGAAAAGACGAGTACCTACCTACTTACTCAGTGAATTTCTCTTTTACGCCTGTTGCGTTCTTGACTCGCCACTTTAATGCATAAATAGCTTCAGACTTCAACAACCTCGGCAGGCGAGCAGCTGAAGCGAGATGAGGGAGAACCTAGCAGATAGAAATCTTATCTGTGCCCATCAACCTCTCCCCATTTGTTCGCGTGCTACTTTTAACACTTCGTCAGCGGTTCTTCTCTTTTCTTCCTACGTTCATACATTTATTACAGCCGAATAAATCTCACATGGTGTCTTAATCCTTCTTATTTCCTTTCTATTTGGTACGATCGACCGACGACGCTTCGAGGACCGCATGCGTATTTACAATTGCAGCGCAGGCTTCGAAATTTACATTTGATAACCTGTATTTCTTTAGTGCTTTGTTTTACAATCTCTTTAGCGTGTAGGAACAACTCTGTTCCTCTTCAAATTACTTTATGCATACACATACGCACGTTCGAATAACTGTAAAATATGTATGTATGTATGTATGTATGTATACATACATACATACATACATACATACATACATACATACATACATACATACATACATACATACATACATACATACATACATACATACATACATACACATACATACATACATACATACATACATACATACATACATACATACATACATACATACATACATACATACATACATACATACATACATACATACATACATACATACATACATACATACATATAAATTTTTATTTGTCACTCTGTCGCGATTACCATTAACCAAACAGCGCCAAAACTGTGAGTCGTAAATTTAAGTCTTTATTGGACGAAGTTGCATCCAGTCAGAAAAGCAATACTTACAGCACAAGGATAGCGGCAAGTACCTCCGGTGGTCGTCGAAATTTGATCTCATGGAGTAAGTCCACATGATATTTATCTATATATCACAGTACATGTTATCCTCGCCTGCATTCTAGAATGTACAACGTCAAATTAACAACTGCATGTGGAAAAACAAAGCATCTTATGTGCAATAAAGATAGGTTTAGTTTGTCCGCAAATTTCTGATCGTTTACGGATACTGGGTTCCTGTCGAGGTGTCACTACCAGCAACAACGCCGGTCGCTCCATCTTGTGACAAAGCATAGAATCTGAAAGCGCACAAATCTACTTCTGCATTTACTGAAATATCCTACTTTAGTGGTGTGGAAAGCGCTGGTTGGCAATGCAATCATTACCGTGCAGTAGGAGGAGGAGGAGGAATAAACTTTTATTCTAGAACCAGCACTTTATGATGGCCGGGCCTAAGCCTCCCACGAAGGGACGTCGAGGGCTTGCCTCGCCGCCGCATCGCGGGCGTGCTGGGTCGCCCAGGTTTGGTCGTCGAGGGCGGAGCTCCGCAGAGCCTCATGCAACCTCGACGAGAGAGTCGTGGTGTTAGTCTGGGTGTACTGTGCTGGGCACTCCCATAGCATATGCGGAAGCGTAGCCGGGTGAATTCCACAGCACCGGCAGTTGGGGGTAGTGTAGACGTCCGGAAATATAAGGTGGAGGTGGGCGGGTGAAGGGTACGTGTTTGTTTGTAGTAGACGCAGGGTGGTAGCCTGCGCCCGGCTGAACTTTGGGTGAGGCGGGGGGAAGATTCGGCGACTGAGGTGAAATGCCTTAACGAGATCGTTATAAGTTGTCAGACTTTCCCTGGTGTCCAACTCATCTCCAGTGACTCCGGCGCGGTTGACTAGACCTCGCGCAATGGAGTGGGTGACCTCGTTGAGATTGGGGAGGTGTGGGTGGACAGGGCCCACATGGGCCGGGATCCATGTTAGGGAGATTATGCTGTCTTTAGAGTGTGGTGCCTGGCAGAGGATGCGAAGAGCTTGGGGAGAAATACGGCCTTTGCTGAAGTTAGTAACGGCTGAGCGAGAGTCACACACTATGGTGTGACAGGTGGGATCTAAAGTGGCCAGGGCGATGGCCACTTCTTCAGCCGTCTCGGAAGTGGGGGTAGTGACGCTGCAGGCGTGGCGTAGGGCTCCATCGCGTGTGGCGACGGCCACAAATCGTGTGCCATGGGAGTATTGGGCTGCATCAACAAATGTGACGCCAGGTACGTGGGCAAGGGCTTTTATGATAGCTCCGGCCCGAGCTTGGCGCCGGGCCCTGTTGTATTCAGGGTGCATATTTCTAGGGATAGGGTCTATGTAGATCCAGCTACGTATGTCGGTCGGGATCGGTTGTTTGGGGCCCTGTTGCTGATGGTAGGTGAAGCCAAGCGTGGACAGAATAAAGCGCCCCGTTTCAGTAAGGGTGAGCCATTCAAGCTGGGAGCGTTGTTGGGCTTCAATGAGTTCGGTAAGGTTGTTGTGAACTCCCAGTTGGTTGAAGAGTTCAGTGCTGGTGCAATGCGGGAGCCCAAGTGCTTGCTTGTAGACCCCTCGTATGAGGGTGTCAAGCTTGTTTTGCTCAGCCCGGTACCAGTTGAGGTACGCAGCAACGTACGTAATGTGGCATATGACAAAGGATTGGACGAGTCGGAGAAGGCTTTCTTCTTTGAGTCCTCCTCGACGGTTAGATATACGTTTAAGAAGTCGTAGGGTGTTTTGCGATTGGGCACAGATCTTGTTGAGAGCCAAGGCGTTGGAGCCGTCGGTAGAGATGGTGAGACCGAGAACCCGGATACTAGGGACGTGTGGGATAGGACTGCCATCTTGAAGGCGTAGGGTGATGGCGTCACAGGGTCGGTGATCAGATTGGTGTTTGGGAGGGCGACCCCGCTGAGTGGGCTTGTATAACAGAAGCTCCGATTTAGCCGGCGAACAGCGCAGGCCGGTCCCTTGGAGATAGGCTTCAACCGTGTCAATCGCCGTTTGGAGGGCTGATTCCACTTGACCATCACTGCCTCGGTACGACCAGATGGTGATGTCGTCGGCGTAGATGGTATGGTTGATATTGTCGACTTGCTGTAGGTGCTTGGCAAGGCCAATCATGACTAAGTTAAAGAGCATGGGAGAGATAACTGAACCTTGCGGGGTGCCTTTGCTGCCAAGGGGAAGCTTGTCTGATCGTAAATCCCCGGCCGAGAGGGTAGCCGTGCGATTGGAGAGAAAGTCACGGATGTAATTGTAGGCTCGCTCTCCCAGGTGGAGGTTGGAGACCTGGTCAAGGATAGCTGCATGGGAAATGTTATCAAAGGCTTGAGCGAGGTCGAGTCCGAGGATGGCTTTCATGTTACGGGAACGATCGTTTAGCACTTGATGTTTGAGCTGCAACATAGCGTCTTGAGTAGAAAGGTGAGGGCGAAATCCAATGATGGTGTGGGGATAGAGAGAGTTGTCCTCGAGGTGACTGTTGATGCGTGCTAAGAAGGCGTGTTCCATCACCTTGCCTACGCATGAAGTGAGGGAGATGGGCCTTAAGTTATTGAGGCTAGATGGTTTGCCAGGCTTTGGGATTAGGATAACGTTGGCAGTCTTCCAGGCGGCTGGAAGGGCACCACTGCGCCAGCAATCGTTGATGTAGTCAGTCAGATGGGACACGGACTCGTCATCGAGATTGCGAAGGCTTTTGTTAGTGACCCCATCTGGCCCTGGAGAAGAACGACCGTTAAGCTTGCGTAGAGCGGCATGTATTTCAGATACGCTGAAATCGGCGTCTAGTGTAGGGTTGGGGCTACCGATGTAATTGCTGTGTGGACTGACTTGTCCCCTGGAGATATATCGGGCGCAGAGGTAGTCAAGCACCTGTTGTGGACCTTGCTTAAGGGTCTCCGTATACAGGAGCTTCTGCAGCCGATCCTGTTGGGTGGTGCGGGTGGTGGTATTATCAAGCAGATGTTTGAGGAGTTTCCACGAGGAAGGGCGATGAAGTTGTCCATCCACCGTGTTACACAGCTCAGTCCATTGTTGCCGGCTGAGGGTTTGACAATGCTCCTCGATGGCTGTGTTCAGTTTGGAGATCTTAGTTCTGAGGCGACGGTTTAGACGCTGCCCCTTCCATCGAGCTAGGATAGAGGCTTTAGCCTCCAGAAGATGGGCGAGGCGGCTATCCATGCGTTCAACTGAGGCATCTGTAGTTACCACCCGAGTGGCCGTTTGAACATCAGTGCGTAGCGCTAGCATCCAGGTGTTAATGTCGGTAATGCCTTCTGCTGAGGTAGAACCTATGCGTATTTTTCGAAAAACGTCCCAGTCGGTAATGGTGAATTCTTTAGTGGGGGCAGGGGCGGCAGCGAGTTGGGGTAAAGAGATAGCAAGGATATAATGGTCGCTGCCCAGGTCTTGCTGGGTATTGGTCCAGTGTGCATTGTTGATATGTTTGATGAAGGTGAGGTCGGGGGTAGAGTCCCGGGTAGTGGAAGTACCGAGGCGTGTAGGAAAGGAGGGATCCGTGATGAGCGTAAGGCCTAAGTCGTGGTAATCTTGCCAGAGGTTGCGAGCTGCAGCTTCCGTGCGAACGTAGCCCCAGCCTGTATGGGCGAGGTTGAAATCACCGCCGATGAGTAGGGGGTGCGTTCCAGCTACGTGAAGAGCCTTCTTAAACAGGGTGAGGAAGCGACACCTTGCTTTATCCTTGGGGCTATTGTAAATGTTCAGAAGGAAGATGCATTCTTTCCGTTTACGATTGGGAATTAATTCGAGGAATAGATGTTCGATGTGAGGACTATTGAGATCATGTTCAATAACAGGAATACGACGCCGTACTAGGGTGGAGACCCGGTGAAGAGGGTGGGTGGTATGGAAGGTTTGATAACCGGGGAGCGTGGTCGGGGCGTTGTTGGTTTCTTGAAGTAGGATAGCATCCGGGCGGCGGGTATGTTGGCGTAGGTATTGATTGAGTACCGGTTGTTTATGGTGAAAGCCTCGGCAGTTCCACTGCCAAATGAGGGCGTCTTGATTAGTGTGAGCCATGATGGGAGATGGTGGATGTCGCCATCGGCGTCCCAGAAGGGTCGCAGACGGGGGCGGCATGGCTAGGAGGCGTGAGAATATGAGTTTCCAGGTTGGTCACGCGTTGGACAATACCAATGAAGGCTTGCTGGATGGAGTCCAGTGCATGTTGGAAAGTGCTAATAGTTGTTTGAAGTGAGATGAGCATGTCTTTGACTTCAGAGCGGACCTGGCCCGTGGCTCCATCTTGCAGGGCTCTCTTCTTGGGGGCGGGAGTCGAGGGGGCCTCCTGACTAGGGGCAGGGACGTTCTGTGCGATAGGTGTAGGGGCTGGTGTTTGGGACTGTTTGAGGTCTCTAACCTCCTGCGAGAGTTTAGTTAGGAGATCGCGTAGGATGGCGTTCTCGCGCTTAAGCTGAGCTATTTCTGGGTTTTCTGGTGAAAGAGGAGGGTGGGTGACTTGTGTGTTGGCGATCTTACGACCCTCTCGCGAGGTGCCCATGAGAGCGTCTGCGAAGCTCACCTTGCTGTGGTTGGTAGATGTGATGCGTGAAGCCGATGCAGACCGGGATCTAAAGCTCTCTTTAGACATCGATAGATACCGGAGAGTGCATGAAGTGACCTCAGAATGCTAATCGATTAGAAGTACTAAAGGCATTTAGGCCTGACGCAAGAACAATGGCAGCTTTAGATCGGTATGAAAGTTTTATAGTGCAGCGAACTGAAGTCGGTTAATGATGACGACTACTGACTCTCCCTTGAGCTAAAAAAATTGTGGGGTTACGTGCCAAAACCACTTTCTGATTATGAATCACGCCGTAGTGGATGGAGGACTCCAGAAATTTCGACCACCTGGGGTTCTTTAACGGGCACCTACATCGAAGCACGCGAATGTATCGGTTGAGTTCGTTAGTAACAGTATGAACCAAACTAAAGAAATCAAGCCAACAATAATAGCATCCTACTCGCTGATACAGGAACGGCGAATAAAAGAACAGGACACAACCACTCCCGGTGCACTGAAAACTGAAACAGAGAAACGAAAAAATAAAAGGGTCATATTGACAGAGGTACAAAAGAAAAAAATCAGTGTATTAAAGACACAAAAAGACCACGAACCAGTGAAAGGGCAAATATGTCAAATCAGAAACATGTGCTTGCACAGCAAAGTGGGGCCGACAGGATAGGTTAGAGCTGCAGACAAAGCACATTCCCATCATCACCTTGGCTGGTATGCGCTATAATGCTCTGTAGCGGAGCTGAGGAGACTGTCATTCATAAATACGTGATTTAGCATTAACAACAAAATGAGTTTCGCCGTTAGCAAGTCTGTAGGTGAAAATCATCATAACCTTTTAAACCTGGCGGCTCAAATACTTTCATGTATTTTCCTGTCCTCGCATTCAATTAAGTCGCACCTCCACTTCCTCTGTTTCATGTAATACTCTAATAAAATTCAGCTTCCAGAGAGAATATGTTTCATTGTACTGCGTCTATCTAAAGCAAGACGCTGTTTTTTGCGATGTCTTTATTCATTTGTCTCAAGGTAAATCATTCCGTAAAGCAGGATGCCTATAAGAAGGACGGCAATACATAATAAAGAAAATGTTTCAATTGATAGGTGAAGAGAAATTTAAAGGAGAAGCCTGAAGACCTGGAACAGTTGCGGAAATCGTTGGAAGAACAGAATTTAGAGCTTCTTTATTGCCTTGAACTATTAGTGTACGCCATTAGTGCCTTTACGAACGAACCAGGACCAGCATAGAGTGTGTTCTTTATTGCTAAATCTACTTTATGTGCTCACTATTTCTAATTCTGTCATGTACCGGAGGGATTTGTAACTTAACTGCCGGTGAAGCATTGATCAGCCGTCAGTAAGTAAAATGTGCACCTAATAACGTGGCAGACGGTTTTAACTTATAGGGTCTTACGTGCCAAAACCACGATTGGATTATGAGGCACGCCACCGTGGGGGTATAATTTTAACCACCAGGCGTTCCTTAGCGTGCACCTGAATCGAAGTACTCAGGTGTTATCGCATTTCGTCCACATCGGAATGCGGCCGCCATGGCTGAGATTCGACCCGCGACCTCGTGCTTAGCAGCCCAACACCATAGCCACTAAGCAACCACGGCGGGTCAAAGCGGCAGACGGTCAGCGCTCGCAAAAAAGTGAACAGTTTCTTTATTACAAGCATGTAACCGTGATATGAAATCGACCAGAATGAAAGGTATGACAAATGTTTTTCCAAGAAAAGAGAACTCGCGAAGAAGCGGTCAAGAATAAAAAAAAAGAATAAAGAACAAGTGAAACGAAAGTATGCCCGTACACTTATAACGTACACCTAAGCAAATTTGATACCTCTTTAAAAGGATGTTGCTCAGTCGAATAACGATGCAGAGGTGCATGCAAGTTTGTTTTCTTGCTGTGTGTACACTGAATAATAGATAGACTGGACCACAAAATTCACCTTTTCACATTTCTGTTATAAAACATTCGCAGACTACACAAACAGTTAGGTTAACAGCCAACAAGACCAAGTAAAGGTATTAGAAGTACGCGTAGTTACAAAAACGAACCTAAATCAGTTAAAAACGAAAAGTAACACGAAATCAAGGTTGATGAAACAAGGTCGCATATAAACACAGAGAAGTCAGTGGAAGAAACATTATATTCATGTCGCTAGAGAATCCATGAAATCCGATTACGACGGCTTATGTAATTATTACAAGTTACGGTAGAATATACAGTGGTAAAACTAAATCATTGAGACTTTACGGAGTTGAAAACCACGTTGAGAAAAAAACCCACAAACACACAAACCCAGAAAAAATCACAAATCTCTGAAGATCCCCCCCGTATTCAGGACGACATGGGAGGTTGGTAAACTAGATCGTGTGCTCAATACGAGCGAAAAAATGATCTTATCGAAACAAGCTTTTTCCATCAGAGAAATTATGCACCATGCCATCCATCAATATTGGTGAGCCGGTGAGCTGCGACCTGGGTTAGCTCATCGATCGGGCGGCTGCTTTCTTACTACAAGTAAAGTTACTCGGCTACGCCAGCCATATCAACAACAAAGAAACACCAGCAATGTAAACGACAAATATGGTATCCCGACACGAAAAGCTGGTACGTTCGCACGTCACAATTTACCATCTAGGAATGCATAAGAGAGCTGAGCGAGCGGGGCAAAGGACGGCGCGCAAGAAGCTCACAGCGACGTTGATTAATGGTGGCATACCTTTTAGAGTCGTGCAAAGACCACTGCGCAAACGCCTTAAAGGTGCTCGAAATTCTAAGCGCTGTTGATGGCTTCTGTCACTCAAACGCTTGTCGTAGCAGGTATGACGGTATTTGTCGTAGGTACAAGTTTTATGACGCCCACGCTCAAGCAATTAGAAAGCGGCGAGTTAAATGCAAGTATCAAAGGAGAAGAAAAACGGGGAGTGCTTGCAGTTTGAAAGGCGCCACGAGTACGGGGTACACAGAACGCCTAAAAGGAGATTAGTGAGTAGCTCAAGCAATGCTTGTCAGGGCGAACCGTTCAAAGTTGAATTGACAGAGATTCTGATTCCGTCTGCTGGAATGTATTCTACTTGATTGCATTGCGTATCTCTTGTTCGAAATTACAAAATACAAAGCAGTAAAGACGTCTGCATCCATGAGTACTGAGCTTCCTCTAAATACCATGCTTTCTAACACGGAACCAAATGTAATTACGCTCTCAGTGACACCCTCCTTTTCTGATTGAGTTATTTGATGTCGAGAAAAATGTTGACACCTTTTCCACAGCATTTCTTTCTCCAAGCGATGTACCAAAATGGCACGTGGAAATGCGCTACGCATACGATGACGAGTTATGGTGTCAACTCAGTTGAATCAATGCGCAATGCAGTGGGTGCTACAATGCACATGGAACGACGTGCATACAAGTATTCAGGCGAGAGAAGTAAGTATTACCCATAAGCAATCGAATGTTCGTAGTAGGTCTGAATGAGAAATGAATCATTCTATTGCCTAACTTACAAGTGTGTAAAAAAAAAGTAAAGCTTACTTTAGTTAGGCCTTGCCCGCGTGCTCTGTTAATATCGCCTGCTTAGTTGTTCTGTAGGTAGGAAAACGAAGACTTGCATTATAAACGCAAAGAATATTTTCTCGGGTGGGACGCGTTACAATTTTCTATAGAAAGCGCTTTCTACTATCAGCCTTCAGAACCCGCCCCCAGCTGTTTGTATGTTCCTTTTTGTTTTGTTCTTTTTCTCGACGCGATACCTTTAAAAGGCAATAAGCGTTATGGGTGAAGTGGGTTTACTGGCCTTCGTGCTTACATGATTACAAGGACGCGCGACATACATGTCCTAGTTTCTTTACCAATTTAAGCCACTGTCACGATTGCCATGCTAATCCGTCTCTGGGCTCCCAGTGCGAAGGCTTGCACTTCTTTTGCATATGCTTTTGTGTGCTGCACGCACATTTTCTGAAAGCGTCAAAAGGATGACTAAATGCACCAGTCGCGTCTTTCCCTATAATAGAGAATTGGTCTGAGCAGCCCAAAAAGCGAAAATGAAAGGCATGCTCGTTGCGAAGCTGTTTCCGTGTACAAAGCGAATATATATGTTGATGATTGTATTTCATAATAACAGCCGCAGCAATCAGTTGCCGCATAACGAAGGCCCGTATGCGCTGCGTGAGAGCCCTGTTTCCGAAAGGTACCGTTTCTATTCACGGAAATGCTCGGCCAGAAAGTTCGTGTCAATATAACTAATTGGGGCTACATACAGTATATTTTGTTATTGCTTGCCTTATTTTATATCTATAAAGCTTCCTAATTGAATATATAGCTTGAAAGTAATATGCAAAGATGGACACTGAAAGAACTGCATAAACAAGAGCACCCCTTTTGTGCCGCAAGGCTTCGCCTAATAAACGCAGAAATAAAGGCGTTTAAAAAAACAAGTAAAAAATAGAGCAGTTGAACAAGAAGAATGAGCACAACTGCACTAGGAACTTCTGAAAGACTTTGTATCCCTTTGCTCATTACGATGTGGTTTTGAATGTAAGCTAAATGTCGGGTTGTGTGACATTTTTGCATCTGTCACAGTGTATACATCCCTTAGTGAACTCTGAACATGTGTCTTGATGTAGCCGCCCCATCTCCTCAGGCTGTCAGGCATACTGAAGTTGTCTACGACCATTGACCATGCTCGTAATGCTTTTGTGCCCGTAATGAAGAGTCGATAACGTGGACGCTGAAGTCGTAAGAAAACTCTTAGTGACACCACTTGAAAGAAGTCTTTAGTATACCATCATCGTCTAGTATGTATATACCAGCTTCGTTTATCCTGACAACGCCTTGTGGTCACTCTCTCTTACGGTGTCTGTGCAGCGGCTTGTTTCTTAAGTTATTCTGTTTGTGCGTGCCATTTATTAGGCTGTACAATGTTTATTTCAATGCCAATAGGATTTTTTAATACTTCGTCCATTTTCCCATGCCCCTCTATCTCTATGCCTGCGCTCTAAACCAACCTTCGGATTAACCTGGGCCATTGGGTATTTGGCACTGGCCACCCGTCGTACAGCAGTCCTTGTATCTAGGTGATTTGCTCACATGGGACCCTGATCATGAAAAGGAAAGTCACAATGCTTGCGTTTTACCGGTGCCAACATACGGGGCTGAAACTTGGAGGTTAATAGGCTCGAGAACAACTTAAGGACCGCGTGAAGAGCGATGAAACAAAAACGTTAGGAGTGACGTTAAGAGACTGGAAGGGAGCGATGTGGATCAGAGAGCAAACGGTGATAGCGGATATTCCTGTTTAAATTAGGAGGAACAAATAGAGCTGGGCAAGCCATGTGAAGAGTAGGGCAGATAACCGGTGGTTCATTAGAGTTGCAGAACGGGTACGAATGGAAGAAAAGCGCAGTCGACGACCACAGAAAATTTCAAGGATAATCAACTTATAAAATTGGCTGGCGCATGTTGGAGTCAGCTAGCGCAATACAGGGAAAATTGCAGATCGCTGGAAGAGGCCTTCGCCCCCTGCGGTGCACACAAATATAGGCTAGTTACGATGTCGATGCTGACGACTAGAGGTGGAAAACAAGTATTCTTTTCGCAAAAAAAAAAGAACATTTTGTCAGAGAAAGTAGCTAGCGTTCAGCTTTGTGGCCTCAGGCAGCAAAATACGTAAAAATGAACCAGCCTGCGTGTAGGCCTTTCTTATTCGCAAATGATTGCTATTATATAAGGGTCCAAGACATATACGTTCCTTAGATTCAGTTATAGTAAACTGTAGAAATTAGACAGTCTGGCCTGGTCACTTTATTTGGCCGTATGGGTCATGGAGATACGGAGCTATAGGAATGAACAGTGGGTAATGGACACTCCTGCACGAATAATTGAGCCCTCACGTTTCTGTGAGAGCAGGCTAGCTCTGTTTTAGACTTCACGTTCTCTCGATATAATATTGTATCATTGTGGTGAACGATTGAGTGCGCCATGAACAGTAACCATCTCTCAAATGTTTCAGAGATGGTGCTCCCACTAACCCCTCAAAAGGTTCATGAGATAACCTTTACTATTAAACCCGTGGGAAGATTCATTTCTGAGTCGCATTTAGTTCAGTGAAACAGGAGTTGGAATCAAAAGGCTAATAGTTGATGCTCGGTATTTGAGGATTCTCCAAAACAATCTGAATTTGTCAAGCATTTCAGGAAAAGCAATAACTCTTGCAAATGGTTCGACGATTATTAAGCAATAGAATATAGATGTATGTATTGCGATAGCAAATTAGTGGACCACTATACGAAGTAATGGTTATAATTTTATCGCCCATATAAACCTATCAACATTCGCTTACTAACTAAATTAACAAGCATGCACGCACGAACAAGCAAACATGAACACATCTCACTCGATGTCTCGATTCTCTCTGCTGGTCTTCATGACACGCAGCCGGCTTTGTATGTGTTTTCAATGACCAAGAAGGTTTTCCTTATCACGCGTACAACCTTATGACGTGGACTTAATAATGATGGTGGTGATGATGATAAGGATGGCGACCTTGATGAGATTGCGCATAGCCACTCACGGGGATTGGCCAATAGTCGGACAGACTTGCCCGACTCTTGGCCAATCGCGGACTTGCCAACTGGTAAGGCGCCGACTTACTTTTCATTTTTATTTACCGGATGAGAACAGCAGCAAAAGAAAATGCTTTTTTGCTTGAAGATCGTTGCTTTTATGTTTTGCGACAGCGCACGGAGAAATGGCCATGCCTTAAAGAAAGGAATAAGGAGGAAAAGATGAGGTGCCTCCAGAAAGATTAACTGAACCGAGGGGCTCGGATGGCTTGTTCTTACGGGTATCTGTTTTCGTTCTGAAGGTCTAGCAAGAATGATGGTTTCCATTCGAAGAGCCGCACCTCTGTTTTTCGCCAGTGCTATTGTTTAAGCTCCGTAGATACGCTAGCTCGATAGCCCCAAGCTCCGCGGCAAGTATTGGCTGCTTTGTCTTCCTGAAGAGTGCCTCGTCTACGTGACTAGTAGTTCTATTTCCAGACAGCGTGACATGAGCTGTCCCATCGGTTGCGTCCGTGAAGGCTTACAAACCTTCACATCTTGCCATGAGGCTATCCGAATGCGAAAAGAGTCGTCATTGTAGGTCTGTAGGTTGGACAATCCGCCTTTGAAAAAAAGTAGGTTGTCAGGCCACAATGCCTGTTTTGAGTAAAGTCTCTAGCGGGCGTGCAATCAACCGAATCAATCAGGTTCTTTCAGCTAAGATAAGTCCCAACCGCCCAACTGAAACACGGGACTAGGGGAGATGAACAGGGACGTCTTTGCGTCTGTCTATCGTGCCGTGTTTGAGTTCCACAGTTCATACTCAACTTAGCTATGAACTAACTGGCTCAGATAAATGCTACTGTCCCCATGCTTCAGTGTTTACCGCTATTGAATTCATGTGTCCTTAGATGAGCTCATCATTGCTACTTACCGCTATGATTCTGTCCCCTAAATATATGACATAGATTCAAGCAGTTTCACGAACTGTTCGCTCGCTGTCATGTCATGCAATCCAGGAATACGCGCTCAGACCTAGCCTCCTTTTAACCGTGAAATATGGACTGCATAGTTTTACAATGGAGCCAGAGACAGAATTTATCAAATTTCAAAATATTTTACTTCAAAGACCCGAATACAGGGAAATGCATGACAATTTATGGAGTCCCAAAGACGTATTCGCGCGGCAATTGCGCTAACAAAACTGAAGTTTGACCTTCACTCTCACTGAGAGTAATCAACGTCTTGTCAGGAAAGGCAAGTAACTAGAGCTCGCGAATAATATTTAGTAAACATAAAATAATTTATTGCTTCTATTTATGGTGCTACTTTCACAGTTCGCTGATTTCACAGGTCTCGGGAAGCATCACGAAACACCGGTTGTCTGGCAAGAACTTGAAGCGCAGGGCCGAAGACACATTGCCTAAAATATCAGGAATTTAATTCAAATCCACCTTGGCCTGTGGCCAAAGATGTAGGTTTATGAATAGGGGGCGTACTGAATCACCGAAGCTGGTCTACTACCGGCTACAGAACTTTCAATACCTGTTATTGTATAAGATACCGATTTATAATTTTTGTCGTGAGCAGGAATGTCAGCGAAGCTCTAGCAGAAAAATTTACTGGCAGTGGGGCTGCACAAATCAATAGCAACAGAGCCGGAAGGCTCATGCGCAAGTGACAAACAAAAACAGCGATAAAAGCAGCTTATGTACAAGGAGAAAGAAAATTACAGCAGGTATCATCTCAAAATAACTGTAGATGGTAATGCGAACTGCAAGCGAGCAATGTAGTGACAGATCATATTCCTTAAGTTCACGTTTATTTAACAGGTGTAGCTGTAATTCGGTGGTTTTCGTTGATTCGGCTATTTGTCACGTCACATATTTCATATCGTTCCACTTTGCGTTGAGACGACAACGAAGTGTTTCTATCATAGAACGCTTGTACCTTAGTCTCGCTTTGTTTCTTTCCAAACTCTGGGAGCTGCCGCTCCCTTGTTGCGGCAATGGATGAAGAAGGCCTCGAAGACCTTCCTGGAGCCAAGTCATCACGTGGGGTCGCGTCCAGGAAACGTGGAAATGCTTCAAGTGACACGGACAGCGAGGCAACCGAGTTGTACTCGGACAGCATCGACTAGTCGGACGATGATTTCACACTTGTCATGAGCCGAACCACAAAAGAAGACTGCTACGGAGGTCATCGTCGCCGAGTGTCTCCACCGTGAAGACCAAACCACAGCGCTAGCCGTACACTATGCTATTCATGCCTGTGGACCAAGTGTACAATCTGCGACTCCTAAACAGGCAAGTCCTTCCTGCGTTTTCTGAGGGAATCGCGCCAAACGAGATAAAGGACGTGAGAATAAACGCACGGAAGAATGTCCTTGCAGTGGATGTTCTACACCGTAGCGCAGTGCAAAGCCTGCGGCACGTAACGGACATCGACAAAGTACAAGTGCGATCCATGATACCTACAGGCTGCAATGGCACTGTCGGCGTCATTTATGATGTCGATATTTCTACACCAACCGACGAATTACCTATATTAATAAAGCCAACTACAGAAGGCACTCTTATCACGCACATCACAAGACTTGGCAACACACGTTACCTGAAACTGTGGTTTGAGGGAGACAGCCTTCCCTCACACGTCAAAGTTGGCCCCGTCCGCCACCCAGTCCGCCCATACGTACCGAAGCCCCTGCAATGCTACAAATGCTGCAAGATGGGACACGTAAAAGGTGTCTGTAGGAATAACCTCGTTTGCCCACGGTGCGCTGAATCTCATTCAGCAGATGCCTGCCGCGGAACTATGTTAAAGTGCCCTAACTGCCATGGTACTCATGAAGCCTCATCCAATGATTGCCCGCGCGTGAGGAACGAGCGAGCAGTATTCAAACGTATAGTAGGGAACCATTCAACACACAGAGAGGCTGCCGCTACTCTCAGGCAACGAAGATATCGCCACCGAAGAGCATCACGAAGAGTTACATCTACTGAAAGATATACACCATCTTCCGACAAAGTGGCTGCCGTACCAACGCCGACTTCACAAAGACCGACACTGCGAAAACGAAGAAAGGGGCAACACGCTCATCTCCTGAAGAGTGGCCTACACTTCCACGAGCACAACCTGCATCGGAGTCACATCAAATTGCGCCGCCTTCAATGACCTCACGAACCGCGGATGCGACGACGACTGAGGATCACCAAGTCATAGTGATGCTGAAGTCACTTATGGACGCCATGCGCATTCTACTGAACAGCATGAAAACCCCGTCGGCACAGAGCGCACTGCAGGTGCTGTACACTTTGAGTCAGGTGCTTGCGGCTCTAGGGTGAAACAACGGCCCGAGAATTGCCGTCGTTTCAAGAGGAGGTCAAGAATACATCTGTCTTTCGGTGGAACGCCAGAGGGCTTAGGTCACGCATGTCCGACTTTAGACAGTTTGTCTGCGCATATATTCCCCATTATCGTGATTTGCGAGCCCAACCTGTCAGCTCCCATCAGATTGTCCGGGTATGAGTGCTTTATGTCCTCTACCCACGGAGAGAGCAGCAAGGTTGTTGTGATTATACGCCGTGATTTGACTTATGTACATCACCCAGTGCCTCCTGACGAAGCAAATCAATACGTTTGCTTAACAGTGAAGAAGAAAAAGCTCACGTTCACAATTCTTGGAGCCTATTTTTCTCCAACAAGCCGTCTAGATTGGGAGCGCTTACGGGGAATATTGACATCGACTCCACAGCCGTGGGTGCTCACTGGTGACTTTAACGCCCACCATTACCTATGGGGAAGCTACAAAGTAAACGTTAGAGGCAGAACGTTGGTGTCCTTTGCCTATGAACTTGAATTTTGCCTGTCAAATGATGAAAGCCCTACTTGTCTCCGTGGATCAGCGTATAGTAGCTGCTTGGACCTTACCTTCGTTTCACGTTCGCTTTCGAGAGGAGTGCGCTGGTTTTTGGATTTAGAAACGCGGGGTAGCGACCACATACCAACCTATTTGAAGATCGAAGCTTTGACTAGCTCCAAGTCCTCCAGAACCGTCCAGTGCACCGATTGGCCTAAATACGAAATAATAATGGAAGACTGTTGTCGTGACGGCACTTCCTATAACCTACAAGGCGCGATAAAGGATGCCATACAAACAACCACGCATTTGCTTTCGAAGAGTTCTTCCCGCACCGATTTCGACATCGAGCTAGCGAAATTTCGAGCAATTCGTCGTCTTGCGGAAGCGAACATATAGAGGCACAAAGTCCAATTATGATTTGAGATTGGCTAGACGAACACAAAAGAAAATACAGCGTCCCATCAACAAGCTGGCTTCGCGACAATGGGTATCCTTTTTCGAGTCCCTGGATCCGCGAAAACCTTTGTCGCTTATATGAAGGACTGTTCGTGGCCTTCGCACAACCTCTGGTCAGCGCCACCCGTTTAAATATCTGGCACTCCATCTACAATGTAGAGATATTAACGGCGCTGAATCTTTCTGCAGAAAGATTGCTGGCGAAGCAAATTCCGGTGGAACGGGTACGGGAACGCTCGACCACCCACTGTTCTCACGCGATCCCCGCATGGAATGTCCATTTTCTATGGTAGAACTAGAAGCTGCCTGGCTTTGTGTAGGCGTTCTTCAGGGCCAGGACCTGATGGCATTACATACCGTGCCCTGTGTAACCTAGGAGACAAAGCTCGGAAGGCTCTCTTACTCCAGTACAACGACTCCTGGCAGACGGGTACGGTTCCGCAAGAATGGAAATCAACTCGCCTCATTCCACTTCTCAAAGCTGGCAAGTCGCATTTCGACATTTCCTCATACCGTCCGATCGCACTTGCGAGCTGTGTCTGAAAAACAATGGAAAGAATGATTTTACCATGTCTGGAATGGTACTTAGAGTACTATGAAATCTATCCAGATGCTATGGCCGGATTCACACGTGAACGTTCGTCAACACACAACGTTATTGACTTGATAACATTTGTGCAACACCAAAAGGCCTGTAAGCGACTATCTGCTGCTCTGTTTCTAGACATTTAAGGGGCTTATGATAATGTCAACCATGAAGCCATCCTTAGCACGTTAGAAGCCGCTGGACTTGATGGTAAGATATATATGTGGTTGTGCAGCTACTTACAGAGGAGTCCATTCTACGTGCACACAGAAAATGGCCCGACATCCGAGCATTACGGTAGCCGAGGAGCCCCTCAAGACGGAGTGCGTAGCCCGACTCTTTTCAATCTCACTCTCTGTGGATTAGTTGACAACCTGCCAAGCACCGTACGAATTTCCATCTATGTGGACGACATCTGCATTTGGACATCAGGTGTGACACGGCTTCAGCTTCGCGCTCGGCTTCAGAAGGCAGCCACAATGACATATTGCTACCTTCGTGAACAAGGACTTGAAATTTCATGCGGGAAGTGCGCAATCGTGGCATTCACGAGGAAGCGAATGTCTGCTTACGGCGTATCTATTAACGGGCAACCTATACCTTACAGCAGAAGTCACAGGTTCTTGGGAGTCCTATTTGACAGAGACCTATCTTGGACTCCGCACGTGAATTACGTGAAAAAGCGGCTCACTGCTATATGTCACCTGTTCAGGTTCCTTGCAGGAAAAAGTTGGGGAGTATCTATACACGCTATGTTACAGCTGCACATGGCGTTGTTTGTTGGTTTCCTGCGATACAGCCTGCCTGCAATATGTAACACCTGCAAGACTAACCGGCGTACGATTCAGAGTATTCAAGCCCTTAAGATAAGTCTTGGCTTACTACGCCGTGCATCAACGGCTGAAACCGTTGCCCTTGCTCAGGATTACCCAATCGCGACGCACATTACCGTTGAGGCAATGCGTATGCATCTCGGGCACAATGCTCAGACCCCTTGCCACCACTTGGCGGGCCTCACTGCTGCAAGGCCGTGCTCGACATTTAGCGGTATTGCCAGGGCACATCGTGCGTCGTTTACTTCAGGGTACGCACCTGCTGCCATGCCAGCGTTTCCTCCGTGGTGTTTGAGCCGTCCATAAGTACATTTAACGATTACAGGACTACTGAAGAAGACAGATCTACCGGCCCCTGCTCTAAAACAGCTGCGCTTACTTTTTTGCATGAGAAATACAGCAACCACGTGCACATCGATACCGATAGATCGACTACGTCGTGCAGCTCTGCTGGTGCCGTCGTTATAACAACGCGAGGAACGACACTACGGTTCAAGACATCTCATGTCATGACCTCAACGGCGACAGAACTAACGGCCCTGCGTCAAACACTTGAATTCATTGATTCTGAAAGACCTACAAAATTGGTTGTGTTCTGTGATTAAAAATCGGCATTACAGTGCGCGCAGTCAGTGCTGCGTCACGGATGCCATGACCATTTGACATACGAAGTCGCGAAACTCTCCATCACGTCCAACAAATAGGTCACGAGGTCGTTTTTCAATGGGTACCTGGCCATTGGGGAATCAGTGGCAATGATTCCGCCGGTAACGCTGCTCGCACAGCACATCGAGAAGAGCACATTGTTCTAATTCCGCTCTCGAGGACAGACGCCGCAAGGCAGCTTCGACACCTGGCACGCAGTCTCACACTGAAGGAGTGGAACTCGCCAAACTTACGACTTACACGACTGCATCGACTAAACTCCTCCCTGCAACTCCAACCTTCACTCGGACTTCCTCGACGTGAAGCTACGCTTCTCTGTCGCCTTTGGTTAGGACTTGCCTTCACAAAGGCATACTCTGCATTAATTGGAATGACTGACAGTGCAGCATGCGAGGTCTGTGGCACCGAAGAAAACATCGACCACCTGTTGTGCCACTGTCCACGATGCACCCCAGAGAGACAAGAACTTGCCAAAGCTTTCCAAAAACTGGACAATTGGCCGGTTTCTGTGTAGGTGCTGCTGGAACACCGCCCCCATCGCCCGTCGGCCCATAAAGCGGTGAAGGCGCTTTTGTGCTGCTTAAGGACGACAGGCTTCTGCGACCGCCTGTGACTAATAATGCAATTTCTGTAAAACCACACACGTCAGCGAACTCACCGCAATTTACTTCTTTCCTTCCCTCCTCTCTCTCTCTCCCTGTTACCTTTGTTTCCCCTTTCCCATTCCCCGGTGTAAGGTAGCCAACCGGACGTTATACTGGTTAACGTCCCTGCCTTCTACTTATCTCTTTCCCTCCTTCCACTTTGCTGTCACATTCGCATGACAAGGTCGCCTATGAGCATGCGGACCTGATGGTGATTGTATGACGTTGGCACAGTGATGATAGAATGACAAAGAAGAAATTATGTCTAACAAATGACAAAATTATATAACGACAATGACATAACGACAAATAAAAAGTTATATCGTTCGAACGACAAGAGCATATAACGAGAATGGCACAACCATCGCAAGATGCCGATTCTTAATTTGTGACATTGGTATAACGACAACGATGATGTGACGACAACCGGATGAAAAAGCGGAAATGACGATGATGGCATGACCAAGACAGCAGCAAGACGACGGTATGAAAACCAATTTATGATTGCGTCTGTGTGACGATGGCATAACGATCGCGCCATAATCATGATTGAATGACGACAGCCTCATTACGACAGAATGACAAACAAAGATGCACGTCAATAGATCAACGAAGCTGGCATGACGACTAAAGCATGACGAGAACGGGAGGACGATGCTGAGGGGATCACAACAGTAAAACTACCACGTGACGACAATGGAATGAGGAGAGCCATATGCCGAACTTACATTGACGAAGCCCGAACGACCGCGACCGCGTCTTGACCACGGTATGACACGGTGTGCATGACGGTGGTGGCATGAGGCGGCATGAGGACAATGAGTGACATAAGGACAATGGGATGACGACAAGTGTATAATAGTAATGGCGTAGCGATGGCGTGACGACGACGGCATGACGAAAGTCGGATGAGGAAGATGGCGGCATAATGATGGCACGACGACGATGACATTACCACGACTGTCTGACGATGGAGGCGTAGTGACTCCTTGGCAATGCCGGCGTGACATGGGTGGCGTAATTAGTATTGAATGACGACAGTATGCTTAAAATGCAATGACGAAGAAACATTGGCGTAGATTGGACGATAAACACGGTATGACAGTGACAGCATGCATGACAACGATGAGATGACGTTACTGAAATGATGAGAATAATAAAACTACACCATGAGGAGGACTACCCAATGAGCTGGCATGGCGATGACTGTGAGACGACAATGACGACCGAATGACCATAACCAGATAGCAAAAGAAGCTTATGGGATAGGGCTTGTTGTTAAAAGATGCTTTGAAGTTAGAATAACCGCGCAATGACACCACAGGTGACAGACGTCATCTCTGTCCTCTCTTCTCTCCCCTCTGGTGTCTGCGCTGTTAATCGAGCATTAAAGGATGTTTTACCAATTAGCCCAATCCTACACCCTTCTTAATTACATTTCCCGGCAGTGCTCTGCCCTCTCTTCTTGAATATCATGAAGATATTATGACGGCCAATGAGCGACCCGCGATAACATCACTATTGCGGTGTGAAGACAAGTGGATGACGATTTTATGACGACTATGGCGTGATGACGACGGCATGAAGGTTGCATGATAAAAAAGCTGGATGGATGGCAATGAAACAAATACGACGGCATCGAGACCAGGAGCACAACCTAGTGGCCCAAGCTGACAACTGCTGGCCACTGGGTCAACATAAGAGGACGGATGGACAGACAGACAGACAGACAGACAGACAGAGAGACAGACAGACAGACAGACAGACAGACAGACAGACAGACAGACAGACAGACAGACAGACAGATAGATAGATAGATAGATAGATAGATAGATAGATAGATAGATAGATAGATAGATAGATAGATAGATAGATAGATAGATAGATAGATAGATAGATAGATAGATAGATAGATAGATAGATAGATAGATAGATAGATAGATAGATAGATAGATAGATAGACAGACAGACAGACTCAAAACGACTAAAGTAAGCAGACAAGGATGTTCACATTAAAATCCCCATAACGCAATCGTTATTCTCCCGGTGTTCGCTCTGTAATTAGTTTTTAGTTGTTCACGTGGGAGTCTTATGTCTCGAAGGTATACAAAACGTCGAGAATCATTGATGCTTGTTTGGCTGCTCGAAGCCGACTATTGCAACGAAATGATCGATCGGAGTAGTTGGTTCATTTGCATGTTGAAAACTTTTTTAGTAGCAACGATAGACAGTACATGAAGGAACGGTGCCCTGTCCGGTTGTCCTTTCATGTGTTTCGCCTCCCTAAGCCACGACCACACTAGGACTGAGGCCGTAGCGGGAACTTCCCCCTGTTTTTGCCCGCATATATTGGTTTAACAAGCTCCTAATGCTCGTTACTCAAGCTACTTTGCATTCCTTCCCAATAAGAAAGTGGTCGCTACCGCCTCGTATCGCGTCCGTGACCTCGGGCTCAGTAGCAAGACGCCATCGCCACTGAGCTGCCACGCACGCTAACCTCCGTGTATTGAGGAATATCAAAATTCGGATAAGAAGAAACAAAAAATATGAATGAAATAGTAGCTCCAGGATGCACGATAACTTCACGAATAGCGTTAAAATAGGTATGCAGCATTCAGTGAGCACTAGGCTAACACTTAATTACAAAATTAGGCAATGCGATGAAGAATGCATATCACAAATTGAAGGTGGTATTTACCTAGGCAAAAATAGTTACATTCGTGTTTTTTTTCTCGAGGTCCTATGAGATGGTTAATGTGAGATGCCACAATCTTCGCACATTTCTGGCGTTAATATTTCTGGCCCTTAAGGGCGACTCCAGCTGCTGTAGTTCCCATGCGTACGCGATCAAGGCTACACGAATAGATTCGCAATAAACAACAGAGAAGGAAATAAGTTTCGCATCACGAGAACATTGTAGAGAAGGCACCAAACATTGTCATAAAATGTGAGCAGTTACGAAAGCCCATTAGGAGGGAAAAATAGAGGAGCAATGAAAACGAAAGGTGGAGTGCGTCGTGTTTCAATTGTGCGTGCTCTGCTTGCGTTGTCATTGTCTGTCTTTCAGATGCTTTTGTGCGCACGGGGTCGAATTTACTGAAATTGCTTCATAACGCGCGTTTTCGACCCAAGCACCGAACTCGCTCTTACAGCTGTATATAGGCGCCGGTAAAACAAAGGGAAATGAATAAAAGATGCAGGCAGAAAAGATTTCGTGCCATCACTTTTCATTGCATATTCTGGGTGCACTCGCCACAATGAAACGAAGAGCACCGAGTGAACGGCATCACGGCAGAGAGCGAAGTGCAACGCTTCAGCGATCACCCCGCGCTCCCCGGAGGTGGGCTCTGTACGGTACTGTACACGTCGGCTGCCATCGGCCCCTGAAGCCGCTTGCGTTCGCAGAGCCTGTGCGCGTGCAAGACAACAACGATAAGGTTCGAATTGCGCAAACGTTTGCCAGGCTGCTTTCGCACTCTCGTTCTGTTGAACTGCTCTCTCGGGGCCGTCGGGCTCCGCTGGCTCGGTCCTCTGTCTTTACACTGGTCGCGCGCAGTCTATATTTTTCTTTTCCCTGTATCCTCGAGGACCTGCAGTGAGGGGCCTTCGCTGAATTGCTTTTTGTTTCCTTTTTCTTTCGCAGTTTCGCTTTATCTGGAGGTTCAGGTGAGCGGGCGAGCGTTGGGTCACGATCCAACGTCGACGCGATAAACAGGTCATCGCTCACGGTGCAATCCAGCCGCGGAAAGAAAATATCGTCGCTGCTTTTTTGGGGTTTTTCTGCATTGCAAATTTTTTTTTTTATTTGGAATTGAGTTGTGTTTAGTCGCTCCTTTTTTTTGGGGGGGGGGACAGAAAAAGGACTGGGACTGCTGTTCAAAAGGGGCTGATATAGCAATGGCTTAACGAGGCAAATGACAATTCAAAGCAAGACTGTGATGACAAGACAATGATAAGATCCCTAAAAAAACAAAGACGCTCTGGACGCAAGCTGCAGATCTCACCAGAAAAGTGGCAACAGAGTAGAAATTTGTTCTGACAAAATAATAGTGTTCCTAAATCTGGAGGCCCTGTATGGTAAAGGAAGGCAGTAGAAGTAGCGCCACATTTATTTATCCCAATTTCGCAAACAAACCCGGGCAGGCGGACACAATAGAAGCAAAGCAGTCGCTGTCGTCAAGCAATATAGACGCTGAAGCTAAATGAGAAAGTGCTCACATGTGTGCCCTGCAGTTCGGCTCATCGCTACCTCTCTTTTGTTGTTGTCATGGATGGTTCATCTTTCGCTTATCGTTGTCTAAGCTGAGCTATTGCCGTGTATTCTTTTTACGTCATGTAGCTTTAACCTGGTATTCGCTGGTTTGCTCTCCTCTCTCGACCTGTGCTTGCGCAACCTAAAAGGTTTTAGGCCGCGAAACTGTGATGACAAAAATGGAATAGAAAATTCATTACAATTATATCGTTGCAATTTAAAAATCACATTTAAAAAGGATAAATTTTGCATTTTTTATTTTGCTTCGTGTAAACTTAACAGGAAGCTTTACCTCGGTACTCTTATCTATATACATGGCAATGAAAAAGTGTTGTGGCTCGGCATCAAGATAGTAGAATTTATTAGACATTGTTGTATTTAACATGAAAAAGACAAAATCAACTTACTCTAGAAGATCTTATTGAGGTTATGAATTTTCTCATGAAAATATCTGAAAATAGCAATATTAAAGAAAGGGTGGAGAATAACGTTTACAAATCCCAATTCAACAATAAAAACGGCGTCAAAGTATGCTGCACCTACTGTGATGTCTAAAACGGACGAAATGAATGTACGAAGGCGCACGCAATAGTAGGGAAAATTGTTTTTTACTGACGCGGAAAGGCAGTTAATACCAATGAGTGCAACAACGCGCGCGTCATACCCATCAGTTGCTAAGCATCAGTTGCCAAGCAGCGTCCTCGCCTGAAGTGCTGTCTCCTCAATGCATTGCTTTTCATTTTTATCCTCTGTTGCCGTCTGCGTTCGCCTAGCAATGGGCGACGTCAAATAAGCTATGTCCAGTAGGTTCTGTTATATGTTTGGAAATATTTTGATGTCAGCAAGCTTCATCGATTTGAATTTGTGTTGCACGATAACGTAATCAGTCAGCATTTAAACGTTGAATGGCCCGAACAGTTTTGTGATGCAGTTCAAACAAAATGCCCCGTTGCGTAGAATTCACGTGAGTGGATCGGACACAACGTCAACGCTCCGCCGATATAATGATGAGCGAGCTGCCTAGGGCTACCTAGAACTCACTATACTACCCCTATCTTTCCCCTTGCCTTCTGGAAAAGTGAAATTGGAACTTAAAGGAAAGCATCTCGAAGATGTGCAGCAGGCCAAAAAGATAAACAACGGAAGTGTGGAAGGGTATTAGTTCGCAGGAGATGCTCAACAGTTTTGAACAATAGATAAAACGATGGTACAAGTCCATTCCTTCTCAGTTACAATATTCTAAAGGTTTTTCTTTACGTACATAGTTTTACATAGTTTTCGAATCTTCAACGAAGTATGCAATTTATAAAAAAATATTTATCATTACCTTTGGGCGCCCCCACCTCTCTGAAGTATACGACTACTTTGTGAGTAGGACTTTATCAAAGCACTCGTAAAAATTGTAAATTTTCACGCAAGCATTTCGCTCATGTATAAGCCCTCCCGCTTTATATAGCTTGATAGAGCGGTTCACAAAACTACGATATATCTCTTTTTGGTTTTTGATGAACTGGGCCACCTAAAAAAAAAACATTTAATATTATTCCGAAATTCTTCAAGAGAATTAAAGGGACGAAGTGACATTTGTGCTTCTCACAACTGGTAGAAAGCAGCTCGTTGTTTGAAACGAAAATAATATCTTTCAAACTTCTAAAGCACTTGTTTTATAAGGCCAGTTCTGCATTTCACAAATATGTGATTAGAGAAATCGGAGTTAGCCTTCAGTTCGGTCTCTTTCCTGACCACGCTAGTATCTGTTTGCACAGGTTTTATCTCCTAGAGAAGAATTAGTGTCATGGGGCGAACATGACGCAAAGTTATGTCCAGTTGTCTTTAATGCGAGCACATTATATGCCCTATTACGCGAAGATCCATCGTAGTTCCGGAAAGATGGTACCAAAAATTGCCGGTGCTGCAAAGAGTAAGATAGAGACGTTGAAAAATGTTTGGACTGAAGTCACTTTCCTCACGGAGGTTCTTGTAAACAGAGCAAATAATTGGCTTTGAAAAAGAATTGATTAATTTCGATCTCGGTGGGAGTCGAACACGGGTCTCCGGGGCGCCAGACAACCACGCTTCTGCGAGACCACGGAAAACCCACGGTTGCAGCTGAGGAAAGGTGTGCCTAGTACGTGCGTCATTGCACACGTCATGTTTATGAACTCATCGCGGGCAAGCGAGTGCGTTGAGACGTTGGCGCGTTTTGATTCGGCCTTACCTATGTGCGCCAAGATCGCAGGCGAGAGCTAGCACTGACAAGAAAGGCAAAAAAAAAACATTTCACCAAAGGGACTATAATAATCTGGCATTTTCACACGCACGCAGTCTTAAGTCTCACTGCAAAATTTTTATTTTATTCATTTTTATTCATTGGTGACTAGTAGACATCGAGCCATCGCAGTGGCCACTAGCTCATTTAGTCAAGGTAATTCAACAACAAAATAAAATTGCTTAATGTTTAGTAGTCCTATTAGATACTGCGACTACCTGATGCCTCACATATGGACGATTCCTGTAAAAGGAGGTCTCAAACTGATTTTATTTTTCCCCGTATTTAGTAGACACTCGCCACAACATACGCATTTCTTCTGTTTTCATTGTTTCATTCCTCACATGTCTGAGATACCTCCTTTCTTCAGAAATTTCAACCAACTGAAGATTTTTCGTAAGTCTAACAATCGCGCATTAAGACGTGATATTAACCAAATTACGTTTGGTAAATACTAACCATCTCACTTTATTTGACTTGATTCGTTTATCCTGGCCATCAGAAAATATCTCTGGCACAGAACCTTCTACAAAAATTTTGAAAGTGAGAACTTTTTGTATATGATTTTGTTATTTCACCAGCGATTCTCTTCAACAAGTGGTTAGCTCTTTTAGCACTTGAAGTCACCCACAATCGTCAGATGTGCTTCGCGGCTTACTCATCAGTCTGTTTTATTCTTAGCGTTTATCCTTCAAAACAAGAACACCTCGAAAAACTGAAATGTAGTCCTAATGTATCATCGAACCATTGATGTAAACCAAAGAAAAATGCAGCGAGCATCCCACAGAGTATGCAAAAAAAAACGGAGAAACAGACAATGAAACACAGCGGTGCGCCAGGGTCCCTTCGTTATCTCTCTAGACGTCCTCTTCCGCCACGTTTCACTAAAATTTTCACTTTTCTGTGCGACCATGCCCCAAAGTTAGCGTTGCCAAAACAAAAAGAAAGCGAAACAGTATTTTAAGTTTAAAGAGTATCCAAGCTGCCTCTAACGGTCAGAACGAAATTCCACGGAGAGTGCCAGCGTGATTTTGGCACTTGTGAGTTTTGAAGCGAACACAGCGGCTGCTGTCTCTCCTTTATTATTATTATTTCTCATCTTTTGGACCGTGGCACAGACAAGACAGAGAGCTTGCTAGCTAAGATTGATGCACTGAGTGGGAGGCGAAAAATATCGCTTAGAAATAGAAATAGAAAACACCAAAAGCGAGAAAGTGTGGAAAACGACATTAACTTTTGGTGATGGTAATGGTATGCCTAGTTTTCTAACGTTACCCTTCCTATTCTTTGCTCTCGCCCGACACGTCGCCGCTCCCCTCCTTACCTTGGAATACAGTTGTAATTATTTGTACGTTCATGTTCCTCATTACCTTCCTGTGTTTAGCTAGAATATGGGAGCTTAGAGGAGGACGCGAAATACTCTACAAATAGCATCTACAAATTCTGTCCATGGCAAAGTCGAAGCACAGGTGTTGCCTGCTAGCACTAGCTCGTATCGTAGTTTGCCAGTAGCTTTAGTTTGCGAGGAAACGGAAATTAAGGAAAATGGGACAAGCACCAAGTGGTCTTGCTCTCAAAGCTTTGGCTAAACATAGCTCCATCAATGTTAATTAGTTTATTCTTCTTCTTCATTTCATTTTTCTATGGCTGTAACTGCTCGACGTATTCGCAGGATGGGTACCATACTGCTCGTTGGTGCTTATTTTTTGCTACCATCTTTTGTTAGCAGCGTTGGAGAACGTAAAACCTTGAAGTGACATGTTTCCGCGACACTTCGCCTCGGGCCTTGTGTCCTCGTTATTGTGTGTAAGAATTTGTGTGAGCCACTTTATTAAAAATACATTTGTTTACCGTTCCTAATATGGCGAGAAAGTAAAGAGTGCAAAGCGGATATAAAAAAAAGGGACACAAAGAAGGAAAGGCGGGTACGTTAACCGTATTGGCTGCCCTACAGTTGAGGAAGCAGAAAGGGCAGGTAGATGAGAAGCAGAAAAAGTAATAAAAAATTATGAAACAACTTTCGGTAGGAGAGAGGTATGTTCGCTGACAGGTACAGGCGATCATACCGACCAGGCACCTTCAAGAAGTCCATTGGGGGTTTTATTGGCCTGCAGGAAAGACTATTTGGGCCAAGCGTTCAGAATCTTTTTCCTCTGAATGCGCTCGCAAGCAAAGTTAAAAACAAACACCCGCCTATCAAGCAGAAGCTTCAAAACGACGCTTTCAGCCGTTTTCAGCCTGCCTGCTTGCCTGCCTGCCTCATATCTCCTGTCATACTCATTATCTATCTATCTATCTATCTATCTATCTATCTATCTATCTATCTATCTATCTATCTATCTATCTATCTATCTATCTATCTATCTATCTATCTATCTATCTAAAGCCATCCCAGTGGTTCAAGTTGTCTACCTGCTCGGGGGACAAGGTATGTGCTCTTGGTCGTGATGCCATCATGGTCGTTGCAGAGCCGTCATTCCAGCGTTTTCATCCTACACTCATCATGCCGTCGTCATCGCGCCATCTTCGTCACACGGTCGCTGTCATGCCGTCGTTGTCAGGCTGTCCTTTTATTATTGTCATCACTTCAGTAACGTCATCTTATTGCCGTTGTACCATCGTTGTTACCGCCTTCGTCGTTCCATCGACGTGAGTTTTTCTTTGTCATTGCATTGTAAGCATACTGTCATCATTGAATCGTGTTTATTACGCCACTTCCATGCCGCCATTGTAAAACAGTCGCTATCAAACCTCCATTGTGATGCCATCGTGGTAATCCCGTCGTCGTCGTGCCATCATCGTCACCCCAGCTTCGACATTAGGCTCTCGTAATGCAGTCGTGGTCACGCCATCGTTATCATACATATATCGCAATAAAGTAATAGTAATGCAGGTCTCATCATACACTCATCGTTATATTATTGACTTGATGTGGTTGCCATTTCATATCCGTCATTGCATCATTGTCATACACTCGTTGCTCAACCGTTGTCGGGGTGCCGTCGCGGTCGGTCCATCGTTATCATTGTAACTTCGACATACGGCTTGCGTCATGCCGTCGTCGTCAAACAGTTTTCGCCATGCTCCCGTCGTCATACTGTCGTTTTACCATCGTCATCACTTCAGTATTGTCATCCCATTGTCACCACGTCATTGTCATCATAGCACCTTCTTCGGTCCGTCGGCGCCATTCCTGATTACTCATTCTGCCGTAATCATGCTGTCACCATTCAATCATTATTATGGTGAAGTTGGTATGCCGTCGTCACACAGATGCTATCATGCATGCTTTGTCATAGTGCCGTAGTCATGCCGTCTTGGTCGTGCTATCGTTTTCCTCCCGCTTCTTCATCCGTTTGTGTTCATACCGTCGTGATTACGTTTTAGGCCTTATACCGCCGTCCTTATTTAAGAATCGACATCTCATTGTCATCATTATATCGTCGTTATATGCTTGTCTTTCGACCGATATCCTTCGTTATTCCTCACTGCATCGTCACTATACGTTGGCGTCATGCACTCATGACGCCAACGTATCTCCTGTCTCCTTTATGCTCATTAACGACCATGTCAAGTTAATGCCATAGGGCAGTGGGACGATATCAAAATATGTGGTACATAGCCGAAACAACGAAAGTCTCAGAACTGTGGCTACACGTGATCTCGGCGGCGGCGGCCGCATTTCGGTGGGGGCGAAATGTGAAACGCTGGTGGTCAAAATTAATCCACAGTCCCCACTATGGCGTGCCCCATAATCAAATCATTGTTTTGGCACGTAAACCCCAACCATGCAATTCAATTCACTAGACGGTAAATAAACCTGAACTGTAGGAATATCATATGTCACTACATTGCTCGACTGCTATTTGCATTAACATCCGATAGTCATCGTGAGACGCGTTCTGCCATATTTCCTTTTTTTAGACAAAAAACTAATTGAATAGTTTACCGGATGAATGTTCTGCTGAAGAACGATTTATATGATGTGGAACTATATGAGTATTTTGATAAATGTGCTTTCGCTCCTTAGTTGACCATTGTTGAATGTATGCATATTTACGTATATACCCTTAATTGTACCCTCACTGAACCGTCCCACGACAGAGAGTTAACCGTAATAAATGAATGATTGAATGAATAAATCTAATAGGCGGCGACCAGATCGCAAAGCCCACCACTAAGCGGTAAAGGATGTTCAGCAGCACAGCAGCCGCCCTGTCGTCCTGTCATAACGGCAAGAGTTCCAAGTGGTGCTGTTGGCCATTTCGATGAGGAATGAAAAATCGTTCGTGAATGCGACACTCAGCCGCATGTGGCATGGCAGAGCTGCTTCGAGATGAGGGAGTTCGGTTGGCAGGGAAATTAGCAGGTCAAAGTGGAATTAATGCAAGCGGGTGTAGGAAAAATCAGGCGAATTTTATTAGTGAAGTGTGATGTGGGCGAGCAAGTGATTCGAATTGGCTCATGACATCTGTTCTCGATTGGCAGCCTATTTGTGTTAGAGTTGGTTGAAAACTTCCTAGTTCTCCAAGGCTGTATGCGAACACGCAGAGCTTGTTGATGAGCTGAACGAGAAGCTTCATTTCCTCTGTCGTTGCCCACCATCCTGCAGTGGCTCGGCGTCCCCTTAAGTAGTATGTGTTGTCCGTTCTCGAGTTCTTAGCAGTAAGTGTGCCTTCTTTTATACACTAGCACCTTGGGTGAATCATATCAAACTGCAGAGCCTCCCTGGCTGCCTTTGAATCGCGGACAGTGACCAACGACTAGACAGGTGCTGCACCTATTACAGACGTAACCTTTCCAAAACCATTGGCCTCATACCTTGTGACCTCCGTAAAGTAGCAGATAAGTGTGAAAGATTCCAAATGCGACCGGCATGCTGCTCCACAAGCTGACTTTCCACTCCGACAAAGTTTGTGTAAAACAGGTGAACTTGATTCAATAGCTTAATTATTCAAAGTATCAACACATATTACCTATTTTAATGACATTTCTCATCGTTATAGAGTGCTGAGACATGCAAACTGACATTAGTGCATTTCGCCACAAAATTTGAAGTCTTGTTTCTGGAAAGTGGTACAAAACACAACATTTCTGCTCAATTATTAATGCTTAATTGCTGCTTGGCTTTATTTTGTGACAGTGACATGTGGTCGAATGTAATTGACTGCAACGTTATTTAGTAAAATTTTGTTAATTCGCCACGGTCAACCGTGAGTCTTTTCTGCAAGTAGTTGTCACTCCTAGAAGTATTGCAGCGGAAGTAACAAAATTGCGATACCTGTCACAGCCCATGTTTATTAATTCTCTGTATGCATTAATGCATGTTCAAAGTACAAATTTTCATGAAAATTTAATTATGACTAGATCGACAAAATAGAAGATCGAACATGAAGGTTAAGGGAGGGAAAGGGGTCAGGATCTGTGATCCAAGTGGAATGCGCTCTCGGCCAGTCGATACACACTTAGCCAAGTCCTGACTAGAATCCACGCATGCAGACAGGAAATCAGATCAAATTACTGCCGCTGATATACCGTTCCCTAGGCAACTCCACAGGCGGCCCCCCGGACACAGCGGCCCATTTTCAAGCGGCTCAAGTTTCAGGCGGCCCAATTCTAAGCGGCCTCCGGAATAGGCGTGACCACAGGTATGCAGGATTTTAAGTCAAATTTTTCCTGGCTATTTGCGGCCTACCATGAGGCGTGACTGCTCTGACGGCGGCCTGTGCGTATGCGTCCCGCACGCCAGTGCGGAAAAGAAAAAAAAAGCGAATTAACATTCAATCCGCAATTATCTTCGCAAGTTTCGCAATCAGGTGTCACAACGCCTAATTAGAACACAATTAACAAGGCAATCAAATAATTATGAAGACCGCGACACTCCATACACATCACGTGGACTTGAACCCGCGTACACTCGCATTTATTCAATTCAAAGCACACATCGTAACCATTACACCGCAGCGCCACCACGCCCACTGCGGGTTCTTTTAGGTATTATATATCTACGAAATGTATTTGAGGAATCGGCGGCGGTGGCTGACGTCTCATTGCAGTCCGCCGTGCTGTTGAGTATTGGAATATGTTTGCGTTCGCATCATCTACAATCCTTGCTACGACTGACGAAGGAAGACAACGTAGACGACAACGTAGACGACAGCGAGAGAACTATTCTTCACGGCTTGTCGTCACCGCAGGAAAATAACAAATGTGCCGTTCAGCTCATGATCGAGTGCTTCTCCAGTCCATGCATTATAAGTTCTCCAAAAATACGCGGATACAAAGTATCGCGCCAACCATCTACGTATGTCGATTTAATTCGCGCGTATACATAGTGGTGAGGATTTCTGCTTATTTTTTCCGCCAGTTCCATCCGTATATGGTCAACTGCGACGCCAGTACCAGGCATTTCGACGTGCCCCACGCTGCCGTGTAGGCGTTCTTTTCAAGTGCATTAGTTTAGAGTTTGGTTCACTCCGCTGTAAGCGGTTGTCCTGCATTAGCAGCGGATCGTTAGCGTTTTGGAGCGCACGCAATCCAGCATTTGGAGACGGCGTCTGCCGATAGCCGCGTCACATGCATCGGCACGCATGTTTATATTACTAATGTCTCCACTTGTTACACGTGCACTGCTCGTATCCTGTGGCAGTGCTCGTTCTAAAAGCTTCTAATACCGTCTACGCTCATGCGTGTGTTCAATATATACGCACAGGATGGACTTTCAGGCTAGTTGGTTGAGCATTTTAGAAGGAACAGCGCAACACAAGGACGACGGAAAAACATGGACCACACCACGTAGCGCTGGTGTGGTTGATGCTTCTTCGTCATCCTTGTATTTGCGCTGTTTCTTCTTCCACGATACATGCACACCACAGCTGCCCGAAAGTTTCGGAGCATGGGGGTTAACTTTGTTTTCCCCGTTTCCTCTCAGTGTCAGTGTAGCAGTGCGTTGCCCCGAATTGTGCACGCTTACCCCCGTATTCAGAAATGCATCTTAACTTGAAGCCTATGCTTGATCTAAATGACGCAGGTCGTGAACGCACCAAAAGAAACGCAATGAGCGTCTGGGTCGCACCAGACGTCATTTATATCAAGTCAAGCGTGAGCTTCAAATTAAGATGCCTTTCTGAATACGGGGGTTAGGCATCTGCTTCTCACAGAAAATGTCGAAGAAATGCCCACCAAAACCAGGCACATTTGTAAACTTAACTAGGCAATAGGAAGCTCCATAGAAAAAAGGAGTGGTATAAAAGGCTTTCAGTGTTTTTCTTTACTCCAATATGGTTGCGCTGTCGTGGCATCGATGTACAGAAATAGTGCAGCGTTAGTTAAATTGAATGAATTTCCGAATTCCTTGCCAAAATAAGCTTGTGAAATTATTTAGGTGCTAGAATCCAGGGTTTGTAGCGATCCTTGAGAACCTTTTATTTCTAAAATGCCATTTTCAAGGCATTGAAAACCCTTGAATTTTTAGAAGTACTGGAAAGTCCTTAAATTTGTACACTTGCTAGACTTAGCAGACATTGAAAAGCGTTTTTTTTTCCTTCTGTGGCTCTCTCGCATGTCACAGAGAATTGTCTGTGGAGGTAATAGAAGGAAAGCGGCATTTTTAAAGGTGAAATTACGAAGCAGCCACGAATACCAGGTTTAGGCACATGGAACCGGTAACAAATGTACTTGAAGCAGAAGCAGGAAGCTCAACGTTTGATGCATTCGAAGAGAAGCCGTGAGGAGTAAATCGAGAGCTACAGACATAATAAAAAGGAACTAGAAATGACTACTGCTTATTTGATGGGGAAAAGTTGACGCAAAATGACATCACATACACTGTCAAACCAAACAGTGTTAAAAAACTGCAAATGTTGCAGGACCAAGCAGTTAATTATGCTATTGCAGAGAAACTTCGAGCGCTTTATTGAAATGCCTCCTCGTGTGTGCATTAAGACATTGTGTACGTTTAGTGAAGGGCGGTGAAAAGCAAATTAACAGTCTTTCAAATGTTTGAAGTCAGTGAAATGCGATTTGTTCTTTTTTTGTTTGCATTAACGATCTCGTCGCTGAACAAGTTATTGCCTCTCCAAGCTACTAAACGCATTGCATGAGGTCCTTGAAGTTACTATGTCGGGGCCTCGAAAGTCCTTGAAAACCCTTATTGCTTCAATATTGCTACGAACCCTGTAGAACAACTGTCATAGTCTAAAAACCTTGCCTGAACAGGGACTTATACTCAGAGCACAGAAAGACAAGAAATGCAGTAGTAGGCATGGAGGGCACTGAAAAAAATGTGCCACATTTGCTCGTCTGCCTTATGTTTCTGCACTGACTGTCGCAATTTTAATAGAAGTGCACTTTTTGTTCTGCTCCAATAAACGCAACATTACCAACTCCAGTGTGGGGCAGTCTTTCAGCCAGTGCAGGACTTTTTCTGTACATCCCAGTCAGTTCTGTCATTTTTCCAGCATTGTAGTACAAGATTTGTTAAACTGGTTTAGCAGAACATGAGCAGTATACTCTTAAATTAGCTGTTGATTTGTATGCACAAGTTCTGGTCCTCAGTTTGGTTGCATGACAAATTGTCATACTTCAATAGATACAAGAAACAATTTTATTACAGTTTAATAAAATCCAAACAGTAATCATCACAACAATATATTGACATACATTTCTTTTGGTACGTATACAGCCCATGTCTTGGCACTGTATAAATTCAACTATATATCGCAAGTACTGTGTCCTGACCATTATTATTCACGTGTAAAACCATCACAGCCATTCTTCAACAAATATCACAGTGATTAGTGACATACACTTTGTAACCACTTTACACGAGCGCAATATACAAATGGTCCCTGCTGTGTACCTACACATGACTAGTGCCACCCGAGTACTATTACTCACAAGTGTAAAACCAACAAAGCAGTTATTTAAAAAATATCACAGCGCTTAATGACGTACATGCTGTAACTCCCTTGTAAAAGCTTAATACAAACACGTGAGCACACAGAAAGGTAGCAGTGGGCCTACATGGAAATACCACCGCCTCAGCACTAATTCACAACTGTAAAACAAACCAAGCAGTTCTTTAAAGAATATCACAATGCTTAGTGACATACATTTTGTAACTAGCTTATATAAGCTTTATGCAAACATGACAACATACACAAAGCTAGCGGTGCACCTACATAGAAGTGCGGCCATCTAAACACTATTATTTTCAAGTGTAAGCTCAACAGAACAGTTCTTTATAGTGACGCACATTTTGTAACTGCCTTATACAAGCTTAGTGCAAGCACAAGAGTGCGGAAAAAAATAAATTGTAAACTTGCTCTATGCATACACAAACAGATCAACCCAAATGGTGAACACCGCTTTGAAGACACATGTGACTGTGGCAAAGCGCAGTGTTGTGCCGGTTGAAACTGCCATCCACAAAAGCATTGAGCAATGCTTAAACCACATGCAATAAAGTGCTGAAAGACTGTGTCTAACGTACCTATTTTAATTCAAATTTATTGAATATAGGGCTCTCATGCACATTAGGCGTCTGATCCAACTGACCTGATTTTACGCCTGCTACAGGCATACAATGCGCTCAGATATAACTGGTAATAATAATTACAAAAGGTATTTAAAAACTTGATAGTATGATGAAGGTGCATAACTAGAAAAGTTCTGTCCCCCTCGTACTTGTTAAAAAGGTGTAAATACGACACGTGTTTTTTTTTCACTTTTTGCATTAATGAACATCCGGGAACCTCGAACCCACACAAAAAAGGTACTGCTGTGTTAATAATGTTGTGAATAATTTTTTTTGAAAGCTTTTTGACAGACAAGTTGCAGTCTCGTTTCTAGAGGTTGAGCTGTATCATGCAAAATAACATGGAAAGTAGTCACATGGGAGCATGACACTATGTCATAATGTTCGTTCCAGTTGACTCTCATGTCCTGAAAGTTGCTGCTCACTGTGGCCAATGATGCAACAGCAGTGTCTGTGTGATTTTCATCCCACTTCTGTCCTATGCCATCCTTACCAGAGTTGGTGGCACATAGATAGACAAATTTCGATAGTGCTGCTTTCTCAAGTGGTTGCTTTTGATTTGCTCAATATCACTTGGCACTTCAGCTGCATCAAACTTCTTTTTTACCTCTTCAACAACAACATCAGCAACAATCTTATGACACCTCTTATGTCCTAGCTCCTTACAAAGAGCAGTTAATCTAGCAAGAACACTGACAGTCTCTACTATCTTCTAATGGGGGAGAGGTGTGTCCCACCATGTGTCCCACCATGTGTCCCACCATGTGTCCCACGTTGTCGCTATGTGGGCTGGCTGGGGAGGCAACAACTGTAATATGTTAGCATATGTTACAGTGACGCTTGTATTGTGTTATAACACCTAACTTAGTTTTGCACTTGCTACACAAGAACACTGGCTCATAGTCGCGGTGAAAAGCTTTTGTATGTTGACAAATGGGTTGTATGCACTAGAAAAAAAGTCACAGTGATAGCACACATGTTGCTCTACCAGGCCTGGTGCGGTTCCTTCTGACACTGCTGCTGATGCTGACGCGCCGCTGCTTGCCTCGTACACTGTTGCAGCTGCAGTAGAAATGGCAGTCTCTGTATCTATTCCTGCCGTGTCCTCTGTCATGGTAACTTCAGGTGGTATCGGGCTCACTTCTGCAACAGAGATGTCGTTTGCCCCTTGAGGGCTCTCGTCATCAGGGCCAATAAATTCGGAGGCATTGTCTCCTGCATCGAAGAACCAATAAGAACAGCCTGAATTAATTAACATAGCTATAAAAAGTACGGCCATCAAAACTTAACCACAAGCTTTGCACATCAGTGACCAGTCTTAATGAATAATACTTGCAGGAGGAATCATACAATTGTGTGTGCACATTACAGTAACGCCTCATTAGAAGAGATACTCAAGCGGCACGGGAAACATGTCTCTCGATACAAAAAATTTTAAAACACTGAGGAACCAGACTAGATCATATTATTATGCATCATCACTAAAGTATGTTTAGCTATATCTGAAGGAATAATTGCTCAGGGTGGCCTAAAGGGCCCCTAAACCTCCTCTCGATATTTTTTGAACATTTCAAGTTAACACGCGTATCGAAATCAGAATGCCGTCACAGTCGACTATACCAAATTCCACAGTGCTACGCACTGCGGGAGTGCCACAAAATGAAGAAAACGACCACGTGTGCCTCTCCGGACTAATCCTGCACCCCTCAGTTCGTCGTGACATCACCAGGCTGTATCTCATGATGTCACCAGTTTCTGGCGCTGTCGATTGGTTGAACGAGAGTGTACGACGGCCGGCAAGGTCGGCAAGCAATTACACGCACTCCCTCTTCCTCGTCGCGTTGCTCGCGATGCCATTGTGGGCAGCCAATGGGGCCAAAGAACAGAAACGCCGACAGAAGAGTCTCCCTATGAGGCTCTTCAACATAGCAAGTCACCGTATGGTTCCATTGTATTGGCGAGGTCATTAACGACACCCCTCGCAGGACGATGGGCCGGCACGGCGGCAACAGAGCTCATTGGTGATAGCCTATCACTTAACATTTGGAGGTGTACTCGGCGAGGAAAAGACGACACCATCCATATGGCGCGTACCAGATGAAAGAGTGAAATGAGCGGGGACTACTTTTTGATAATCAAACACACATAACTCCACTATTACTGCACCGTTTCGAACAATTGTCGTGGCTACGTGTTCGTTGCCTTATCGTGTATAACTGCAACACCGCAACTAAATTTCAACCTTGGTGATTTAGGGGCCTTTTAATGTAGACATTCACAGCTTTTTAGTGAGTGTAGATTGTGTTAGCTTCCTTCCCAACTTCTGTAAGTTAAACACTTCACTTTGCAAGCTTCCTTGTTGCTCGCAGTACCTTTGAGGTGCTCTTAGACGCTCGCCATCTTCAGCCGCCGACACTTTCTGCCCTACGCTGTCCTCGTTGCCCTCCTTTTCTAGTTCAAGCTTAAGGAGACATGCGCAATTGACTTGTGTGAGGATTGCGTGATATTTACGCCCTTCGGAGCACACAAGGTGCACGAAGTGAATGTGTCCGGGTTGTGTCCTTTCGAAATAGTGAAGAATACTTCAAAAGTCACCCTTAGTAACAAAGGTGTCTCTTGCATACGGTGTTAACGTGGCAAACATAGAAAAACCAACCAAACCATTTTCAAATGTCTCTTACAACCAAGTGTCTGTTGTAACGAGATTCTGCTGTACTGAATATTTTTCATCTATGGATCATCTGCATGTACATATAGTCACAAAGACAGGTTGCGTGGAATGGCGAATCAGGAAACAGCTCGTACTCTTGCTTTTTGTCCCTAAAATAAGCGGCTGATAACAATATGATAAAAAAGCAGGCAAAAAAATTAAAAATTAAATTATGGGGTTTTACGTGCCAAAACCACTTTCTCATTATGAGGCACGCCGTAGTGGGGGACTCCGGAAATTTCGACCACCTGGGGTTCTTTAACGTGCACCTAAATCTAAGTACACGGGTGTTTTCGCATTTCGCCCCCATCGAAATGCGGCCGCCGTGGCCAAAAAAAAAAAAGAAAGCAGGCAAGGAGACAAGCTTGGAACATAATCCTTCAGCTCTAAAGAGTTTTTTGGGCCAACATCACTCCCTCATATGACATAAGAAAACAACTTGATTGCAGTAATGGCTGCACGCGATCTGGGTTGATTGAAACAAACAATACGTAAGGTTGTCCTGTATGTAATTTTATCAGTGCTTTTTAGGTGTCCCGCTGGTGATCCTGGCTGCACGATGCTTCTCATGCTTTTTGGCATGACTGCTTTCTTTTCCAATACACTGATTTTACTGACATTTCTCCCTTTCCCTTCCCCTTGTGTAAAATAGCACACCTGAAGTATCAAATCTGTAGAATTAACGTGCGTATCCAATCTGTTAACATGTGTGCTTCTCTGGGGTCGGTGTTGTTTTTTTGTGCTGTACAAGTCAATTTAAGATGAAAGATGGAACGTCCCTGCCTTTAGTTTATTTGTATGTGTGTGTGTATATTATATATGAAGTTGAAATTGAAGTTGAAGTTTATTTTCCTTCAAAGATGAAAGAGGGAACTGCGACAGAAGGCGGTAAAGCCTGACCAGGTCACAGTTCCCCAAAACATGGCTTGCTTTAAGTAAATTATGCTTATGATAGAGTGGTAATGTTGGTAGGCTTTCGGGCCTACCATAGTAACCCTCAATAGCCCGCAATGCCTTCTTTTGCAAAACCAATAACTTTTGTAAATTACTTATTGTTGTAGTGCCCCAGACCAGTGCACAATAGGGCAATTTGGAAAAAAATAGTGCATAGTATATGAACACCTTTAGGGAAACGGGCAAGAGATCGCTGATCCGGTAAAGACAAGCTACAGTTTTACTAAGGTCCGTAATAAGTTTTGAAATATGTGTCTTCCATGATCATCATCATCATCATCATCATCATCAGCCTAGTTACGCCCACTGCAGGGCAAAGGCCTCTCCCATACTTCTCCAACTACCCCGGTCATGTACTAATTGTGGCCATGTTGTCCCTGCAAACGTCTTAATGTCATCCGCCCACCTAACTTTCTGCCGCCCCCTGCTACGCTTCCCTTCCCTTGGAATCCAGTCCGTAACCCTTAACGGCCATCGGTTGTCTTCCCTCCTCATTACATGTCCGGCCCATGCCCATTCCTTTTTCTTGATTTCAACTAAGATGTCATTTACCCGCGTTTGTTGCCTCACCCAATCTGCTCTTTTAAGTGCTCATTAAACCAGACACCAAGAACTTTCTGAGCTGTTACCTGTTGCAGTTTTGTGTTGGCGTATATTAGGTTAAGTGTGTAATGAACTGAGGCATTAATAGGTCTGACAATTATATATATATATATATATATATATATATGCGTGTGTGTGTGTGTCATGTTTTGAAATATAAGTACAGTCAGGAGTGCCTGCATGCTCTTCTCCCCTGCTCCAGTGACGACAAGGAGAGCCTTTCTATGTACTATAGTAAAATATTGAAAGGTTTTCGCTGTACCCACTACATCACTTATCATGTGGATCTGTCACAATACAGAGTAGCAGTGGTCCATAATACTAGCCCATCCTAACATAACAGTAAATTAGCACATACCGACATGCTGTGAAACAGCTGTTGCAAAGCCGCTGGTGATGGCAATTACCGCAGCACTGCAGTGGTACAGCTGAGTGCCACCTGCATAGTGAGAAGTGCATATGCACGTTAGCAACTCAGTAGTTGCTGACGCTTTCATAAGCTGTACACTGCACAATAAAGTAATCTAGATAACTTTGTTAGAACAAGTGCACATAATTAGAACACCAGTTAAACACTAACATGTTTAATTGCCCCCAATCTCTCCCTCAGTAAGGGATAATACTACTGAATAGATAATACTACTCAGTAGAGAGCTCAGAATAACACAGCCTATAAAGGACAAGCTTCCCTCGAGGAAAACAGCTGTAACAGCACATAGTTTTCTTGATCATTTTATGTGCTAGCTTTGCTTTAAACTTTATTAAGTACTGTAAAAGATGAAGTGCAGCATTTCTAGCAGCAGAAGTCGTCGTCAGCCTCATGGTACAACTGATTTTTGCACTGTTTGTGTCAGTGAGCCAACACATACAAAGAAACCGAATTCACACATACATATACAGTGTCAAGTGCACTTCTCCTTCTGAAAACACAAGCACCAGTTTGAATGCTGCTGAAAGGAAGGGTTATATAGAGTGCGGCACTGCATGGAACTACCGCTTATTACTGTATGTGCATGATATGCTGATTGGAGAGGTAGTCACATGCCATTTTTAGTCTCATTTAGAAGCATTACTAAAGGATGAATTAAAATCCATTATTATGTTACGAATTTAACACATCCACAGTTTGGTTATATAACTTGTGAGAAAAAGACACGTTTAGCTGGAATAGCAACCTTTTCCTTGTTGCAAAACCTTCCTTCGAAATAATGAAATAACTTTAAAGCGTCATATTATATCGTGTTTCTCGCATCTACTTGCTGGCACTGGCAAATTACAGTGTTGATATATGACTCATTGGGTGACAATACTGCCTAATGCTTCACGAACACAAGCACATGTCCCTCGCAGAGAATGGCAACCATATATGCTTCTGTGAGACATGATCGCGCCTTTTTGGTCAAAATTCACGTTAGAACGACACCACCACCTCATTAAAAACAAAAACAAAAAAACCCTCAGTACAAGCCAGCAGCCGACTGGGTAATGTGAAATTGCAACTGATATCCACTTACTGGTGGCCTGTTTGAGCCACTTCTGGCAGTTGACTGGGTGCTCAGAAATACACGCCCTGGGTTGTCCCTACAAAAGATACAGGAATATGTCAACTGTTGAAAATGTATATACGCCGGCATTTCATAATTAAGTCGCAAAACAAGCGAGTAAACCAGTAAACAAATGTTAGGAAACAAAGAACACATCATAAGACCTAATGCATAGGAAAGACTACGTATACACACGGAGCTGACACACAATTTAATACACTGTAGGTTTTTCAGTGCAATATAGTCAAATTATTATGTGTCTCGTGGATACCGCGTAATTAGTGTAAATTACGTACTAAAATATGTACCCTTGATACCGCACCTGTGCGCGCTTCGAATGAGTAGCATTGTAAAACTTACGTACATGTCATTTAATATAGTTGCTGAACACGGATTTCCTTTGCCTGTGCCGTGTACAGTGAGCTACCTATACCTGCCCCCCCCTTTTTTTTATTAGTGATACTGCGTGGCACTGCACCTATACGCGGGACAGTAAACCTCCCGCCATAGAAATAGCAAAAAAAACAGAAGTGCCACTCACCAATTCGTGCATGTTGTACAGCGCTGTCTCCACGGTATGAGCGCCAAACGGCCTGGAATGGTGCAGCATGTTCCTTGTTCGCGGAACGGCAAAATCCGTCGCACTCACATTGCGGGGCATTGCATTGGCCTCGCAACGCACCTTTCATGTCCACTGGTGAAAACATATCGCCCTGCTGCGCGCGCGAACGGCGCCGCGAACACAGTTACAAAGCTTCGCAACCAGTTCGCACAAATAGTCCGCAGAACGGGAGCTTCGACAAGGCGCGTCCGCACGGCTCCTCCGATGTCAATCCGAAACTTCTCCTGGGGCCATTGCATTGGCCTCGCAACCGACTTTTCATGTCCACTGGTGAAAACATGCCGCCCTGCTGCGCGCTCGAATGGCGCCGCCAACGCTGTTACAAAACTTTCCACCCGGTATGCACAAACAGTCCGCACAACGGGAGCGTCGACAAGGCGCGTCCGCACGGCTCCTCCGATGTCAATCCGAAACTTCTCCTGGGGCCATTGCATTGGTCTCGGAGCACACCTTTCATGTCCACTGGTGAAAACTTACCGCCCTGCTGCGCGCTCGAATGGCGCCGCCAACGCCGTTACAAAACTTTCCACCCGGTATGCACAAACAGTCCGCACAACGGGAGCGTCGACAAGGCGCGTCCGCACGGCTCCTCCGATGTCAATCCGAAACTTCTCCTGGGGCCATTGCATTGGTCTCGGAGCACACCTTTCATGTCCACTGGTGAAAACTTACCGCCCTGCTGCGCGCTCGAATGGCGCCGCCAACGCCGTTACAAAACTTTCCACCCGGTATGCACAAACAGTCCGCACAACGGGAGCGTCGACAAGGCGCGTCCGCACGGCTCCTCCGATGTCAATCCGAAACTTCTCCTGGGGCCATTGCATTGGTCTCGGAGCACACCTTTCATGTCCACTGGTGAAAACTTACCGCCCTGCTGCGCGCTCGAATGGCGTCGCCAACGCGGTTACAAAACTTTCCACCCGGTATGCACAAACAGTCCGCACAACGGGAGCGTCGACAAGGCGCGTCCGCATGGCTCCTCCGATGTCAATCCGAAACTTCTCCTGGGGCCATTGCATTGGTCTCGGAGCACACCTTTCATGTCCACTGGTGAAAACTTACCGCCCTGCTGCGCGCTCGAATGGCGCCGCCAACGCAGTTACAAAACTTTCCAACCGGTATGCACAAATAGTCCGCAGAACGGGAGCTTCGACAAGGCGCGTCCGCACAGCTCCTCCGATGTCAATCCAGAACTTCTCCTCTCTTGTATATATTTTTCTCTTTTCATTCGCGCATGCGTGGTGAGTTTGTTTATATATGGCGCTTCGGCAGTTTCGGTTTCGGCGCATTCGGTCGCGTATCACGCACAAACATCGGTGTGCGGGGCCGTATACGGACATGGGCCGCGTATCAGCGAGTGCATATAGGCAGTACTAGTTGGTTTGGAGGCCGCTTGAAGAGTGTCACGTATATCTCCCTTTGTCGGGCTGGCCATAGCCGTTATATTAAGCAGTACGTCGAAGGGTGCCGTTTCTAGCCAGGCTGTTATCCAAGACCGGGCTAAGAGTGTTGGGCTCAGAAATTACTTAAAAGAGGCACCAAAATATGTGTGCGGGGGGGGGGGGGGGGAGGCACAAGAACTTTGCTTGAAAAACGTAAATATTTGGGCAGCCACGGCAAGCACATTGAAATTTAAATCTTCAAAACGAACTAGCCCACACCAACAGGGGGTGGAAATATTTCACTGGATCATAACAAAAAATATGAAGAACGTTATAAGGGGGTAAATGGGCCACAATTTTTGTTTCGAGAAATGTTCGACCCGTAAGCTAAAGAGCTCGACTGTCTGAGTGAATGCATATGGGATTTTTGTCTAGCCAGCACAGTATTATCAGTCAGAAACTGCATAACGAAATGATGGGAACAAGGCGTCTTTTGCAACGAGTTACCCCTTCTCTTTCGCTTTAGCGAGCTGCAACTGCCTGCAAAGTTACGCATTACTAGCGTGTAAAGTCAATGTAATGAACTGCGCGCGAAAAGTAAACAATATTTAATAAAATACAACCTCGTGCTCATCAAAAGCGGATCGTAACTGGACGGTAACTGGGCCATCAGCGTAATACAGGTTTAAAAACCAGCATTTTCTTACTTCGGTGAGGGGGGGGGGGCACTAACGTGAAGAAAACTTGGAAGGAAAAACATTTTTTTCAGCAATGACACAAAATGCGTTTGAAAAGTGGCGGCATAGGAAGGTTCCCGAAGCGTTGCCTCTCTACGTCCAAGGTGTATTTTAACTTGCTAACATTGATGTTTCTCACAAAAAGTATGCATATGATAATTAAGGACACGAACAGTGAGCGATGCTAATGAAGAACTGTTTAAACATGTTGTCCGCATTGAAAGAGCAAAAATAATGAAAAGCGGGAGGTTGAGAAAAACACGCAGCTGTGATTTGACAGCCAAGTGTCGCAAAGAGGAGGAAAGCTGGTAGAAAGTAGGAAGTGCTCTTAGGCTAGATGCTTAATGGGTCTGACGTGACTTAGAGTTTTTCGTCTCGAAGTCTGCTTTCACCCTAAGTAAGTCTGCGAGCACTGCACAGAAAGCATTGCCTCCCATGGAACGTGCCCGCTCAAAAAAATAGAAAGTGTGGCGTCTCAATGTCAGCGTGGTGCGTCTTTCAGGCAGGTAACACCGGCAGCGGTTGATAATTCTAAGGCTTGCTTTTCATGCTTTTCCTTACAGTTTAGTGCCAAGGTGAACTCCAGCCGCACTTGAGTATACAAAGAGGAGAAAAAGCACAAGGAGTACCGAAACAGTAGTCAAGCAACTATCAAAGAAGCTACACGAAGGAGTTTCTTCCCTGCTTGTGGTACTCTCTTCTAGGGAAAAAATCACTTCACAGTACGTTCGTTCCGTTCCAGCGCAGTTTTCCTTCTCAAGTTAGCTTTCGCCATTAGTGGCCAGCTAGCCCCGCTCAGTGAAGGAGTAATTCAAGCCAGAGTGACTTCAACCAACCGGTTTTTCTTCTCCTAAAAGGTTCATTCGTTCAAGCGCCTAAAGAAACGATTCGCTGCAATTAAAGAATTTTGCGTGTCGGTGATCTTACATTTCTGTCTCATTTTGCACCAAGGGATGCTATTCGACTACAATATTTCCTGTGCCGCCCGCGTGCTTTGCATTCATTCTGAAATCTTTTGGTACTTTACGTGGAAGTCGGTAATAACTATAGGCGGAATGTTCTCTGCCAGCACTGTACATGACGTGTTCACAGCAGCACATATCTTTTTTCGCAACCACGAGTGAATGCTCGTGGACGCTGAAAAATGTCGGCATTGCTTTATACATGGTAGGCAAGCGCATAGAAGTAATTTTCTCGTATTCATTATCACAGCATCTGTCGTAGCCATTACAGGGGCAGTACTAAGCGTTTCTGACAAACATAATGAATCGGCACTGCAAATCATGGTTTAACTTTGAGCCCTCTCGATTCTGAGGTAGGCACTGCAGTGACCCCAACATATGGTCATGCGGTCTACAACACCAGAGAAAATGGTGCTTGCTTCCTTTCATTCGCACACTGTTGTTTTTGCTGGTGCTCCCAGGAAATCAGGCATGCCTTCCAGGTGGAGCAGTAGGCGACAAAAGTTTACGGGCCATGGAACCTAAGGAAAAGCATAATATCGCCGCAGCCTCACAACAGAGACTGGTGTTCGCATTTCCAGCCTAGCTACTTTCGCAAGGTACCCCGAATACTCAACGTTTCGCGAGATCGCCTCGTCCGTAAACATTTGTGGTTGACTGCACGTGGCATAGATCTAATAATTGTGACTAAGAAGCACGTGACCAAAAGCACAAATCGTGTTTGCACAAATATTGTCTGCTTTCAACCACCGTTGTTAGCGTAAAAAATACGAAATAATGTGCCGCAATAAAACCTGGCACTGGTTGTTCGGCACCGTGCTTTTTCAACTAATTGGCGAAGCTTGCTTGTTTCTGTTGCTTGCGCGAATAAACAACAAGTGCTGCCTTGTTCCGTCTCTTTTGACTTTACTTGCGTGCGCCTGAGTGGCAACATTCTTTTCAGACGTTCCCGTTGGGACCAGCCGGCTTTTATTCTTCGGAGGAAATCTGTGCGAAATATAACATCTCTGCACTGCTTCACGCCGACATTCTTCATTGAAATCATCCACTTATCCCATAGGTTGGCGCGGTCGGCTGAGTTCCTCCTTTTTCTGAAAGGGTCGTTAGTTCCGCTTATCATGGAGGCCAGACGATAATATTGACGTAAGCATGCAACCGGATAGCTCTAGGATGGAGCACGGGCATTCGGTTGACACTCACAGAGCGCGGGGTGAAGATGGTGTAAACACACAACGCTTAAAGCGATATCAGTGGACGGAAGAACACTGAAGAAATGAAAGCAGACCAACGATAGCAACATGCTGACCCATAAGTCTGACAAGCTAACTAAAAACGCCAATATTTCCGCAATCTACAAGTAGAGGCCGTGTAGTTCTATCCACATTGCACACAAAGATAGCATATGCAGGATGTGAGTGAATGAAGAAGAAAATGGCAAATAATTGACATAGCTGTATAATTCAGTTAACATTGAGTGGTTTCCATGATCTCGGCTAAGTATTGAAATACGTATTACGCTGGGTAGGAACGTTCTCGCTTTTATGCATGAAGACAGTTTTAGCGCTTACAACCATTGCTGTAGACGGCGTAGAGAGATCGCTTAGGTCCATAGAACGCAAATGGAAAGGTTCACGCTGAAGAAGCCAGAGTGAAGGGAGAGCAGTGAACAACTGAGGAAAAACAACACATTCAGCTAGTGTAGGCAACCGTATATATTCGCCTGATAGTGGAAATCGAAAGTGCGCTTTGTAGCATGGCGTTTGCACCTATCTTTTTTCGTTTGAATGCAAGTGCCGCTTGCCTTTGTGCGTCGTAGCTCACGCTCTGCTGCCGATAGGCGCGTCCCACTGCCATCTGAGGGCCGGAAAACATTAGCGAGACAGATAGCGCATGCAAAAACTCTGACTGTGCAAGCCACGTCTGAGACAACACTGATGCAAGGATTGCTGCTTCGAGTCGTAACTTAGCTTTTGGCGTGGTCTTTTGCCTTTGGTAATGTATTCTCGGCCTCACACTACACAAGGATGCCAGAAGTGGACCGAAGTTCTTGTTCAGCTAGTAAGAAAACGCCTTACCCATTCCTGAGCCGAGGAAGATGAAAGTGTATAAACACAAACAAATAAATAGAAGAAAGAGTGGCAGGGCACAGTGTTCAAGCGTGAATGGAACGGCAGCAAAAAGCATAAAATAAAGTTAATGCAGAATCTAGGCGCTTCTTCTGCCGCCGGCTATCGGTGACCGGGAGTTTCTGAAGTCTGCTAAATCGACAAGTCGACGTGTTCATTTACATAACTCAGAGTCAGCGCTTCGTGAACAGCAAGCGAGCTCTATTCATGCAGTCTTTCTCATTGTCAGTTCCTTTACTTATTTTGTTTACTGTGTTTAGTCTTCACGGAGCCTTCAATTTTGTTTACTTTTTCATTTCCAAATAAATGCCATACTGGTTATTGTTGCTACATTTTTCTTTGTGTTTATCTCTGTTTTGATGGGCTATACTAATTAAAAACGCCCAAGCTTTCGTTTTAATTGTTCACCTCCTACTCGTTTGGATTTTGCAAAATTGTTTCCTATACTGGTCAGTTAGGTTATTTAGTTGGGACCTGAAAAAAAAAAGCTGATTGGAGAAAGTACATAGAAATTTCGTTGACTGTAGAAGAAAAGTCACGCTGCTGCTCTCAAAAACTTTACGCACACGTGTTGAAATTGCAAAGCATTTTATATATCCTGACATTACTTGTAATATAAGAAAAAGAAGCAGCCATAAGCAAAGCGCACAAAGTAAACAAGCAACACAGTGTTCGGAGTGGCTTCGAAATGCGGAGAAGTGGAGACGAGTGAAGCTCTATAGGAGAAGCATCAGATTCGAACGAGTGCTCATGACTCATCCCATCCATCGATGTCTGACCAGAGACATGCATTAAACATAAAGCCCCGGACATGTATAGAAGTGCGAGTGCCGATCGACCGGCTTTCCGACGTTACTGCAGCAGTTTATATGCGTCGATCGCTTCTGTGTCACGGCTTAGCAGGTCCATGGTAAATAGCACGCAATCGGTCATCCAACTCAAGTAGAAACTCGGAGGTGCCTATACACAAGAACATAGCGAATGAAAGCATGCTAATTATTTCATCGAAAACCACTAAGTGCTTCCAATAGGCCGGACAACAGGCAAATAGAAAATGAGAGAGTATGAAGCAGAAGAGTAGAAAAGTTGTAAAAATGTTTACTACTGCAAACGGCAGAGCTGTTCTACAGCGCTGCATAAAAATTACCCAATTTAATAAATGAACTGGAACAAGGGGGAAGGAACTGCGTTGAAAAAAAAAAAACAGGAAGAATCCATCTCACGATGACTGTCGAGGTAATACGTTAAGCGTTGAATCGATGAAGCGACACAATGTGTTATCGCCATCTAAACGATTTATGAATGAGGCGTTTACTGCAGCCGCACTCCGCTTCCGCGCTTCTGTGTGAACACGCGGTGTCATATAGTTCAGCCACCGCGAAGCCTGCCAGTGCCTACAAAATTCATGGCCCGCTGATGCATGCGAACACTTATAATAGCGTCATGTGGGAACCGGGCTCCAATCTCGCGCTTCTGCTGGACATGCTAATCCATCTAGTGGAGTTTCCGAGAATTCCACGCGTGGTCTCCAGAGACGAGAAGCGTGGAGCGCCAGTGCCAGCTAACCCTGAGAATTCTTCCCTGACTTGCCGCACACCCAGTGGCTGACACTCAGTGAGCCAAGTTGGGGAGAGGTTCATTGAAGAGCTGCACCTACCCAGGGCATGGGCGGCGGAGCTCGCTGAAGCTTTGGTGTAAATCACGTTCATTGAAAAGCGACACATACCGAGCACATTGTTGACGCAGCCTGTTAAAGCGTCGCGCTGATGTCCTCGAGGAGAGCTTGTCATGTGCAACCCGCCGTGGTTGCTTATTGGCGAGGGCGTTGCGTGGCTAAGCACGAGGCCGCGGGATCAAATCCCGGCCACGGCGGCCGCGTTATTTCGGTGGCGTCGAAATGCAAAAATGTCCATGAACTGCGCATTGGGGGCACATTGAAGAACCCCATATGGTCAAAATTATTGCGGATTCTCTCGCCACGTCGTTTCTGAGATTGGGGTTTTTACCACTTAAAACCCCAGAAATATATTTTTTATCCTGGTCATGTGAGTTTTTCTCCGCTCACCTAAGGCGAATTTAAGGGATCCTTTTCGACATTTCGTCGTATCCCAGGGGCACATACCTAGTTACCCAAGTTGGCGTCAAAAAAGTTCACTCAAGAGCAGCATACACCTACTGGTACATACACAGTGACCCAAGTTAGCATCAAAAAGGTTCGTTGAGGATCAGCAGAGATTGGGTGGCTCATACCCAGAGCTCTGAGCAGACATCAGATCGTCAAAGCACTGGCGCCTAACCAGTTACGCATATACAGGTCCCCATGTCGACGTGAAAACGGACGAAACGTAAGTGCACATCAGCACATACTCAGTCATCGAAATTGATCCGATGGTTGGTTTCGAACCCTGTTGCCTCTGAACAGCAGCCCGATACAATATCCATTCGACTACAGACTACCCAGTGACCCAGGTAGGCGGCAAAACAATTACATGCAAACACACATACATACAAACAAAGATACGAACATAGAAACATACATAGATAGATAGCCCCTGGAAAGGGCGTAAAATACCCTAAGAATGCTAACGCATTAAAAAGGTAATGCAGATCTAACGCACAGTTTCAGAGAAACAGTTAAATAGATGCGCCCTAGTAATCATGATGCGCGCAATTATGCTCACTTTTATCCAATGCGATCTTTAACCTCATGCAATGGTTGTGCTTCATCATCTTCAACATCACTCTATTGTTTTTATGTTCCCTGCCAGGACCAAAGCCTTTCCTAATTTCCTAGTTTCTTAATTTCATCACATAGAAATGGTTAGGATGATGCACTGCAGGATATGATATCTTCTATACACCTTGTGCCACGGTGGCCCATGGTCATTCTGGAGTGGCACATAAAGATTTTTTAACATCCACATTCGTTCATTTCAGCGGTGGCAATACGTTGTGTCAACCTGTTAATTTAATGATAAACGCATTGCCGTCGGCGGTCATTGTGAGATAGGTTGCATCGTATGTTTTTGTCATCACTTGGTTCAGCTTCTTCTGTAATTGGTTGAAACAAGCGTGTTTCCGTTTGCACGAGGTAGTACATTACATTTATTTTTCTGCGTAAGCAACTGAGAGCACGAAACCAGGTTTGCTGCCTCCATCTTTGCATGGCGCTGCCATCATCACGCTGTAGTCCTCAGCATGCCCCCTTCCGCTCACCTGTCGCCTCACCAAATTCCAAAGAAACAAAAAAGCTTTGCTCTGCAGTGCCTCTTATATTCGTTTTTAGTACTATGGGGCCATATTCAGTTGCGAGAAAAACGTGCTAGTGACTGAAATAACTCGCAACGTTTGTGCCCCTTGAGGATTCACGGGAGTTTTATTGCGGTACACTGACCCCAACAGTGGTGGTACCTCTACGTGTATTTCGAAGGCCACAGGATGCAATACTACGACATTGTATGACGCAGAAATTTATGAAAACATGGCAGAGTCTTTGGTGAGAGCCAGCTACTGCCCAGTAGATGAATACAAAGCTGGAAATGTGACAGAAGTCTGCCGATATTGTTATTTGTTTGCTTATACACAAACGTTCGCATGCTATTAAGAACAGTACCGCTTTGCAGGCTAGAAGTACTATCTGCAGTCAAGCCATCATTAACAATAGTAGTTGGTATCCAAGGGATCACAAATGAAACGAATTAATATGTATAGACTCAAAACGAGCGCCCATGTTTAATAGTTGCATGGATGTGCAAGCCGACCAATCAAGAACTAATCTCTAATATAATTACATTATGCCAGTAATTGCAAAATAATTAGCAAAATTTTCTTGATATAGAATGAAATGAATATCGACCACCAAGGAAGAATCTTAAGAATAGGTTTTAGTTCTTTATGATTGCTTTCATTAGACACGAGAGCGTTCATAAAAATGTTTTTGCGTGAAACTTTATTGCTGGTTATAGCTCACCAAGATTGACGTACTGGACGATCTGTAAGAGATTACAGATTTACAACACGAAAAAGGCGAAAACAAGGAAATGGTTGCGATCGTCTTCCTTGCTCTCTACAACGTGAATGGTAGCTTATATTACAGTTGGTGAAGATTGTTCCATATTAAGGTTCACTTCATGCCGTCCGGTGACCCTTCTCTCTCGGGCTGATTTTAACATTTAGGCAAAGTTCAACCGGGAACATTGCACATTGCCTCTAAGACTTGCACCTCAGTTCAAAAGAGAGGTCAAGACAACTTTGAAAATACATTCCGTGCGAGTGCGTTTTCATACAGATGGTCGGTTTGAATTTACTACAGCGAAGTAGGGTTATGACCAAGACAGCGAAAGTGACCAGCCTAGCTGTTTAAGCTCGAAGAGGGCAGTGCCGATCTTTCAACCTCAGCGGCAATATTACTTTTGATGATTTAAATTTAAGTACCTCATGGCACTAAGTCTTTCCAAGAGACTAATTCACTAATTAGCTAATATTTCACTGCATTACTAAACGTGAGTCTAATTCATGGGCTAGTTGCTTTTAATATATTAGCGATTTTATTGTAACAGTGGCTCTGCTATAACCGACGTGCGCTGTTCAAACGATGTGTGGGGTAGTCGTAGTCAAGAACAGTAGTTTTGCATAGCACACGCATGCCTAGACAGAAGTATTGTACATTATCTAGCGCATCTGTGACAAAATAAAAGTGTTTCTAATAATTTCGCATTGTACATCTTGGTCGTCCTGATGGCTTTCATATATTATATTGATGTCAGTCAACTTCGCATTATCGGACAACAAGTATGCACTGCGCCCCATAACGCTTTTCCGACACACGCGTTATTTCCCCAACTTTAAGCAAGAATGACACTTTTGCATCATAAAGAAAATGTATGGAGCCCGGAGTAATTCTTTTGTGCACAATCATAATTTTTTACTAAACTATGGGTAATGAATCGAACATTCAAATAATACGTAATACAGAAATGTAGCGCTATTAGGGAAGTCGAATTTCAATCATCCTGGATGTCCGTCCCATCCAACAAGCACATTGTGAAGAATAATGTAGGTCCTTGATAGTACTGAGTGATTTAAAGCCACTTTTCAGTCACGTTGTTTCTGTTACAGCAAATTTGTAACACAAATGTAGAGCCTGCAACGTCAAACAAAGTAGCAGCCATTGCATTCGAGGTAGCGAAAAGTCAAGCTTCAGTACATAAAAGAAGAGTTCAAGTGAGGCACCTGCCAATGTACTATAACACTGATTTCTCTGCTTTTTCGCATTCGACGAATTAGGTTCTTGGTAGAGCGCGCGCGTAATTAAGAGAATCGAATTATTCAGCCTGCATAAAAGCTACGAACAACGGAGAGGGAGTGACAGTAGGAGAGGAGTGCAGGCAGCCAAATGAGAAATATCACGACTTAATGAGGAAGGCAAAGAACGACATTCTGCTAGCACAAAAGGTAGAGATGAGCAAATAGCAGACAGGGTGAAATTGGGGAGGCGACATTTGTTAATCAAGCACGGCGGGACGACGACGTGACACCCGCGCGAAGACCCACATGAATAGTGGCCTGGAACATGCTCAGACGTTCAAGTTCAGAAAACAAAAGGGGCATAGGGTGGAAAAGATTTGAGACGGGCAGAACAATAGTGGTGCTGTGGAAAAATGTCCGACTCGAAACCGCGCTTGACTTATATGGGATATGAAAAAAAAGGAAACAGAAAAGTTACGAAGGACTACTTTCTCTCGACTTCAAGTGGTACTGGTATAAGAAAAAGGAAAACGAGGACATTGCCAGGACAGCGCCTTTCTTCTGTGTTAGGGGCAGCAAAATGACAAAATGTGTGAGGAAAACCATAGCTGCTCTGTCCCAGCGCTCTGTACCGTTGTCCTCTCATGTGAGTTGTGTGTGGCTTTTGGCCCCTTAAAGATAGGTAAGCTCAAATAAAGATCGGCAAAGAGTCAAATGGACACAAAATAATGCAGGAGATCGTCATTCTGGGCGGCTCTTTTTTGTGATGTCCCGTGAAAGATTGCTATCCGTATTATAACACGCAAAGTAAAAAAAAAAGAGAGTGTGCGATGCACGGTTGGGTGAAGGCGATGAAAGAAATGTGATACGTGGCAATGTAGCAATGCTCTGCTTTCTGTTTTTGATGGAAGCAACAGTAACAAGAAGCTGATTCGCAGAGCTTGTGTTTGTTTGAGGGAGCCGAAAATACAAAGGGACTATCATACATTGATGCATGCGTTTCTGTCGCTTTGATAACAATTGATGAAAGAAAATATAAGCAGCACGATTTCACAATATTGATGCTTATCGGTTATATGTGTATAGTCTCTATATCCTCGAAACATCGGTGTTTGTTGCTTTCCTTGTTCTCATAATGGATATTGCTGCTGTGGAAAGAGTGAACGCTTTCGTTTAATTTATAGTCTTAAGTATACGAGCGATGCTTTCGCCAGACGTGTGGCCCCCGTCACCATTGTTCTGACAAAAAAAGATGTATTTCTCTAACATAACTAAAATTTTGCAGGGCACGAAAGAAATCACAGCGAGACTCATCTCAGCTGTTCTTTGCCGTTGGTGAAAATTTAGACTAGAAGAAGACATCACGGTAAGAAAATTGTTTTATTTACATAAAACAGTGCGTCCTAGTCTTGTAGGTGCGCAATGACTTGTATTAATCTACTACCTGCCAACGGCTTATGATGAACTCAAGTATAGTTGCGAAAGGACGTTAAATTTTGGCCAACATGAGCATGCTGCCTACCCGCAAAGGGCATAATTTCACATCTTGAGAAGAAAACTGCGGAGCAGTACTCGATCTCATTTCAGTGTAACAAAGAAAAGTGCAGAGCCTGGGCATATTTTGTGAAGGAAACACCAAAACTATTTTTAAAGATGAACTATAAATAATGAAACATGGAATACCAAGGCTCCATTATTCAGTGCGCGTTGTCTGCAGGTTTAACTTACTTTTCGTGATATGCGAGTAATGTCAGTGACGGTGTGTACACACAAGGCAATTTCAGAGCGACTACCCTAAACGCTCTGTATTTGTACGGAAGCCTAAATTCTCAATGCCTTTTGAACACAGACAGCCAGGTGTTGGTGTTCAACCTTTGTGTTTTCATTCCTGTAACGATAACGAATGAAATTCTCAGAGTGGTTTCAATTTAGTAGCTATGAACTACTAGCTTCAGATATTTCCGATCAATAAACTGACGAATGCCACGTAGAATTGTAAGTTCCGCAATTGCCGAAGTCGTCGCTTATGAGCCTATTGCTCGGATTACAATTGAACTTGTCTACCACGGAATTGCTTACACAACGCTGGCTGCGGTTATGCAAGCAATTCCGTCCTCCCTAGAGATGTGCATGTATTTACTTGATGCCTGATAAAAACGCAACACGAGCAGTCTTCGGGCTGCTACACTAGGCTGATGAAATGTCTTTTAAATCTCCGGAACAGCATATGCCAATCAGGCCAGGTGAGACAGGACAAAAGAAACTGAAGCTCGGCCGTTAGAGCAATCCCTTCGTGATGGCACCGCAATTTAAAGGAAAAGCAGTACTTAAAACTCTGCACGGCGATTTCGTGTACAGGCGGGCGAAAGGACGGTGAGAAGTTGGGACAACGTGCCTCATTTGCGTTCGCATTGTCCCAGAATAATAGGTGTTGTGAATCAGTGCTTTTGATTCAAAGTTAATGGATCTCGCTGAAGAGGACTTCATCCAGTAGCGGCCAAAGGTAGCCTTATGATGACCGTGATCCCAGTTAGTGATCACCGTGCGGTCATTTCAACATCTATTCACCAATGTGACAGTTTCAACTGTGCCACTATGATTTAAGCAAAATCTTAGCACGAGCAGGAACGACGATATATCAAGCAGCTCCTCTGGACTGCTCTGTGGTGCGTGCTGCTATGCGCAAAAAAAACTGACGTAAACCTGTGTAGAGGTAAAAAATGCAAACGAAGCAGGCCCCACGCAATGACGCAAATGTTTAAAATTAAAAAAAGAAAACAACAGCATGGGTGCTGCATAGGTCACACAAACGGGATTCGTGCAGCCACGCGCTTCAGTCAAAGATAAATTGGCGTGGCGAGACGCATCACCGCTACAAAGTATCTCGAAAATTTCTGTTTCTCAAAACCCCATTTACGTATTCTCTTACTAAACCTAAAGGGCTCACACGACGCTGGCGTCCGGCCTGACACAAGCAGCCTGACTGTTTCACTTGTGCTGGGGTCAGTTCCGCGCGAAAGTATCTTCACATAAGAGGAGTGGCCTCAAATCCCTAATTAAATTTGCGCGAATGTATGTTTGAAAATAGAATACGCGTCACAGTATCATGCACGTATAATTATCACTTCTTAAATGTTAGAGATGAGGAGGAATTTCCTTCTGTTGAAGTAGAGTATAAAATATAAAAAAGCATAAAAGCGCACGATAAAATGACATGACAAGCACCTTTACCCGCAAAACAGCAAGAAAGAAATGTAAATGATATCTTGCGTCTTGATCCGCATAGTTTCTTCTGCAAGCGCTTGCCACACCATTGGCTCGTGATAAGGCCGTCTGGCGAACGTTAGCGCACTGCTTCCGCCCTCAGTACAAGAAGAAAAGCAAAAAAGAAGCTCTCTGTCGCCGTTTGTGTGCGCTGTTAACCCTTTTAGAAAATTTCCGCACTTTCTCCTCAGTAGTCGCTACAAATTCGTTCCATTTTAAATCAATACCGGCTTCAAAGTTAGGTGAGTGTTCTCAGCAACACAGAAAGTGTGCGCACAGGTTTTTTAAATATTATTTTGATAAAAAAACTAATACAACGATATTGCGGCAAACACGAACCGAGGAGAAGACGTTTGAAAGGGAGCACGCACACAACGCTAAGTTCCACATAGCGGGCATTTTGAAAGAGCCTCAAAAGAAAAGTGGTTGAGAGAAAACACCTAAGTTTCATTTCTTTCACCAAGTTGGCATCACCAGCAGCCGCAGAATGAAAAAAAAATGAGCAGGAAAACATTTAGGTTACAGCAACAGATATGTCCTGTTCTCGGCGTGTGTGTCAAGTATTTTGCGGCAGAGAGGGTGGAACACAAATACACTTAAATTCTGTATGCTCCTTTGTATCGTGTCATTACTTTCCTACACCATAAAGCAGAGGTAAACATGCCATCTAGTACCAGACGGCCACTGCGCTTCGATTGGAGCCTGGAGGCCTTTCTCAATAAACAACCTCGCAAGAAATCCTACTCAGAAGCTGCCTTGAAAACCTGTCGTACTGTGCGAAGGTAGAGAGAGACAGGCAAATGGGGAAAGGCGGTTGCTCCTGGTGCGCGAGACGGCAACGAGCGGAGATTTTCCCATCGAGCTTGTGGCGGAGGCAGACCGACAAGGGAGGCCTGACGAGCGACGCTGTTAGGAGAGCTTCCTTGTTTGCTCCCCAACCGTAGAGAGGCGGGATGCTATTTACCAACATCGTGAGAGGTGCATTAGGGCTATTTCAAACCACCCCTCTGCACTCAATAACCGAGGTGATGCGTTCCCGGGGGTTCTGGCAGCTACAAAAGTAAGAGCAACAGCCAATCAAATAGGAGCAGTGTGTCGTGCGGACATTGCTGGAAGATGGCGGAACGAAAACGGAGAGCGTGACCGCCCAGGGGTGCTGGTTCTGTGAAGGAACTGGCTAGGTAAGGCATTGAGTCAATATTGCTGCAGTGGCGGTGAACGAGGACGTTTGCGGAAGCTTCTGGCAGCTTCAAGTGACGCTTGAAAACGGAACTTCCTTGGCATCTCAACCCTAATTTGCGGCTGCTGGCAGCCGCTGGCTTGCCGAATATGCAACTTCAGCTGGGTATGTGCCCACATAAACCACTTGAGGCACAGGGTATATGCAAGTATGTCGCATTGGGTATGTAGACATTTTTGGCCGATCCTTAAAAATGAATAAGCGCCCGTATTGACAAGCAGAACAGGAGGCAAGGAGTGAAGAAGTCAGCAGCAGAAAATTGAAGAAGTTGGTTACAGTGAAGTAAGGAAGTGAAGAACGAATGTGGATAATAAAGTTAAATGAACAAAATGGGTCCAGAGTGTGCTTTGATCAAGTACCCTTGAACTGCACAGGAACGAAGAACTGAAGTCAAGACATTTCTGAACACATAAGGAAGCTTCGCTTATAACTGATTCCCACATATGTCTGGGATCCGCCGAGTTTTCAGACTCCAGAAGAAATTTTCGAGCACCCTAGCTAGCACATCTTAAAGTGCCATAATGAAGGACGGCTAGATAAACGGAAACCACTCGGCCTAGTTCAAGAATTATTATTATTATTATTTTTGTTTGCTTTGAACTCATTACGACCTAGACTCACCAACATTTTGCTTAGTCGCGGATCCTCGGAGTCGCTCACCAGAATAAGATTCAGGCAGGTCCTCTCAGCCTAGATGCCTTTATTCACTCAGGGTTTCCCGTAAATTTATCGTATCGTATTACGTCATTTCTGTACCCAATTGCCCATACACACTCTTCAGCCCGTACAAGACGTTTAGAGTACCCCACTATGGCTGCGTCCCTCATGCAGCCTACTCGATTTGTTCTATATTTAGTTGAGTAATTTTCATCTTCTTTCAACAATGACTTAAGTCATTATTCGTGCTTCTCACGATGTCACGTGGCATATATGCCGTGTCACCTTCTTTGGTTAGAAAAGGTCGAAACAAAGCGTTCTTTTGAGGTAAACACGCATGTGCTGTTGAACACCAAGAGCTTGTAACTTCTATCCTCTATACGCACCTTGTGAATTACATCAGTCTAAGCATAGTCTTGAAGGGTAGCGTGATCGTGGGGCCGCTTTGATGAAAAAGCTTACGTGGGTAATATAACAAGTGAGATTTATTTCGCCTGATGGTACATTAGGCCTGGGTTCAAATACTTTCTGTCTATGTAGCCAAACTATTCTGTTTTTTTTTTCGTTCTCATTTTCATCCTCACTTGCTGCTGGCGCCTTCCAAAGTAGAGGAATATAGTTCGACTGATGCACTGACGCGCCCATCTTAGTACAGAATGGAAAGAAAATAAAACGATATCCACAGGGTTAAGACGGGAAAGACCCATCTGCGCATGTTAAGTGGTGTGCTGGGATGAAACATTTTATTATGTATGAAGTGTGGTAGGCTAACTCGGGATAATCTTGTCTGCGTTTATTGTTTAAACCTTCTGATCATCCGCTTGCTCAATGTCCTGAATATGCACCTTTATCTTAACCGTTCCATTATATTTGACGATGCACTTGCGGGTAAACCAGAACATTGTGCAATCGCAGTGAAGCTTTGCCCAAAACAGCCACAGCTCAAGTGCGGGCTGCCTATTCTTCCGTGCGCCTCGTCTCTTTAAGCACATTTCCGGCGACTTGGCCATTGAGAAAGCGTGCAGAATTTAAACGGCCCCTCACCAGGTCTGGTCATTTTGAGCTTACAAACGCAGTGGGTACAATGCACGCTAACGATCGTGTCTGCTTAGTATTTCGTCCCTATACTCCGCGGAAAGAGCTTAAATTTCAATCCAAACGCCGTTTGCCTTTGAGCTCGCGGCCGCCGCGCTCTCAGCCGAAGAGTCGACGTATATCGCGTACGTATATCACTGCGTACATCGCAGTGCTGACGTGTCGCTCACGGTGACACAGGACTTCGAGAATTTTTCAAGACCGTATCGGTTATTTGGCTGATCTGTGGTCTCGATAGACGAACTAAAGTTTAGGAAAATAATAAAACCTACAAACCTAATGTCAGCGTGTCTTTCTCTTACTTCGTGCAGCAGCAAAAGAGGTGTACTTCCGTTTCGTCTGCAGTCGTGCAGTCGCGCATGCACAGAGCGAAACTATGACATTTTATACCGTGTTCCAGCACCCGATCATGCTCTGCGATCCGCTTGCGCCTGCCTCAGTGTTCGTGTAGCACAGACTTAAGCCGCAAGTTACAATTCTTGCGCTAGAACGCTTCCTACAGGGCACGTAACAACTTCCAGTGTATAATCAAATTTTGCTGTGTCCTGCTGAGAGGCCCTTTAAAAAAAAAGGACTGTATTGATTCTGTAAGTTTAAAGGGGCTAACAATGGTAGATAAAGACAACTGTATTAAGCACAAGTGTGGTATTAAAAGAAATTACATGTACGGCGGGAAAAAACTACCGCAGAAATAACGGTAATTCACAACGACTTTCTGCATGTGATACAAAAGGGGGGGGGGGGGGGGTTCATGCAAGAGTGTCAAGCGAAAAGCACAACGCGTCGTGGAAATACATCTTAGAGTAGTGCCAAGCCCCTGAGAGCCATATAGTGGACATTGCACATAAAATCTACTGATGCCATCTGCTTTTTTACCCTTCTTTTTATAAAAATATTCTATGTGAGCGGCTATTCTTAACGACTCCTCTGTACTGCAATGAATCTGTCATGCTGTTCTACAACCAGGATGGCGAGGACTGAGTCTAATTTTCAAGCATGACCAAAAGCTGGAAAGAAAGAAGACCGTGTGGTCTCAGTGTAGCCTAACATAATCTACAATAAAACGTAACCGGCTAGAAGGCAGCAATTAAAAGTCTCTGTGACCCACATTTCGGTATCGCAACTAACCACAAATCGGAGCCCCACGCATGATCAAGCAAGTGCCCTGTGCTGCATCATGCACGATGCCGCAGAAATCGGTGTAACAATTTCCTTGCCCGCTGGTGATGAGTTCACAAAGACCACGCTCGCTTCTCCCTAATACTTTGAGTCCTCTCCATCCAAGGCGTGTTCACTTGGAGAACACTGTGCAAGCCTCTTGGTGCACCCCTGACTTCCCGCAATCGATAGACTAGTTTGCGCGAACAGGCATGAAAGAACTATAATAATGCGGCTTGCACGCGCGCCAGCTACAGAAAGCAAGAACCCCGTGAGTCGTCAGCAGTAAACATTTGCTGAGAAAATTTTCCACCCTGCTATAGTGGCTCATCGTAGTTAAAACCGAGGGACTTCTTAATAATAATAAAGAAAGAAAGATGACAGTGCGATGAAGCCTTCCGCTACCCACTTCCTTTATTTCACCGGTGCAACTGTGGTTTTCCTGAAGGAAGTTTAGGCATGGGAGCTTTTCTTTTCTAGTAAATTAATTTAGAAAAACAAATTCAAGGTCCCAGACAACCTGGTCACTTTAAAATAGTACTTTAAACGAAAAGCTTTGGCCAGTCAACATACTAACCATTACCCGCCGTGGTTGCTCAGTGGCTATGGTGTTGGGCTGCTGAGCACGAGGTCGCGGCATTGAATCCCGGCCGCGGCGGCCGCATTTCTATGGGGGCGAAATGCGAAGACACCCGTGTACTTAGATTTAGGTGCGCGTTAAAGAACCCCAGGCGGTCGAAATTTCCGGAGTCCTCCACTACGGCGTGCCTCATAATCAGAAAATGGTTTTGGCACGTAAAACCCCATAATTTAATTTTCATACTAACCGTCATTGCCTTGCTGGCTCAAAAACCATGCTTGCAGCTTCCGTAGACAATAGTACCAGAATTCCTGCTTGTAATTTTTGTAGGCAACAATGTGCGCCTGCTGTAAGAATCCAGTCATCCAGGCTTCTGATAAATATTGCTGACGAAAGGTAGCCCATGTGGTTTTATATCACCAGTCATTTCTTTCGGCTTGACGTCATCGCTCCTTACTGCCAAGTTTACCGCCCAGCGCAAAATTGAACGAATTATTCGTTTAATGCTTGTTCCTGCCAAAAAAAGAATGTATGGTTACTTTCTTTTACAGAATTCTTTTGCTGAATAGGGACCTGGGTTGCGACGCAAATATCGGCGGGCGAAATTTCTCTTCCACTCGCACCTACACAATTGCTCTCGATCTTTCGTAATGAGACGTGGCTCGCGAACGTGTTGACCGAGCAACGACACGATGCTGTCGCTCTGTTGGCGGCTGCAGCAGCTTGCATGACGCCAGACAGGGCGTTGCGCGACAAAAAAGTTTTCGTCGCTTATGCATGCGGGTTTGAGCTCGCTCTCGCCAATAACTCCCCCGGGACTGCGTCGAGCGGCGCCTCAGCGGGGCTTAACCTCGTTAGCGGGGCAGCCATTTGCGAGCGGAATTTAGAGGCGAAACTCTCGCACGCTCTCTCACTAGCCGCGTGCCGCGCCCGCGCCACGGCAGCACAGTTTCCACACCCGGACGCACACACTAACGCGTGGCGGGAGAGGCCGCGTGCGGAAAACAGGACGACGTGTTCGTGTCACTCTAAACTGGGCGCGCCATTTGCGGTTACCGTGGTTCCCCTAAATCTTAAGTCGTAAGCGCTTCCTTTCCCCTTGTCCTTGCGCTTCCCTCGGTATAATTTTCGTCCCTATTTCAAAAGCGGTCGTCCGCCTCGTTTTGCTAAAATATAGAAGCTGCGGCGCTTGCGTTCTGCGAAGTTGTTACGGTGAAATTTAGCTTTATTTTTCCTTGTTTGCTTTCAAGCTTGTACACAAGATCACTGCTAGTCGCACGTTTTATTTTTTTTTTCTTGCTGTTTTCCGCCATTTTGCATCATTATTTTCACACTGATGATAATTGTTTCGTCCGCAGACGTCGACAGGCGTAATGGCGGTTCGCAGCTTAACCAACATCTCTTTTTATCCTTTTCGTGATCCGAGATCAATTAGTACCCGTTTAATGATTACTTATACTCCAATGTTTTATTGCGCTGCTTAATTAAAATTGGTTGCGTCTACGAAAAAGAAATAGAAAGATGGCTGTGACATTAGGTTTCCCATTCCTAGTCAGTACTGCATATTCGCTGTTTAGAAGTAAACAAGTGATCTCAATCTTTTGTCGGGCATGTCTGGAAAGCTTTTTTTTTTAGGCAAAGATGGAATAATATTAATAAGAAATGATTGGTCAGGGTTCTCTTAGGGTTTCAGTTTCTCTATTACTGTTTGCGTGAGCGAGTGAGAGCACTGCATGACTTAGTTGAGGGCTGAATTTGAGGTAAAAAAATGATAGCACAACTCTTGAAAAAGCCAGCTCAGATATGATACGCTGTGGACGATCCCTCTAGGCATATAGGAATATGGATGAACTCGTAGCCACCATTGACCATAAAATGACGGCATTTTGCAGCCATGACTTGGCCCTATCTATTGGACAACTGCCGTCTTCGATATCGTGCGATCGCACAAGACCCATTGTCACACTTACGATATCTTACTTTATTCAGCTTAAAAATATCTGCACTCGCGCGCCACAATAACCGGTTGCTCATTTTTTCAGCAGCAACGGCGAATTTAGTATTGGTCTGACTAGACATTTCTTTTTTATTGTTCGTTGTTTTAGCTTACCGGTTGTCTGTTATCGTATTCTTTTTTTTTTTTTGCACGCGCTTCATAACGCACACATGTTCAATGTGGTGGTAATGTAATAGCCACTTACTATACAATAACTAATTATGTAGATTTATGGCAGCCCTTATGTATACAAAATGATACATTAAACCTCCCCAGCACATGACTGCGGCTGTCATTAGTCGTATAATCGACAGCAATGAGGCCAGAAGCGCTCTCATCGTGAAGGAGCTTCACATTTAGCAGAGAGAAATAATGTGCTAAGTAATCGGCTTACTTGCTAACGTCCCATTTGCAGATCTAATACGATGGCCCAATAGGCAGTACGTAAAAATATTAGCACAAACATTTGTCTACATATTTTGACCTAGACTCGCAACATCAGTAAGAAAGATTGCATTTCTTTTTCCGCGTACATACAGTGGAAAAATTCACCGGTGAATATGATAGTCCCTACTGCGAAATCTGAGCGCAGCTTTATACGCGTTTTCATTTCGCGATATATTGGCCTTGGACAATCTGTTTCGTATGTCACGTTGCTAATGGAGCGAAGTGTGACGCGACTGTCTCGCGACAGGCAGAGTGTGGGTGACGGGTGGGCGCCATTCACAGCAGCCGCTGCAGACAGACTTCCGCTCATGCAGTGCGTTGTTTCTTCACATGACATCGTGCAACGAGGTTGCCACATGCCATGGGTGAGAAGATGATGGCGCGCCCCTCTGGCACTCCCTCGGAGCGGTCGTTGTAACTCTTGCGCGGCACCACACTTTTCTTGTCATGCTGCGCTTAATGTTCGCTTTTATCTTTTGTTTTGCTCTTTTGCTTGGTTTCGCCGAGGGACAAAACCAACGCTCGCCGCAGAAACGAGTGCCTGAGAGCTACACTCTGAAAAAGAAAAAGCGAAGAGAATGCTCTGAAAGTATAAATATTGTCCGAGCAGAGAGTTTCAACTGACATCACCCATATAACGTGAGTGTTGCCCAGTTACTAAATATCCACTGCACAATTATGCCAGTTATTAGTATCACCCTGCCAAGATGCTTCTCAGTGCTTCATTGCAGGAATATCGAGTATTTTGGCAAGGTACTAAGCTCGCCGAATCGATAGCGTGCGTAGCATGTTTTTAGGAAAAAACTGTGAACATGCCAACGCTTCATGCCACCCTTCCCCGCCCCTCGACCCAATATGTAAATATATAAACGAATAAATAAAGCATTGGCTTCAAAGAACTGTGATCTGCTTGTGCTTTCCATATGCTCAGTGCTTTTACAAACGTTCTAAATACCAGTAGATATATTACAGCTTGATGTGCTTATAGGGTAACCTGTTGTCGGAGCTCGGTACCGTATGTGTTCACCTAAGGCTGGGCATCTCCACACAAAATCAACGAGAGCGTGGTGAAGGCACTGTTAAGAAAAAGAGACGAAGTGGAAAAGAAAGTGAGGTTAACAATGAAGTACGCTAGAAATGGGGAGGCGCAAAGGGGGAAATATACTAAAGGAAAAAGAAAGAGCAGAGAAATAACATTCAGTCAGTCTGAACACAATTAGTAAATTTTTATTGCGCGGTTAGATAGGAATTTTTATCAAGATAACTGGCTAACACAGATATAAAACACGTCATATTACGTTTTCTATTTTTTTGTTCTTTCAGAGAGTAAAGTAGCAGTTGTCAGATGAGGTTTCGATGAACATTGCAAGACTAAGCATTTGAACAAAGAATATGCGAACGGAATATGTATGCAGTAAAGTTCTAATCATGGGTCACCCGTGGCCTAGTTATTGCAGAAGCGTTAAGACACGGCATCAAAGCGGCGCAACATCTGAAACTGTTTCATGCCATTTCATACGTAAATTTATGCGTTCACGCACCTCTGTTGCAAGATTACTGGACGAAACTGTATGCAAAGAACGCTACGCGAGACATGCCCGCCCATGCGATACTACTATAGGGCGTCGTTCTATATGCGTAATAGGGAAGAACAATGTCGCTTTGAATAATAAAAAGAAAAGAAGGCCTATCCCAGCCGTTACGCCTCCTCGTGCATGCGGATACGCTTCGCGTAAACAACACCATTCGCCGCGCTTTCCAACGAAGCCTCCCGTTGCGTGTCAGGAACCACGGCAGGCTGTCGCAAGCTGCAGCGCGCGATGCGTTCGTACCAGTGAACCGCCAAGGCAGCGAGCGTGATTGGAGCACACGCCGGAAACAGTTGGCTCGGTCCGCTGTTTCCGAACGAGGCGGATGCTTGTCACGACAGTTTTCGCCTTATGCGACAGGCTTTTGGCAGTGACGGGAACAGGGTCTAGTCTGAAAGGCTACTTGGATAGACATAAATTATTTTAAGTTGTATAATATAGGCCTTCGCATTAAAGATGCAAAGTAAACACGAAGCAAAAGAGAAATAGACCAAAAAGTATAAGGACACCACGGTAATGAACGGGATTATAGGCTAAGAGCCAACTAATGCAAAAAGTACACTTCGTAAAGATACAGAGGAGAAGCGGAGGGACCCTGGGTGACGTAGCCGAAAAGAAGAAGCGACATCAGAACACTCTGGAAGTGAAGGAAACCGGAAAGCGTGCCAACGTTACGGGCCATCTCGACAGCCTCATCGATGCCTCATCGCTAGCGGAGCCCGCCGAGCGATGGGGGAAGACGCTGTCACCAGCAGGAGGTGTCAAGGACGATATCTCACGACACCTTCATCTGTTCCTGTTCATCATTCTCACTGGAAAATTGGGTAATGGTTATTATAGGATTAATTTCGGCGTCACTTCCTAACGAAGGCTCTTGTGCACGCACGGGCACGTTCAAACACACGTTAAGACTTTGTACGTTTACCCGACGTTGCTGTAAACTTCCTTTGTTGGCGCTGAAGTGGCGGCGTGGCAGTCATCCTCGAACGAGCCCCCACATTTCCTTTCATTACTGCTACCGCGCATAAGTTACTCCAATAAGAGGCTCCCTAACTCTACACCAAACCCATCCTTGTTTGACGGTAATCCTTTTCAACATCTTGTTTGTGCGTTCGGTTTCCGCTCACCGTGTTGTCGCCACCATTGAAGCAGAGGCCGTCTTCACCCTACTAGGGTGCTGTGAGGCATACAAATTGAAATTAAAATAAAGAACGAGGTTCCAAGCATTCCGAGTTTGCTATGCGTGGGTCATCCACCATCTTTATAGGCGCAAGTGCACGCCTATGCTCACAAGCGGTCTTGAGTGTAGAAAGAGAAGCTCGGAAGGAAAAAGTACAGAAATGAGCAACCAAGCTACAACCAGATTTGAAATCGAACGCGCTGCTTCCCCACTGCACCGCGTTAGGATCTTGGCACTTGTACTACGTTGATGATGGATGATGCTTAAAAATTAAAAACAAAGGGCTAAAATATGCGCCTTATTGGATGGCGTCTGCCTACATTTCATCAACTGGGCAACTTTCCGATAAACCTAATGCGCAATCAAGGAACTTTTCGTTTGTAATTACACATGAAGAACAAAATACACCTGAATATCACTTTCAAAAAGCGGCTCCTCTCGCGCCTGCTTAGAGACGCTCTCCAACTCCCGCAAGCCTCCACAGGAAACATTGAGCAGGAACATTGAGCTTACGATCAAAAACAAGGAGAGCAGTCTGACACTATCCCCCCTCCTGAAAGTGTGCAATCTCTGGGTGTATAAAACACAGGGCATGAGCAAAAAGCCAAACGATCTGCAGTAGACTGAGACGTACTGTGCGGCTAAAAATACAAACTATACTGCTCTGAGACAACCTATGCGATGAGCAGCACGGCGTAAATAACACGTCGCGGTCAGTACATACGCAAGAATTCTAGCAAAAATCTTGAAGCAGGACTGGAAATCCCGCACCTATAAACTCGAGAAAGAATGCGTACTTACAGTTACCCAGTTACTTACCCCACACAGGAGGATTGAAAAAAGTTTCGAAACTATCTGGATGGTGGCAGCGAACTCGCCGTCTTGGGCTTCCCGACAACGTCCTGCAGCGTATCGCTCCACCAAGCTTTTCAAGTCGATGGGCCTCTGGGCTTGAAATTGGAAGTTTCGCAACAGCCAGGAAGACTTGGCACCAAGGCGTTTGAAATTAAAGACAATAAAGAATAGAATAAGAAAAAAAATGCAGCGATGAAGAGAAAAAAGAAGACAGGCGAAATAAACAGGGAAATTTCTTATCTTTAAACAATACACGGTTAAGCGAGACAAGGAGCTATAGACAGCTGCAAGGAGGAATCGATAAAACCAAAAATTATCGTGTAAACACAGGAGAAAGGATGAAGTGGATGAGAAAAATAGTAAGCTTTAGGGGGGAAAAATCAAGGCCGTTCCGCCCTGTGAAGGTGGACGAGTAGCGGTGCTGTACACGTCGTCGTGAGAAAAGATGTAGTAAAGACTTCATAGCATCACTCAGTTTCACTTAGTTACGACGGTCACAATTTCTTTGTGGTCGCTATGATATACGCTGATCGGCATATTCGCAACTGCAGACACATTCTTTGAGAATGTCATATCGATGCACGTACGCCCTTGGGTGGTCGGTTGGACAGGACCGAAGCGGCATCGCAAGCGAAATCTCTCCAACAGGAAATGCGTAAACCACTGCGTCTTTGGTCCCGCGACATTCACATTGAAATCACCGACAACGACCACAAGGGTAGTGTCATTGCAACTAACCCACGCAATGTGAGTTGCCATGAACCTTACGGGGCTATGAGCCATCGTATTTCTTGCTTGATTACGGGGGTATGAGTGCTTACGAGGTATCAATCATTGATGACGATAGTTTCTTGCGCGGACGCGAAAATAATATGGTACCCTAGCCATATAAAGCTCCGCTGTAAAAGGGGAAGCATCAAGTGAGTGTAGCCCTTTCGTATGCTCCATGTTGGCTACAGGGAAAATACGGTGGCCTGCAGATGCTTTACCTTCGCATACTTACTCTGATTTCTTATTATATACGTGACAGCATGCTAAGTTGCGTTAGGTCAATACTTTATCAGAAATCGTTCTAACCATACCTATAAAGATAACATAATGGGAAGTTGCAATTTCGCAGATCTGGAATGAGAAGGAAAATGCAGAAATGTATACAGAATATAAGTACACTATCATTTGTGAGAGCCTAATGAAGTGAATAGCAGACACGTAGGCATTTCTTCAGGTTGAGAAAGATGTGAATATTACAATAAAAAAGCTTGTTGTAGGTAACTCTTTACAAACATTATAAATCAGGTCTCCAAAATAAGAAGCATTCATTTTTGTAAATATTGAAGAATACATTAGCAGGTAATGGCTTGAAGAAAAGAAATATTTTGGTTATTCTGGGCCCGCATTCACAAAACGTTCTCACGCTAAAAGTATTCGTGACAACCAACTGTGATGTAGGACATGATATTATCGAAGGCAATCAGCCAATCAAATACCGCACTTACGAACGAAAAGCTTTGTGAATTCGACGCCTGGTTCATAGGGGAGCACAAGTTGCTCGTGGGGAATGTATACGTGCACACTTTCCATTTCTTCGAAGCCTAAGTGTTTTGTTTCTTCATTCCTTGGTGCCTCAAAATGCGGCAAGCTTTATTGTGACCAATAAAGATAAAAAGAAACTAAATACCGGTAAAGTGTAGGAAACGTTAAGCAGGGTATAACTGGAGATTTTCGAAGGAGTAGGAATCCGGTCACTACATTTCACATACATTGAAAACTGTAATTTACTTTAAAATTGAGCAAACTCAGACATAAACCGCGTAAAAGAATTTGTCAGTCTAAAACACTAATGATAATGAATTTCCGAATGCTCGAATCAATAAATTTTCCCGACAGAGTGCTAACTGTTGCCCTTGCCTTCGCTCATGCTTGAAAGTTTCTGAATGCGCGACGTCGTCTGTCCTCCCAAAGAAAGCCTCCTTTCTCGCCATTGCAGATTTTACATTTATGCTCTCTCGTCAAGTCATGCGCGTGTTATGAATCACGGATGAGCGCGGTCCCATGAAAACGTAATATCGCGGTTCGGGCTTCCTCACCCGATCTGCTCCGGTGCGTAGCGCTCCTCGCCCTGCAACACCTTTGTTTACGCGCTGCTCAACACAGTTTACACAAGCGGGAGAAACCAATCCTCCGCAACGCCGGCCTTAGGTGATTAGCACGCTTTATTCGATGCTCGCGTATACCTTTCAACGGCTATCCGACTCGGCCGTCCGCACCCGCAGGGCCTTTAAACGACGCTTCCTCTGCTTCGCCCGCAAACGGTACGAGTATTGAATCACACTAATGATTGGAAGCCTCCTAATGGGACTTGGGAGGCACGCGCGGGACCAAGGGGGTGCATGGCGGTGATCTCCGGTCCACGCTTTGAGCCGTCATTTGCGCATTTGGAGGCGTCGTCGGTCCGCCGTTGTCGTCGGCTACTCTACTTCACGCCGGCAGGCGCATTGCCGTAAGCGGTACGGACAAACGCAAACATGCACGAAGGAGGGGCACTTTGCCGCTTTGCGCGTAGTCGGGCACAGCCAGGCAGTGCCTGATTGCCAGTAACGTTCACATTGTGAGCGCGCCAAGACGCGAGTCGGGGTCGACAGCTGCAGGGTTTAGCAGTGGCAGCGTCGTCAACGACTGCGGCGTTGGCTGTTAGCGACGACTGGTGCAGACAATGGCTGTGCCCTGCTGGCAGATTCATATGTACAGGGAAAACGGGCTAACGAGTGGAGGCTCAAGAAAAGTCAACGTATAGCGAGACACATGCTGCCATTACCCAGATGTGTGTCTTATTAAACATGTTGTTCTGTGCTTGCCGCGGTTACAGATGATGATGATAAGGAATAAACTTTTCTTGATCATATGGTTGTTTTCGCCCTATGGTAGAGGTATGGCGTATTGGTTGTTCCACATCATATGAGATAGTTTACAGGGTGCTACAGTTCGTGGGTGTACAGTTTAGATTGATACTCATATTGCGTAGGGAACATGACATGTATCTAATGGATCCTTTAGGACAAGGTTGCCGAGGTGTACACCAGGCCGGTGTGAATGCTCGCTGACCGAGACGTTTGCCTTCATTTTGCCCTCTATGGATCCGTATCCTGGAGTCCAGACCAGTTGTGTGTCTTGGATGGCCTTCATTCGTAATAGGTGATGTGCGGAGATTGGGAATCTACCGAGTTTGAAGTGTCACCAAGCGGCTTGCTAGTCTGATAATGTGGTTGTGGATGACGACTACTATGGGAGCCTCTTCATCGGTCGTGGAGTTCAGTGTGCGTATCCAGCGAGCGAGGGTTTCTCGGTCGTGCTCGTTGAGCACGCTGATTGCATAATTGAATGATCGGGGTAGCGGGCTGCATCCATGTAAAGGACTGTGTCTTTGGTATTTAGGTAGGCCCGTTTCGGGATTTCAACATGTGCTTACGCCCTCCCTGGTTGTCCAGAGGGGCCCCATAACGTAAAGCTATTCCAATCTGTTTTATATTGCAATCCTCTTACGTCAAATTAATGTCACCATCGACGTAAGCAACGTGCAGTGACTCATAGCTTATTCGAGCCGTCCAATCAAGCGCTCTCCTTGTTTATGGGAGATCACTGATTGCAAAGCGAATAGCATTGCCTACTTTGACAGGCTTTTATATTTGTCTAATTGATTGACAAGAGACGAGGAACACGCAGATATGGACAGGGTGACGGTGGGACTAAGCGGAAAGTAGATAAGTGGATGAGGAGGGTGTTGCCAGCGTCTGGGATTAGCCCGCTTACCCTTGCTTAGCTTGCGGTGGCTGGTCGGAAATCGCGGTGGCCTGTGACTGAAGAATAAAACAGCCGCTAAAGCGGATCCTCAGCCAAGAAGAGTTGGCAGAGTGATGTCGTATACATGGCGAAACAGATGGACAACGTTAGAGTGACACGTAAAATTTTTACGGAACGCCAATGAATCCGTTTTCCCAGCAGCTGCAGGTAGCCAGTGCGAGAGATCGGTAGGCAGACATCTTTTATCCTTTTTACAACGTGACAGTCTACGGCTATTCCGAGAAAAAGTTAAGTTCGCCATATTATTGCATATTTAATGCGTACGCGTCACTGTGAGGTGGTGAATGTTCGCGGTTTTGTGTGGTCGCGTAACAGAAATGCGAAGTGATCGCCACCCGAGAACTTTTCACCACTATCGGGAGGCTAATGGCTAAATACGCGTGGAATCGTAAAGGATTCGATTTCTTTTGTTCGGTCTAGTGATGCATAATTAGTGTTGTCATCTCATATCCGATGTGGAGTTTTCGCAGTCTTTGTGAGGTCGTGTGATAGACAGGCGAAACGTAAATAGCCCAAAAACTGTGTCACCAGTTTGGAGGGTTGATTACGGAAATGCAATGCAAAGCACTCGGAAACAGCTTTACGTTATAGCGCCCCTGGATGCATGTTACGGGGTATGGGGACAGCTAGAATGTTGTCTGAGATGGCGAGTGTAATTATTGGGGCATACTGCATCAGCATGCGCAATAGCTAGCGGGCTATCCCAGACAGGAAGGGGGGGGGTGGGGGGGCATTCCTCTGCCGCTTGGAGTGAGTGGAAGTCGGTCGTGTTGGCTGGCGGTTACACGCACAAACAAGCTTCTGGTACTGCTTACCTCCACAGAGTAAGGTTTAGGCGCAAACAAAGGTATTTTAGACCGCTCTTGGTACTTTTATGGAAGTCGTTTTGCAAATAGAAATCAATATTAGGCCTTTCATTTCTGTACCTTTTGAATGGAATAATGATGTCTTGTTGCGGCATGCATGTTGGTAGGCTAACTTATTTAAAGATGTCCTTTAATTTCCTGATATGCACGTTGTTTATCCATTAAAAGAATGGTTCCACGGCAACGTATCAAAGGAGTCGATCAGTATGACTCCACCAACTCATGTGTTCTGCAAGCGTATAGAAATCTTGTTGATTGGAATCCTTTTATTTCAAACATCATCTCTAGTACGATGATGCTGTAGAGAAAGTGTACAGGTAAATGCACCTTAAAGGACAACCCAAATGTACCGGTGATAAGAGGGCGCTAGCAAGAGAGCCCATTTACAGTGATAATTTAAATCCGACCGGTAAAATTTAAGTCCAACTAGCATTAAAATAAACTTAAAAAAAAAGTATCGGCGTTCAGTTAATAGAAGGATAGATTAAAAAGCGCGATGTGAAAGCTTGTTAGTATTGAAATGCTGCTCTCCACTGAACTGTTTGCAATGTGTCCTGCGCTTTTTTTTCCCCTTCCTTTTCCACAAGTAGGCAGAATGTGCGGTCAACGAAGGGAGGTCAACCAGACACGCGTTTGATTTGCTACTCAGCGCAGTGGCAAGGAGTTAAGGACGAAAACAATAAAAACTGTGAGTGAAGGAAGGATAGGGAAAGAAGAAGAGAGATTGAAGCATTAGCTGTGCGAACACGTGTTGATCAGGCCTGCGGTTGGTCACTGAACTCAATCAATTTCATACCTTGTAATAGCGTCAACGTGCCTTTGCAAGCTTGCGATATGTGAGGCCGTAACACAAGAACCTTTGTCTCCGAAAATTATCTGCACAATCTTAAATGTTTAACTTAGTTGTTTACTTGCCCGAAGAATGTCACGCTCGACGTTTTAACAATGGCAAAAACGCAATACATGGGTCCTCTAACGTAAGACTATTCCAATATATTTTTATTCCAATCTACTGACGTCAAATTCGCGTAACCGCCAACGCAAGCAGCGGACGGTGGCCAGAACGGTTGTCCAAACAGACCAGCCAAACGCTCTCCTCGTTTACAGGTAGTCCCTTTTGTTTGCTTTCAAAACGAATAACACTGCCTATATTGAGCGGTTTTTCTTATCTAATTGGCTGACAAGAGGCAAGGAGCAGGCTCAGGTGGAGAGTTTCGACGGGGCCGAGCCAGCGCACTGAAAAAAGATAACCAGATTAAGAGGATGGTGCCGGCGCCTGCAATTGATCCGCTTTCTCTTACTTAGCTTGTGGTGGCTAGTCGGCGTGAAACGGAAGGTTAAAAATACTGCAAAAGTGGAACCTCAGCGAAGAAGCGTTGACAGAGCCATGTTGTAAACGTGCTGAAAGGGCTCGATAACCTTATGCGCCTACGCAAGAAGACTTTTTTTAAGCAAACAAACCCATGCTCTCCGGCAGGTGCGAGTAGCCAGTACCTGAGTGATCGACGGGCAGTGACCTTCTATTCCTTTCGGGACGGATCAGGCTCCGGCTATTCAGAAATGAAAACAGTTTTGTTCGGCATATTAAGGCATATTTAATGCGTGTACGTCACTTTCACGCGGTAAGTTTTCGTAGTTTTGTGATGTCGCGTTACAGACAGGTGAAGTGGGTGAAGCCCGAAAACTTTCGACCAATAGCAGAGGGCAAATGCCGAAAGGCGTCGAAGCAGAAATACCTTTTTTTTTCTTTTGCTTGGTCTAAACATGCATAATCATTGTGTACATGTCATATCAGATTGGGGTGGCTATTGTGGTTTTCATGACGTCACGTGAGAGACAGGCGAATTAGGGGTGGCCGAAAACAGTTTTTGACCAATTGTGGAGGGCATTATTGCAAAATTGGGATAGAAAAGTTTGGAATAGCTTTATATTATAGCACCCATGCTCAGTTGTGACGAGTCCCAAATGGATGCGTCTGCTCTTCCAATAAGAAATTTTATTTTTCGAAAGAAACGTTACTCATAACAAAATACCTAGGATTTTATTTATTAGAATGCGAACAGGCAATTAATAAGTGTAATTCCGAAGGGTGTATACCAAGTAGGAGGTGAAACTGCGATGTCTATGCCAGAAATCTGCTTGAGCCAGAGATCCATGTCTCATTATTTGATATTCCAAGCAATAATATTGTCCTTTGCGAGAAGTTGTTTCGATTGTCCGGCGCGCATTTCAATTTTTCTACTGCGGCATATGCCTACGCAAGTATTCAGCGAAAATATTTCGTATCAGTGCGAAAGAAATAACGCCACAGGCGTGACAACCACGCCTGATAGGCAATGATCAAAGACTCGTATAAGACAAAAGAAAATTTAAAAAAGACACAATAGCTTGGAAACCAAGCAAGTAACACGTATCTACATTTTCGGTGTCCCAAATAAATCAAGGCAAATGGTATCGCATACGAAGAGGAGGCAACGAGCCTTACCGCAATCTCTGGCCGCGCGCTCCTTTGCGAGCAAGCCATTCTCGAATAGAGTTCTTGCGTGCCCGGCATTCCGACTGACAGCGGAAGAAAATCTTCGGAATGCACGTGGATCCGGCTCCCGGCCCAAGAGATAGACGCCCATGCTTCCAGGGAGCTCTCGGCTTTCCCACAACACGCCCTTTTGTGTTGTCATTGCTTTTCCGCCTGGGATTGCGTGCTGCACGAAAGCTTCTTACACGGGGCGGTGTAGAATGGAAGAGAATGGAAAAAAAAATCTGAAAACGGCAACTTCGGAGCACGAAGCGCGAAATCCAGGTGTTGTGGCTCTCAGGCGTTAGTTTACGGAAAACTTTAAATAAAGGAATATCAAAAGAGATAGACAGGCGCGGCACGAGCGTATCTGGTTGCAGTAAACGTAACATGTCGGTAATCAGTTCCTCTGTAGGCACTGCTCATGATAAAAACTTACAGTGGTAGAAGATGCACTGAAAAAGGTGAAATGCAACCTCACCGCTCTTGCGTTGCTGCTTCAGCTGCGGTAAAAATAAAAAGATTTGCAAGAATGTCAAAAAAAAAGAAATGCAAAGGGGTTGTGTTTTACGCACCCCCTTTGCAGCACTAACGTATTCCGAACATTCGTAAGGATGGGTTAAAATATCTTGAAACCATCAGAGTATATTCAGGATAACGTTAACATCACGAGTAGTAGTTTGCGGTTTTTCCTTTCTCCTCTTTCTACTGCAAAGGGTTCCTTAAATATAATACTACTTCTAATAGGAGGAAGCGCTCTCGCGAATTTACACACTATAAACACGATGACCGTAGATCTCTTTCCAGTTCCTAATAATACATACGTAATTTGGCCACTGTAGTTTCAAGCAGTTCTGTTGATTACATAGGCGCAAAAATGCCCTATTTTAGTGGCTGCATGCATATAGTATTCATTACCGCTTATTTTGAGTCAAGCATCATGTCACTTCCATGAGCTAAATTATATACAATATTATGCAAGTCCCATGCAGGGTAAGAATCGGAGTAAGCGAAGCCTTCTGTGTAGTGTTCGCGCTAATTGACTGTGATTGGCGGTGATGCTGACGGCTAATGTTTAAGTTATTTAGCGCTTTTCACAGAAGTAGAGTGATTCGGTGAGGCTACACTTGCCTGCATGGCTTGCGTTTGTCCAAGCAAGACATAATTGCTTGAGGCGTTGTTGTGGGCTATTGTTCATAGCCTGCGACAAGGCTGACCTTATCATTGCCTCATACGGCGAATCAAATTCTGGCAGTATCATTAAACTTAAATTAATTACGGTTCTTTCCGTGCCATAACCACAATCTGGGGTGGAATTCACTAAGCTGCGCTGTTCGTACGCATTTTCATAGCCAAGAAGTTCTTACGCTAAGGTAAGGGTGCAACGGTAGTGGTAGGGCATTTAACTTAAGGCGTCGTATCAGAGCAAGGAGAAAGAAAAGCTGAGGATGAACGAAAAGAAATGAAAGACGTGCGGTCAACTGTTAGCTTGATCGCACATCACGCATCCGTGGTTGAGGCTACATTCTCACGGCCCCCCAAAGCACTGCACACCTCAAATTGACAGCTACCTTTTCTGGGTGTCTCCTACAGCGCGGACACGCGAAACCGCCCTCGCCCATTCACCCCAGTGCCGCCAAAATAATTTCAGGAGTAGCGTTACGCACTCTTCTCACATTTCTGCGGGAGACAGGAATGATGTTCACATGGTGACGCATTTGGTGCAGAAAGAGGTGCTCAGCCGGAGCAATTGCCGGCCAGGTCTGCTAGGCTAATTAACACCGACTGTGTACGTCACCATCACCGTACTACAAAGCGTTTAAATGTATTTATTTTGATACAAATTGCGGAAATGAAAAAAAAAGAACTCCACGATATATAGTTCAAATGACCTCAAGGCAAGGGGCGAGCCCCCGTGTGTTCATGGGTATGGTATGTGATCGCGCTGGAGACGGATCCAGGTGCGGTTATAACGCGGCGCATTGGCTCAGTATGAGCTCCTTTGGCCGCCGGTACCGTCTATAGGGTGCTGGTCGACGATGACGTCGACCGTCAACCGGCAACAAAACGCCCGCTCCCTTCGCATAGTATAACTATCGAGGGCACGGAAAGCTATTAGAGCAGCCCCGAAAGAGAAACGCAGAAAGAAGCCGTGGGCACCGACACTCCCAATTTATGATGAAAAATTTCCCTGCGTAACAATCACACCTGCAAATTTCACTGCATATCACACTTTAACATCGTATGAGCGTTCATTGCTTCTTCTTAGCTTCTCCTCAGCTGATAAAACACGACGATGCCTCGCACCAGGTAAATGTTTGCAGGTTCAACCGGTCGTATTCCGACCGAGGTGAAATGCGCAAAGGCGTGCAGACATCAATTCTGGAGACCGGTAACAAAATCATAGGTTGGTGATGTAAGGGCCTGGAGCCCCTAACTACCCTACAGTTCACTTCGTACTGCGACGCCACAGTCGCATGTTTACAGAACGGTGTCTGTTGCCGCTTGGGTAAGAACATCCCCAGATTGCCCTCCTACTATATCTGCAGTTATTGCTCCGCTGTACCTCATAAAATTCAAGGCAACATCACCACAATCATCACCCCCAACGTTTCCATAATGTTACAAACCTCATAAGAATGCCTGTTCAAGTGCACGTCAGAATACTGCACAGCACTGTACACGAAGTGCATAGAGGTTCAACATTGTAGTGGGTTTCGGATGCAAGCGGGGGGGGGGGGGGGCGTTCAAGTTATCGATCTTGTGACACTGACACGCTTTGTTCTGAGCAGTAACTGCCCATATAGTACGAGGACAAGGTGGGGGTGTTGTTATCCAAGCGGCAACAAACGCCGTTCTGTAAACGTGCAATGGGGGCCTTGCAGTACGAATGGAACTGTGGCTCAAGAGCAACAGTGCATTACGATTCCGGACGCATTTCGGATGGTCTAAAATTCATCAAGGTATTTTTATGTTCACTGCAGAACGCAGGCTTCTCCCAGCGATCGCTACTTACACCTGACCGGCGCTAGCTGATTCCAAGTTATGCCTGTAAATTTCCTGATTTTATTACCCCACCTAATTTTCCGCTTTCCTCGACAGCTCTTCCCTTCCCCTAGCACCCACTCTGCATTTGGACCACCGATTCTCTCTGCTTCATGAACTGTGCAGCTTGGCCAGCTCCTATTTTTTGCCTTAATTTCGACGACGACGATGGCTGTCGTCTGCTGTTGCTTTTCTTTGTCGCATGGTCTTGACATGGGCTGTGGCCTCTTACTGGCTTTGTAATTGCAAAACAGCGTAGTGGCGTCTTTATAAGCGTTACGCTGCGCGCTTTTTTACCAAAAACAAAGTATCCTCAGTGATTGATACTCATCAGTGCAGTTATATTACAAATCTGTGCGTGAGTGTGAGTGTATGTGTGCGTGTGTGTGTGCGTGCGTGCGTGCGTGTGTGTGTGTGTGTGTGTGTGTGTGTGTGTGTGTGTGTGTGTGTGTGTGTGTGTGTGTGTGTGTGTGTGTGTGTGTGTGTGTGTGTGTGTGTGTGTGTGTGTGTGTGTGTGTGTGTGTGTGTGTGTGTGTGTGTGTGTGTGTGTCGGTTCGTGCGTCCGTGCGTGTGTGCCTGTGTATGTGTTTGTGGACTCATGCAACAATTATTCGCTTCGTTCGTGAGGTGTATTCTATTTCACAGCATCACTCTTGTTCTAGCAGTCAGTCCACATAATTTTCGTATCAGTGGTGGTACGTGAATGTATTTACCATTTCTTTTTTTATATGTCATAGTATCGACGTCCCACTTCATATCACAGACACGATTGCCTTTCGTCGTAGACATGCATTTGCTCACACTGTAGGCCACCGGATGAGCAAAACCGTGGACAAAGACACTTCGACTTACTGAAAATAGCGCTGTATAAGAGAAGGCTGAGGCACACAGCATGGCAGACGACAACGAATTGTGCAACAGCAACAATCTTTGATAGTTACAAACGTTTAGGCGTTTTTTCATAGTTTCTACTCCCATGGAAACTTATACCCTCAAAAGCTTTGCAAAAAGAAACAGTAATCCGCAGCCCTATGAGCTAGAGAAAGCTCAAACTAGAAAAAAAACCCATAGAAGCTCACCAAAAACATCAGTGACGAACTAGACAGTTGTCAGGAACTGGCGCCACACTTCTATTTGCTAATACACAATAGAGTATCATGAGGAGTGTGAAAATTCAGGCTATGGCGCGCATGCAGAAAGGCAGCCTATCAGACGTTAAGCAGAAGTTCGCGGCACACAATTACTGTTACTTCTTGCCGTAGCAGGGCACGCCAATATACTTATGCACTGAGACTGCTCAGTGCACTACGAGATGACGAATCAGCAGAGCACGCCACGAAGATATCAACGTAGGTCATCCTCGGCTATTAGTTGTCGGCTCTGGCCAAACAGCCGCAACAGCGCGTCCCACCGCTTGCACCTGTCATCTCGAGTGGTGGAGATCGACGTAATTATGCTCGTAACAGTGCTACTTCCCCCCCCCCCCCCAAGCGTAGCAATTATTACGTCGTCAACTACGACGGCTGCTTTGCTTTCGTGAATCAAATGCCCTATACTAGGGGCGCAAAAGCAAAGTTCGAACCTGTGCCACCTTTCCATACACGCCTTTTTTCAACTAGATCGCTTGGCTTTGAAGCGGTGGGCATCACAAGCTTGCTGATCGTAAGAACTGTTTTAGCTTTGTGAACGCGCTTTTTTTCGTAAGATTTTTCTTACGCCAATATTTATTCGTATGTTCGCTTAGTGAATTCTGCCCATGATTATGAAGCATGCCGTAGTGGGCGAGTCCGGATTAATTTTCACCACCTGTGGTTCTGCACTGCCCAAGTCAGTTCGCCGCAGGAGAAATTTGCACTATATTTATGAAATTAACATAAAAAGTTGAGCGTGCTTGCGTGTGTGAGCGTTCATGGTAGCACCTTCACGCATCGGGCGTGTGTTCATGAAATACGGAGGATAGAAAATGCATTATCATCATCAAGCAAAAAAAAAAATAAAGCCAGCGCGAACATTCTAGAAACAAGGGGTTGAGAGAAGCGTCATAACGATGACCCCACATAGGTGTGCCCATCAGCCTCACATACAATAGCAAACTACGGTAGCCGGGCGACAGTAAAGACGATAACAAAAGAATAAAGAAACGGCCAGTTATGCGATTCGCTTTTTTTTTATTACGCTGCTATAAAAGAGACCTCAACGTAATAAAGCTCAGATGCGAAATAAAAAAGGGGGGGGAGCATGCGAGCGCGCACGCAAGGTTACAAAAAAAGGGAGTCTATTAACGAATATAAATAAAAAAGAAATGGCTGAATCAATAACACCTTGTCGCGCGCAAGACCCGCGCCTACGTAGAGCGATTCTGAAAATCGAAGGTTTTGCCCAATAGTTGCGCTCGGGATCCAGGCGCCGTCAGCACCGCGATGACAGAGAAGAGAGGCCCGAGGCCGGGAAGCGAGTTGGAGTGAGACGGCACGTTCTCCAGTCTAGCATTGGTCACGGTGCGGGGCCGTCGTTGTCGGAGCAACCCGTTATTTGGCCTCCGCGCTGAAGCCAGCTGCGGGCAGATTCGGGGACCTGCGGTTGAGGGAGCTCGTCCACTCGAAAATGCACGCTTCGACGAACCGGTCTCTTTCGCTTCTCTTATGTCTGTGCTAGCGCCGCTTGTTTCACTTCCCGGATCGTCTTTCTTTGTTGCTGGCACTCTCTCTCTCTACTCCCTATCGAGTATCTGGCTCACCTACAGCTCTGTTGTGTTTATTTAGATAGCAGGGGCCGCGACAAGGAGCCGACGTGACTGCTTCGTTTTGTTCTTTGTGTGGCCGGCCTTTGCAGACACCGGCAATTCTCGCACTTGTTCTTGCCGAGCCGTCGATCGACACGAGACGGGCAGACAGAACTGGCAACTCTTCGTTCGTGGCTGCGGATATTGAAAAGCGTATTTTCTTTGGATGCATCATTTTTGTTTTATGCACGAATGCATCGTCAGTGTTTTATAATCTATATTCTTTTTCTTGCCTTGAGTACGTTGGATTTCCTTTGGATCGATCGTCTGCTCAAGATAACCAATTCGCTGCCCGTGCTCAGGCCAGCCTGCTTGCCGTTTGGTAATTTGACGCAAAAGGCAGGATGAAAAACCTCAAGCGCAAGATCTTGGTTTATTCCAAGCTATATATAATTTCAACAGGCTCCCTTGCACTTTAAGTTAGCGAAGATTACATGTTTATTAAAGACATGTTTACGAATAATGAGTGATTATCACCCGCCAGGAGAGGAACGAAGTGATAATTAATACCTTACTTTCTTTGAATTTAGTTTTCAAGCCACTGCCACCATCCAACATGTTGACGGTTTTATGTTGCTTTTAATTTTTTCTTTATCAACCATATTTATGTTCGCACTTTATGTTTACAGTCAGAAAGGACTTCCACGTAATTTTTTTGCTGTTGTTGTTTTGTTCTCCAGGCAAATAGCATGGCGCTCCGTGAAACATGGCACTAGGTTCACAGTATATATATATATTCCAGTTTTCAAGTGGTGTATTCAGGTTCGCTGCCATGATTCGATTTTTTTTCTTACACAAATATAGATATTATGGAATCACTCCCTTAGCCATCTTAAAGTCAGCTGGTTTCAATCACTGAAATCACAGAATCATTGCCAGAATTTTATAAAGAAATAGAAATAAAACTCGCATTGTCCTGACGTAAGTGAAACTCTACTTCCACATATCCCAAGTCCCATATTCTTCGCCTCAGCTACGTTCTTTTTTTCTTTTCTCCCATACGTGGTGTTTATCGCAGTGAGTATAACGTAATATGCATGCGTTATAAAGGCAAGAAATTTAGTACATCGCATTTGAATGGCGTTACAGGAAGCGAGAAAGCTCGATTTGTAGTGGATTCATATATATATATATATATATATAAAAGCGAGCATATGCGCCGCATAAAGAAACGCAACGACAGCCAACTACTGCCGTCGACAGTACACCGGGAGTATGAGTTATGTTATGAGTTAGGCGAGGTACGTGCTTGACGTCGATATGCAACGGAAAATTGCGACAACGCTTGCGACTTGCGAGCCAGCAGTGTTGTCATCGGCCATAAAGCTATCATTATATGTGTGGAGGAGGTAGTGGGCGGGGCTGGATTATCCTGGCAGGTTTCCGTATTCCTGCTGCTCGCGACGTTGCCGACTCAGGCTCGGGGGACACAACGGCGCCGTCGAGCGCTAACGGAAATCCCTAATAGTCGAAGAATCCTCAGCGCTTTGGTGGCACATGGCGTAAAAGATGTTTTGTGTGCAAAATATCTTCTCTGTCCACATTGCTGTGCACAATATTACAGGTTGATTAAATCATTCTCCGTGTTTTTTTCCTATGTTCCTGAGAACAGTGGGGTTTGTTTATTGTATGTTGAGTGCCATTTTTGCTGCTAAAAATTTCGTATCATCAGAACGAGTGGGCATAAAATTCTGTGAAGAAGTAAATTTGCGCTGCTGCTTCTTCATGGCACAAGGCCTCAGGCTTTCCACAAGCTTTGCGCAATATATGGCGTAGGGTTCGCCGTTCGCCTACAACAAATTAGATCTTACAGGTGACTTCCGTACAAGAGTTTGCTAATTTACTGTGTTCCATCAGTGCCATCGCACGCTGTACCTTTCCCACTGGTGGTTGAAATAACGGTTGGCTACGTCATCGGCACTCTATATGCGTTGCATAATTTATGGCAGAATTTTGTGGCATTAAGATGATTTGGAAAATTATGAGCAACCCTATTATTTGCCTTGCACGTAACTGAGAATCGCAAAAGCTGTTTTAAGTCACTTAAAATGAGGTACACTGTAGGCTTCTGATAATAAAAAATGCATTGCATTCTTGCTAATAAACCTGTTGCCGGTAATTTGTATTCTTTCCACCACTCTTCCAGCGCGTGCTAAAGGTGACTCGTTCACTGAGTATATTTTCGAGGAGACCGACTATCACCAGCGAGAAATTTTAAATTCTACTAAGCCGCCCAGTTTAAACAGGCACTTTTATTGTTGGGTTTGATACTCATTGGCCCTGCTATATTTTTTGCGTCCGTGAAACTAAAAGCTCAGCCATCTCGCCACTGTTTCGGCAAACTTACTTGAAACTTTGAAGTTTCAAGTTCCTTCTCAAGAAAGAAGGCCTGAAGATGGAAAGAGGAGATCGCAAAAAGGTTTCGAGAAGATACGGCGAGAAAGAAATGATGCCACCTTTGCGGATAGTGGGAATGGATCGAACCTCGACGCACTATTTCGCCTTGTTCTTTCGGAAAGACGATGCGCCGCTGTCAAGTCAGACTTTAGTCCTTTGCTTCGGAAACAGCTCCCGCTAGCTTCCCGCAGGCAGGCTCAGCGAGGAATTGGAGGCTCAATTACGTTTTGCAATCGAGATACGAGAAAGAGGGTATAGTAGGGAGGGGGGGGGCTATAGTTGCCGGTTGTCACTGCGGTAACAAGTACAGGAAGTGCACGGCAGTCCAATTGACTCCGGTGTATGGCTGTCAGAGTGAGGCGGACACAGAAAAGCAATGACGCTTCTCTTTGTCTTGTCCTTAGGCACGATGGAACTTCGGTGTCACCTGTGTAGCCCTGCTTTGGCCTTGGTAAACGACAATATTGGAGAGCACCGAAAAGCACGTTGACAGTTAGGTACAAGGTAGTGAATGATAAGAGCAAGAAATGAATGTGCAGTCGGGGGACTATACCCAACAGTAATAACTTCTTCATTACGAGGGGTCAATATTAGCGTCAATAGAAGCGATCAACAACAGAAATATGGAATGTTCCGTATTGTTTCACTGGCTGATATGATGGTTTAGTGAAAGTGTACGACCATGTGAAAAAAATATGTGTGCCTCTGCTGTTGTCCTTGCTAGTATGCGGGCGAAGGACTCCCTCAGGCTCTCTTTGAATGGTTTTTCCCTTCGCCTCCCATCACATCTATATGTGATACACTAATAAAGAATAAATAAATAAATAAATCACTGCACTGCCTACTTAGATGAATTATGACACCGACAAGCCAATGACAAATTGCTTTCTGGTGCTCATTCTTTTCAAGTCTCTTGCTTTCAAATATGATGGTACATTTTCTGATGAAAGCATTGCTATTCGATTGAATGTATTGCGGACTTTATTGCTCAGCGAAGATACAATGTTTCTAGAGTGCTCTCCAGTATTGCCACCAATATTGAAATTAGCGTGCATGCATAAGCTACAAGAGGAAAACAGTTATGCAGATCCCACGCACTGTGGAAATCAATGTTAATCAAAGGATTTTGCAGCTATACTCGCGGACTTTCTTGGCTATGAAGTGAAAGCTACAGGGGTAAAACTTCTGCTCATGAATTCGTGCGCATTGTAGCCCAGGCCAGTTTAGCACCGATTTCAGTTCCAAATTCTCCGAACTTGCGCAACTCCTGTACTTTAGTGAAGACAAACACCCTTAACTAGGTGTGAATTTCTGAAGTTGATGATGGTTATATACATTCCGTCAGTATAGAGTACTGAACAGCGAGATACGCAGCTTGCGTCGGAAGCCCAACGCGGTCGTATGACCTGTGCGTCTTATGAGAAACCGCAACCAGGTTCTTTCCGAAACCAGCGCCGGCGTTAGTAGATCCGGCGCAGCGTAAGCCAGCTATACACACCGGCAGTAAGCATTTACGCATTGGTTCGCCTGGTTTTGGCGCAGGCAATACACACACTTGTTTTGCGTGCTTCGAGAGCCATTTGCAGCTGAAACTGGTCATGAAACTGTCAGGAAAGCCGACAGGTGGGAAAGCAAACGAAGAAAACTAAACAAAAGGCACAAACGTCATTTTGCCTCACGGTAGTGCTTAATATGTATGATGGTCTTGTGTGTGCAAAAACTCAAAAAGCCATGCTAAAGCATACAATAATATGTCATTTAATGCTATGGGTGAATGAACGGCGAATGCTACTTATTGTTACTAAATATGGGTTGTAAATATCGAAACGAATATATTCTCTAATGCCCACGTAAGAAAACGTCGAAGAAATTGTGGGACAACTTTCAGCGCCCCTTTGCTTTTCGCTTCATCGCCCATAGAAGATTTCCGCGAATGTAACCGACTATTTAGCAGCGTTTGTGGTTCTTCGCATAGGTACCAGATAGACGAACGTGTTTGTGCAAAGAAAGCGGTTGTGTTTGACGCGAGTCTTCATGTCCCGAGAGAAGCAAGACGACGAAGAAAATAGTATGATGGCGATGAAATTATGCAAGCTTTTTGCTAAGTCCAGAAAGAAACTTTAGAACCATTTTGGTTACCACCTGGACCTGCCCAATGTCGCGTAGTGTCTTCGCAGCGTTCTGCTACGAGCAGTATACTATACTCCGTTCCATACATAGCAGTCAACACTGTGGAGGCTAGAGAGACTTCTTGCGGTGGGTTCGTTCGCACTTGGGTATAGTTCGATGTTTTTTTACCGCAATTGTGCGGAATTGTTGTTTATATAAGCTCAGCATTGAATGAAACAAGCTTTAGTCCTTGGAAACAAACACACTGTCGTATACGGCTGCTAAGGCGTTGTTTCGGATCATATTTATTTTTGTTCTTCCGTTCGGGTTTTTCATTTGCTTCCCATCGCGAGGAGCCTCAAAGTGGACTCTCGCGCGAGCGAACGCTGTTGGCGCGCAGCGAAGCATGCACGAAACTCGCGGAGTGATAACTTGACCGATCTTCTTGCGTAGCTTCCACAGCGTTGACTGCTATGTATAGAACGGAGTATCTAGAGAATGTGGCCCATACCGAAGGTGGAGCAGTCGCATACAGCGTCTCAAACCTGTTTTCTCAACTTGGTAGTGGCCACGTGTCAAGAATGGGAAATACAGACATGCTCAGTTCGTGCTGCAAGTGATAGAAAGAGGTAATTCTGAGGCGGAATCTAAGAGCACACATGCACTGTAGCTTGTGCTCTGTGACATAGCGCACCTGCCACTCATCTCGAATGGTTAGTTCATGTCAGCACGACAAAACCCTGCGTAATAGATAAAAAATATGTAGATTCCACGCACTGTTAAAAATTAATTTACATTATGCGGTTTTACGTGCCCAAAACCACTTTCTGAATATAAGTCATGCCGTTGTGGAGGACTCCGGAAATTTCGACCACCTGAGGTTTTTAGCGTGCACCTAAATATAAGTACACGGGTGTTTTCGCATTTCGCCCCCATTAAAATGCGGCCGCCGTGGCCGGAATTCCATCCCGCGATCCATGCACTGTGGGAAGCGATGTAAGCGAAGCTTGCTGCGCTGTTTATTTTCATTGAGAATATTCGGCGGTGATTTTGACGGTATACGACAGTCTTGGTGCGGTGACAAATTTTTATTTATTTATTTATTTTATACTGTGAGCCTTAGCAAGTCCTTAAAAGAGTTACCAATAAGTACATAGGTACAATTGTCCACAGCATATAAGAACACACATAAAGAGTAGTTATCACACTTCGCCACTATGTTTTATGCTTCAACGTTGTCTACATATTTGGTGAAAATGAAATGCAAGGAAAATTTCAGTTTACACGATATGTGTTACATACAAAACAAACAGTACAGGAACGAATTTACTTGTCTGGTAACATAGCAATCTCAAAGAATTATCCAAAAAAGAGTTCTTCAATTTTAGTGGGGAAAGCCTCCAATAATTCAACATTCATGCAAGTAGGTGGCAGAGAGTTCCATTTTTCTATGGTGGACGGGAAAACAGAGTATTTGTAAGTGTTGCAGCATGTTAAAAACGGTCTAATACACTTGATATGATTTATTCTGCAGGAGTGTGCTGATAGGGGGGCTGAACATAGTCATGCTTCTTAATAGCAATGTTATGATGATATAACAGCTACATAGGTTTCAAAAAGCAGCACGCCGGCGGATTGTAAGTCAGTAGCGTGGCACTGTTACTCCTAGAATATTTAATAAAAATGAAGCTAAGCGCCTCGTTTTGGATTACGTCTAATGTGTGGCAATGTAGAATAGAATTTCTTGACAGGAAAGACAGAGAGGTCGACCTTGGATTACCTTTAACTTGTCAAAAAGATACACTTGGTGTGTTCCAGACAATATTGCCGTACTTGAGAATCGGGCGTACAAGAAATTTATAGCATGAAAGCGTGACATTCGGAGGTGCTGTTGCAATATTCCTCGGCAGGAACCCAAGTTGTCTGAACGCTTTTCTGGAACGTATTATTAATGTGCGTGTCCCATTTTAATCAACTCGTTAATGTTACCTCTAAGTATTTGTGCGATTCTGTCCGTGCAACCTCTGAGCCCATGACTTTGAAGGTGAAGAGCAATGTTTTTTCTTTCGTGTTATTGACATGTATGCTTTCTTAGTTATGGTTGTTTTCATTACCCATCTTTAGCATCATTTGGTCATGCTGAGTAACGATGACTTTAATTTAAACTGATCCGTTTCTGTTCGAACTGTTTTGTATATGACGCAGTCATCTGCAAATAATCTTTGTCTGGTTCGACTTGAAAGTTCATGTCATTCACGTGTATTAAGAGAAACATAGGACCTAACCACAGGCCTTTGTAGTACTCCTAAAAAAAAAACTTCCGAAAATTGTGATTTTGCATTGTTCCCTCTAACAAACTGAGTGCGGTTATAGAGGTACGCACTTATCCATGTTACTTGCTCATCTATTCCAGTGTTTCTAAGCTGGCTTATGAACTTCCAGCGTGCTACCTTGTCGAACGCTTTTGAAAAGTCTGTAAGTATAGCGTCCACTTGCAGTCTAGAAATAATTATTGCGGCCACGTCATGAATTGTTTGTAAAAGTTGTGTTACTGTCGAAAAACCTTTGCAGAAATCTTGTTGTTTAGTGCATAACAATTTGTTGCCTTGAAGATAGCTCGTATGCACTTTGTAAATAATGTGCTCCATGTGCTTACAACAGCAGCTGGTTAGTGATACGGGTCTGTAATTGTTTACCTGCAATTTGCTGCCACTTTTTTGGATGGAGATGATCTTTACCCGAGGCGAGTCCGGTGGAACGCTAGCAGTTTTAAAAGACGCTGTGAAAATTTTATGAACGAAAGGAGTCACTTGCTCTGCGTAGTGTCTGAGAAACATGTTTGAAATGTTCTGGAGTACTGGGGACTTTTCTTACGTCCATTTGAAAAAGAAGGTGTTAAATTCCTTGTTTTGAAAATTATACTGGTGTGATTTTTTTTTAATCATGGGCTAGCGTTCCATCGTGTTTAGGAGGTTCTGAAGTGCGAGTGAAAACAGACCGAAAAGATTAATTGAACACTTTTGCGATACCCGAAGCATCCTCCTCAAGCGCACTATCTATTACTAACCTCGTGACACCGTTTTCACTCCTGGACAGATTGCGCCAAAATTTGCTTGGTTCATTTCTACTAAAAGTTAGAGGTATGATAGAAAATAGTACTTACACGCTGAGCTAATTGCCTCTTTAAGCTCAAGTGTTAATCTACGGAATTTATCGAAATCGCTTTTTGTCCCACGATACCCTTGGTACCTGCGCTTTGTACGCTTTATCTTTGTCGGGACAAAATTTTATTCACAATACGCATCGCTTTTTAGCCTTTCGCCACAAGTGTAGTGTACTGCTGTACTGCTGTGCCGTATTCTTCAAGACAAAAGTCGTCCGGTAATGCTTCCAGATAATCAACGACCCCAACATTGTCAGCTCTGTCTCAAACTGTAACCGTAACTCGTGCTTGGGAAGAACTCTATTTTCTGCATGCGATGTTCAGTGTCAGTATTAATCAACTACAATCAGATATTCCGTCCTCAACTTTTACTTTAGACGACAAATTATGTAACTCAAATGCCAGATCCGCTATATTGAACTCGTTTTGTGTTGGATGCGCGTAGGTCGCCCCCCCCCCCCCCCAGCTGATATAAAGAAAAAATATAGCTTAACTATATTCAGCAGAAGCTCACAGCTGGCAGCTTCCTTGCTGGTTATCGATAATGGGTTCCAATCAATATAAGAGAGATTCAAATCACCAATCAGGAGCATTTTCCTTCTGTTTTGACCCATTCGGAAAGGTAGTAGCGAATTTGTGTCAGATATTCGTCAGGAGTGTTCGGTCTTCCATAAATCGCACCTAATAATATGAAACCATCATGGTCTTTTATAGTGCACCAAACAATTTCGTGGTTCGGAATGCCTTGTTCTGCGCGGTATGGTGGTCCATGTTTTACCGCGAGAGGAACACCGCCCCCACGACCTACACGACCAAAAGGAATAAGGGAGTAACAAGGTGGAACAATTTCGGAGTCATGTGTGCCAGAGTGCAGCCAGGTTTCAGTTGTCACAAGAATGTCAGGATAGTATACAGGATCAGTAGTTCTAGTTTCTCCATTTTATTTACTATGCTTCGTGCCTTAAGGCAAATCAACGATAATGACGACTTACTTGCACTTGGTCCAGTACGTTTACTGTTAGATTTTCTGGCACCTTTATGACGAGTTTCTTCAAACAATATCTTTGAACTTTCCGATTCATTCCAAACATGTAGCTTATAGTTTACTTTTAGTTTGTGAAAGACAAGGGTAACCTTCTCACTCCTTTCCCGTTCAGCTTTGGATGAATGCCAAAGCTTATTACGTAAGGCATGAACAGGTGCCGAGAAGTCCTCAGAAGTTGGTATATGTGTACCTTTTAGTTTAAAACAGTTTCGCAGAACAGCTATTTTTTCACCGAAGTTAAAGGATAGTAAAATAACAGGACGAACACGGTTTTTTGTTTCCTTGCCGATGCGGTCAACACATGCGACCAATTGAACATTTATTCCGAGCTTGTCTGGTTATATCTCTAACAACTGTCTGTTTCAGGTTAGCCACAATTTCGCTATCTGCATCTGGCTTCCCGTATTGTTACGGCAATTCCTTCGTCAAGTTTGTCAGTCGACTTTTCGAATTGTATGCAGTGTTCAATTTCTGCTCAAACTGCCCTATTTTTTTTCACTACACTGTTTAAGTGATGCCAGACAAACCTCAATTTCCGTAAGCCAAGTTTATAAGCCCTGTAGTCCTGCTTCTAAGGTTCGCTGTAGATCTTTAATTTCGTTGACACTATCTAATATTTCAACAAGCGTGCTGGCACCAGGATTTTCCTCAATGTCAGCACCGAGCAGCAACGTAATATGGATCATTTGGGCGGCACCAAGAACACAAGCCAAAATACACTGAGGACTTGGTAGCACTACAAAACAAGCTCAGTCACTTCTAAAACATTTAACAAACGACTATTTCTTACTAACCAGCAGACCAAAAAGAAGTGGTTATACCTAGCGCCTGCGCCGGAGCTACCAAGTCCACTAAAGGGACCTTCCGGTTGCTGGGTACTTTTATAGATTTCCCCGGACGTTGCTGCCGTCGGTGGTCGACCAAAAGGCTTATCTAGTTTATCACTCGCCGTCATTCTTGATGCGTTGTACTCGCGTGGGTAGATTTCGATGGTAGAGTTGAGTGATAACGTGGCTATGTCCTGTATGCTCGTCCGCGGTATTGCGAACGTCATCCAGGCATGGCGCTGATCAGTTCTTGCCTGTGCAAAGCCCTCGGTGATACCACTCAGTACAAGCAGCATCAGTACAGCAAACACATATAAAATAATAATAATAATAATAATAATAATAATAATAATAATAATAATAATAATAATAATAATAATAATAATAATAATAATAATAATAATAATAATAATAATAATAATAATTCAAAATGTGATACGGCCGTATTCTGCAATTTCCGAAAAATAAGCCAGAAAAAATTATTCTGCTTAACCTGCTTGCTTTCTGCTTTTCTCTTTCCTTCCTGTACAGCAAAGAAGTGGTTATACATGACGCCTATGCCGGTGCCATTACCATAGGTAGCACACAGCTAGACGTGTTTGCTCGAGGCGTCGTTGTGCGCCATTGTTTGTTAGCAGCGAGAACGTTAGCGCTGTGACTCCCTCACGTGGCGCATCGCATCATGGCCGAGCGAGAGAAAGAGAAGTCTCGCTCTATTTTTCGTTAGGAGAAATAGCTGCCACGCCCCGTGCACGCCGGACCAGCGCCTGCTGGGCACCCAGGTTTCCGTGACGCAGAGCGGCGTCCCAGTGTTGCAGGGTTCGAACATCAGCTGAAGTGTTGATTTGCTAGGCTTTCGCTTGCGTACTGTTGTCTTGACACTGCGGTGCTTTAATGCAGCTTTGCGTTTGCACGCCCTGCGTCAGTTGTCGGCTTGGACAACCTTGCTCGGTGTTTATATTTCAGAAAGTGCAGAAACCTGCGGTATCATATCTTGAATTATTATTATTATTATTATTATTATTATTATTATTATTATTATTATTATTATTATTATTATTATTATTATTATTATTATTATTATTATTATTATTATTATTATTATTATTATTATTATTATTATTATGCCTTTGCGGCTTGTCCGCTACTCTCGCCATGTCTAGTAGTAGCGTCTCTCTATTTTTTCTTTTCGAAGGTTCCCCAAATGAGGCATGCTTTCTGACAACGCCTTTCCGTTCTTACGAGCGAAGAGTGGTTTTTCGCCTGTTCAGTCACGCCGTTGGCTTTGCGCGTTCCCTGTCTCCTCTTTCTACTGCCCTACCCCCCTACGGGCTGTTGCGCTTATAAGTACAAAGGTAAGCGCTGCAGCTTCTGCAATAATTTTCCAAAGGGCACTGTGTCGATGACTTGGAAATTCAACAGGGCACTGCTGCACACCAACGGAGTTTCTTGGAGAGTTCTCATAGACACCTCTCCCATTACTGCTTTCATGTCCAATGCACACGTTCTCAATTAGCTTAGCGCCCAACGCATCGTGCAAAATAGCAGCAGCAACACCAGCAGTGGGAAACGCGAAGGAAGAGGCAAACAAAGCTTTGCCATTAAAATAAAACGCCCCAGGTATAACGGCTACGCCATCGCGAGGGTATGCTTGGCGTGACAGGTTCGATCTCACCATAGGACACCTTTGAATTTTCTTATGAAACGAGGTGAGACGGGCAGGTACCCGTCTACCAGTCTGCCACATAGTGTACGGGATAAGCCAAATATTTCTTAGCATTATTAAGTTGGAGCGTTTTCCCTGCGATCTGAGAAAGTGTTTGGATAGAACTTGCTTCATTTAGCTCTCAAGTGCTACGGATAGCCAGGCGCGTGAATTAGTACTGAATCTCTGTCAGTTCTCCTTTCGCGCTGTGAAATTATCTATGCCCACGGAGCTCAGCCGCGATCTCTGAGGATATTGTTCGGAATACCTAAACGATTATACAGTACTGCAGTAAATTGCAGTACTGCAGTAATGTATATACTGCAGTACAGTACAGTATATACAGTATATACTGTATATACTGTACTGTATTAGCAGTACTGCCTGTAAATTTCCTATCTGTAGGTTTGTTCGTGTCTTCATAATTATCCCCTGTAGAGAATGCTATCTGTTACATGGAATCTTATTGAGAAGATTGCGATTCCGGGAAGTCGTTTGTGGAGAACAGAACGGTGATACTCAAAATTTATTTTATCTGTGGGACAGCGCGCTGCTACAATCTCACCGACAGTTTATTTTGCGGGCAGTGAAGCAGACTTTATTCATATGCAAACAGCGCAAACGTTATTTTCGTAGGTGCTTGTAGTATGGTATCGGGGATGCGAAGACTAATCATAACGGTATTTTATTTGTTGCCTTGAAAGGGACCGACTTATTCACAACTTGATGCTGGCTTCACGTCTTCCCGCTATGCCGACGGTCACGTTTGCCACCGGAACTGTCTATCTTGTGTATCACAACCAAACGCACTGTAAACTATTGCCCGTGTGTAATAAAAGTGCTACGCCAAAATCTTCAATAATGGCCTCGTTAGATTTTTCTTCCGTATAGGAAGGGACATGAAACGATATAACCACGTTGATACCCTTGGAACAAACAACCACCATACAATTAGGCTTTTTGGTGCACGGCGCATGTCGGCAAATTTTATATACGTATACGCACGAGCACCAGAAGAGTCACCGTAGTGAAAACGAAAATATGCACTCATGCATATTTTACTTGAAAATGTTGACTTTTCCTTTCCTTTTCCCCATCATTTCATACACGCAGCGACATCGATATGGGCATTTGTTCAATAAGAGGATTTATTACGGTGGATGCACTGCCATTGGAAGTTATAATGCATGTTAGATTGTGAGCACCGTTGCACTGACCAATATTTGCAAATAGTTTCCATATCCTGCTGCTTACTCGTAGTAAAGTTCCTTACAAAGCGCCATTTTCCCCCGCGATTCCCTGTTGTGTTGCGGACGCTCTCAAGATTGATTAATCTCAGCCAGCACGATACTGTAGTCTGAGAGTTAATCAGAAAAATTCTGTAATCGCAAGCATGTGTAGGGCAATACGCCGTATTGAGTACAAGGGCAAAAGTTAAGTGCTCATGATGCACATTGGCTTCGGGAAAAGTTTAACAAAGCACACTCCAGAAGCACTGGTTGTGACACCGTGTTATGACACCTGGATTTTCGGCGTGTAAATACTCGAGCTCTCAAGCAAGGAAATACAACCAAAGATTCAATGTCAGCAACGGGCTCTAAACAAAGCGAGATAGAAAAACCAATGGAAAAGTTTCTAAGCAGAGAATTCAGAAGCAGCAGCCGCATCTTGCGCTGACGTCTTAAAACAAGGAACTATATGCAAAGCAATGGTGAAAGTATGTACGCTGCTGGAAGCTGTCTTGCGCATCATGAAGGTACGTTCAGTTGCTACTGTTTAGGCGACTCCAGCGGCTCCTAGTGGTCCACTTGCAGCATCCACACCCTGACAGCTCTTGGGTAGTGCTCAAGCTCTGCAAAAGTTTGCTGGTTTACCTGGACGTGAAAGAGTCCAGCCAGCACAGCTGACACTGTAGCCTGCGCGCATTCTTCTAACCATTGGTATCCCCGGTTACTTACCTGCGTGGGTGGATCTGTATATAACCTGCTATTACATTGATTCTTTTTTATTATTCTCATCAAGGGTAACGGTTGCTTGCTTCATATAACCCGTTCAGTCGCAAACTATGATATTACGCAGGAAAAATGTAAAAACTTGCGGGTATTCATGTTTATGGCGTCCAGAGTGAGAACAAATCTATTCACTTCTCCAGGACAATTAATATGAAAATTCAATAGCGCCCTCATGTGAAGACACCGTGACTAAATACTATTCTTTTTCGCCAGTACGCTTTGGCAGTTTACAGAAAGGAGAGAAATTATTTATTCAACTTTGTGCGAGTGGTGCATCAACGGGTTCACAGGTTGTGATATTGAAAGAAACAGTACTTCTCAGTTGCGATCCACGAGAAAACATTGCATTTCCGGCAGCGGACCTTGGTTTTCGCCCCGCACTTCTGGTACATGCATCGCTGCAGAAAGGGAGTTGAGGCCAGCGGTCCTACGGATCGTAGTTCTCACAAAAATGTTCGCAACACGTTTAGAGCAAGGACAGTGACTTAAAATGAGTCATTGAGGAAGGACATTAAAAGAAACAACGCGAAATTGCAGCGCTGACAACACTCTCAAAAATCTCAAAGTCCGAGCTTGTTCTGCGGGTCTGCTTCGCCCGAACAAACATCTGTTGATCTGTCATCACACTAGCGTCACTGATATCCGGACAACGACTCGAAGACGCGACATAATTGCCAGACCTACGTCATTCTCTCGGTGATCTGGAAACGAGAGGATCTGCCATCTTCACGATCAAACAGTGAGTACGGCGACCTTTCTTCCACATTACAAAATTACTGCTCCTCGAAAACAAAATTATTCAAAGAACAAGAACTTGAGTCGGCGACGGTTAACTAGATGGCGCAACAAATCAAAAGCCGCCAGTAGTCTTAAATTTCCACGTGGTAAGTATTGGTCAGCCACGTAGTAAAGAAAGATTACGGTGTCTCCGCATGGAGACGCGCATCAAAACAGGGTCAAAACTATTCAGTAACAGAACCTTGAGTGCTGACTCACTGTTTTACATAAAACCTAACCCTTCCTTTACATAAAACAGTGGTTTTTAACTGTTCTCATTGATTGAGGCGGCAGTGAAAGAGAAACTTGAACAGCGACTCACCGGAGCTCTCGTAAAACGTGAAAGCGTCCATCTTGAAACACCTTTTATTCATTAGTGTTCAGCCGCTCCATATCAGATGGCGCTCATTGCGTTTATTTGTTTCACGAATAATTCGCACCAGGGCTGTGTGACTCCTTCGATTTTTGGTGAAAAAGGCAGCAACGAAAGTCGCGTCTCCATACGGAGACGTCGTGACTGAAAGGTTTATTCAAACCCTGTGACACAGGAATATCGTTGCTCAAAAAGGACTTGACCGATACAAGTCTACTTCCAGATGCATTAAACTCAACAACTTTTAATATTGCAATAACGCTGGCGTCGAGTGTAGTGCGTTGAAAGTTACTCGACATTCAGTTGAATATGTAACTTGCCAAGCATGCGACGATGCGTTCATTTCTTATCCCACAGGTTAGTAAAAAATTTCTTGTGAATGATCGCTGCCTTTCTCTGTATCCTTTTCGCTCTCTCTCTCTCTCCTGTTTATAATGGCACCCAATGATGGCACCCAGCATTTCCTTGATAACTTACAAGAACTACAAAGTCCAAATGTACCCTATATGGACTATCACTATAAATCTCAAAACGAATGTCTTATTTATAGAAATAATGATTTCAATAAAGAAACCAGAAGCACTTCTGTGATAACATTGAGAGTTACACGCAGCTGCAGGATTTCAAATGTATTGCAGGACTTCGTAGCGTCGGTGTCGGTGGCAATCCTCAACGTCTTATTCATTACTTACGCTTGATCAAAATTTATTTGCCAATACAGGCAAGCCGTATAAAGTGTAGAGCGTTTCGGATTGGCAACAGCATATATTCGCTGTGCAAACTTGGTAATAGTTGTTTCCAAAAGTTTCTGCCTTTTTTGTGTGTGTGCTTTATTTTTTCTACATTGATTAGTCTCTGGAAGCTGATTCTCATTTTTTTATGATTGCCATGGCCGCCCATCGATGACAACATTTTTTCATGGTGTCATCTTTTTTAAACAACACTAAACGCTTATTTGTTTTTTGTAGAATACTATGGTAATGAATGTAGCCTTTCCTGGTCTTAGATGAAATATGGCGAAGCACGTTCTACCTTTAGAAAAGCCTGCTTTCCAAGACTTCTGCTGGTCTGATAAGTAATGACTGAAGCTCCTTGAATGCAAATGTTAATCACTTTTTCTTCATGGTGACCCCGGCGAAACAGTTCTGTCAAAAAAATAATGCGTCCATGTGCGAATAAATACGGAAATTCCGCGATAGTCACCTAACCTGAAAGTAATGGACGTCTATTTCACAAAAGTACGGTAGTTGCAACAATGTCTACGTAAAAGAGAACTTGATGCTAACTTTTAAACTGTATTGTAGTTACGACTGTTGCATGTAACACTATACCTGGCGGATAAGTGGAAAAAAGAGATCACGTCATGTTGATGAAAACGAAATTCTAAAAAAAATATTGCATGTAAAGATATATGTCACGACCTACATCCACAATATAAGCTGAATGTACTGAATATACATACGTGCCCTAATTTGTGGCCATCATGCAGATGTATATGACCTCCATTAGTCTGCTCACAATGAAACCGACTAATCGTCACGCAATTACCAAACGACAACATCATGGCAATGACGCACGACGTGGAACAATGTATACATGAGGGACGAGGGATAAACGGGCAAACAAACCAACTCTGTAGCGTTGCTTTCTTGTTTCTTTATTTTTCACTAAGTAGAAAATTTCTTGAAGAGAAAGCGGGAAGGGAAAAAAATTAGTTGCTTTGGCGAGAAAACGTAAGAAAAACTTCTTTTGCCACTCATGAAGGCGCCTCTTTATTTAGCGCATGCCACTTAAATAATTATTACGGGGAGGAAAGACTGACAAAAAAACTAAGAGAAATTTTTAAAGGACACAACATACCATAAAAATGAGGGCACCGCTAAACGTTTGGACACCGAACGCAATGAGCAGGATCCAGAAAGAGCGAGCGCAGATCAGTGTCGGGTGAACGAGAAGTTGGCGGCTGTAATAGGCAGTTCAAGCTTAGCGGGTAAGTGGAGAGAACAAAAGCGGAATCCGATATGAAGATAGAAAACAGCGCAAAGAATCGGTGAGCTTTCACAGGCGCGTCGTCTGGAGGGTATCGGTTTTCCGATACTTCTGGTCAGCAATAACTTCAAGTGGACAGAGGCCGCACAGCTGGGAACTAGGTGGCGGGTCGCGAAGGAAGGTGATAGCAAGGTTGCCATTGCTGTCGGCTGCGGTGAGCGGGATAACGATGGCATGGCAATAAGTTTTCCTGCCTCGCATCGTCGATGATCATCAAGAAGGAATGCCTTGAATTAAAGAAAGGCTTTGGCGTGCTATCGTTTTAATTCTTTTTTTAATGGAAGATTCCGTTTGCGAATCACTCGTGTCTCGGAGGAAATGAGGGTCATCCAAGGACGGTGGTTTGAGAGCTGGGAGCAATGACGGGAAAGCGAGCGCAGAATAATTATCGAGCAAGCATTGGGCTTATGTAATTAAGGCAATCCTTTATAATGGCGATGCCGAAGCTTCCGCAGTGGAGCATTAATTTTAACCGCCGATCCACACTGTGAAAGAAGTGTGATAAACGAAATGAGAGAATGGGGAATATCATTAAATGAGGATGTCATATTCTTAGGTTGGAATGAATGCAAGGTTTACACTAGAAGTGGCAGCGCCAAGAGACTAGAACGAAAGAGAGAGGGGCACACGACACAGGATCTTGTGTGCTTTAGCGTCTTCTTTTGTTGCTTTTATTTTTCTGTTTCAGTGCGATTATGTTTGTTTATTGGTGACAGCGTCAGTGACAGTGCTTATTTATTATGACTTTAACTGGGGGGGACTCCGTCAGTTAAAGCTTCGATTGCGTTAAAAAAGAAAGTTGTTGCGCAAGGCAGTACCGCTTCATACTTCATGTTTAACTGGACGATTACCATTATCTTCCAAACTAACTTACCGTTCGGGCGTGTTTGTGTGTCGTTAGTATGACGACAAAGACCTACTCGCAGCTTTCTTCGAAAACGTGTGATCATCTTTATAATATAGCAGTGCAACTGCGGCGCATGTAAAGCGGCAGAAAGCTATGTTAAGTGTATGCATAACTCACTACAGATCTGCCTGTTTCTAAACAAGTTGAGTTCGTTTGCCCATGAATAGGCGCCCACTGAAAAAAAGAGGGAGCAGTCATCCTTTTTTGCTTTTTTTACACCTCGCACCCTCTAGAGACTCTTGTTATTTATGTGGTCATTTTCGTTTCCTGTAGAATGGTATCGTTTTCTCTTAGAGCTCCTCGGTCTGAATAATGGTGGCTGTTCCAGCACACGCGCGTATTCTTTTTTGACTAGAGTGAGAAATGGCTGCTTCTTCCACAGCCAGTAAAGCCCAGCGTTTTTTCTAGTTCATATAAAAAAATGAAAACATCCGGGGCTCAAGTTCCAGCCAGAAATCCTCGGAGTAGTTGCTGAAGAATTTCACAGTAAGTACCTTGATCATGGCATACATATATATATATATATATATATATATATATATATATATATATATATATGTATATATATATATATATATATATATACGTCCGTAACTGCTGTCTTCAGTTCAAATGTCACATATGCGTTTCTGTCAGAGCTGACATCAGAAATATGCGGGACTAACGACTAGAAACAAAGCATGAAACAAAACGTTCAGGCATGTGAAACGCTTGTACAGTGAAATAAAATAAGAAGAGTAGCAATAGAAAACATAGAGCAGGGAATAAACTCACATGACTTAACGAGGCACCTGCTGTAGTTTGAGGACAACGTTTAGCGGAGAAAAAAAAAGAATATTGACATTCTGCTAACTTCAAAAAAGATTCTATCATGACAGTCAGGAGCAGTGAGTTGTAAAAAAAAAGTACAACAAACCTTTTTTATTGCTTATTAGAACTCGCAACGTGTTAAATCAATCTCATCAAGTCAGAACAAGAAAAATGGTTCACATTGGAATGAAGGATTGAAGGGATCAATACAGTGTAAACGAGGATAAACGAGGGCTGGAGCCGGAGCTTTCACAGAACTCGTCGTCATCAAGTAGACAACTTTTTTTCTTGACATTGTTTATATTTATGTAAGGAGCCACGGAACATTCCAAGAGATTCCGTTGTGCGAGTTGCCCTTGTTTATATCAGCGGCTTTTATTTTACTTGAAATTATGGGGACGCACAGATTTACAGGGGCAAGTGTCGAAACCAGTTATCGCCAGACTTATGAGAAGCCGCACATGCAAAACAAGGCACCCATTATTAGCGACAACATACTGTAAATGTAGCAGTAGTTGAATGTTATTGGCCTTGTGTACAATTCACAAATGCGGAGTAGAATAGAGAAAGCGAAAAAGGGGACAGCACCCGTAGAGAAATGTAAGGAATATACATTCAGATAGTGTCAAGTTATATCTTGCCGCTTCTATCAGCATTATCAACACTTACATGGCAAGCAATCATCGTTCCTATAAGGATAAGCGGAGGAGCATGGGAACCACGTTTCCTAATTCGAAAGTATCCACAGGCAAAGCACGACTTGCTGCGCAGTTGTGTACCGAAATTCCGACGACCGGCCATTAAACGCGCCGAAGCAAGAGCAACGGCATCGGGATTGACGCACTGCGGCCGCGGCGTGCACCATGCGGTTGTAAGACTGTGTCGCAGTTTCATTACTTTCCGAGGAAGTCGTTCCGCTGCGGTTATTTCCGCGTGGCTCATTTCCTATATAGCCTGAAGGGAAATAGGGTAGCGGCCTCGGTCTCGCTCAAATCAGGCAGCAGACATCGCGCCAACTGTGCCAATCTTTGAAGCGCCCACAAACAAGGAGATAAAAAAAATTTAAAAAAAGAAAGAAAAGGTCGTTTTCTCGGAGCGTGTCTCATGTTGAGCGGCTCTATACTTTCTGAATCGGTGGGGCGAACCACTCCGCTTTGTATTACTTTCAACTATCCTTACAGCATCTTTATTGGGGTGTTTCTTACTTTTCTTTCCCCCATTGCTTCAAGGCAGCCGGTCGTTCTGTTCTTTATTTTTTCGCTCCAAGCTTAGCTAGAGAGAGCTAGCGGAAAGGCGTGCCCATAAATTACGCTTGCCGCCCAGTGTTCCTCAATACGCTGTACTCTCTCTTTGTGGTCCTGTTCGCAAGCTGAAAAACAGAGCGCCCGTAGATGTGGTACTCCTGTTGAAAATAGAAAACGCACTCGTGCCCTAATCAACGTACACTCTCAAACAAATGTACACCCTCTGTGTACAGACAACAATAATCTTCATCTGTCTTGGTTGCATTTCCTTTCTTGAAAACGCTGCGTCCGCTACTTTCTTGTCTAGAATGCTCTGTCATGTTGATAACGTGCATGCCGTTCCTGACTTGAAAGTACCGGGCTCGCAGCGTTAAAGAAAGGAAATACGGACGAGATAGATCACGATTATTGTTGTGTGGGAAGATACGATAAAACGGTGTAACATTGCTTAAGACTATCGTCTTTGGATTCACGTTATTTGAGGCTGTCATTGATGCGCTGCGTTCTAATAAAATTTCCTCTGTCTATTCAAGTTTTGAAGCACCAAGCGCAATGTCACGGTAAGCGCACCTCGGACACACTACCGCTGCAACAAACGTCACAATGATCCACCCACAATCTACATAATAGCGTCACACTTAGGCTGAGTGTTCACTATAAAGGAAGCCCACACGTAGTAAGCATTTCCAACGCAATTTTTTACCCTCGTACCCCGGCCAGGACAGGTAACAGGTCACAACATAAATTTGAGGACACCTAAAGTCAATATTTAGCTCTGTGGAACCACGGCTAAAATTGATCGGCCGACAGAGTGCTCCCTGTGTAGTATACCAGACAAACGCCATTGTTAGACAAGAGGACACTCGGCATTTGGGGTCCAAGTCGTTCTTCAAGAAAGTGTAACTAAAGGAGCCTTTGAGTGCTGCAGTACTGCAATGGATTTGACGGAACGTCAACAATGTGCTGCATACAAAATGTATACTGACCGCTTTGCCACATAAAAAAAAAAAATTCGAAAGAAATAATGTTAATGGCTCCTAGCGCGAGTGACGCTGATACCAGAACTTCTGAATGCTGCCGACCCCCGGATTTCCTGTGCTCATAGAGAGGAATATATATATATATATATATATATATATATATATATATATATATATATATATATATATATATATATATATATATATATATATATATATATATATATAGGGGGTGAGGAAAGGTAGGGAGGTTAACCAGAGGCGAAATGCTACCGCGCATTGTGGTGATGGATATAGGGGTTGTAAAGACGACAAAGAGCGAGAGCGAAAAAGGGTAAAAAAATAAAAGAGAAAAAACAGACAGGTAACAGGACAGGCGTTTCAATCACCGTGCAAGCGCTACAGCGCTCTTTGAGATAGACCGGCCTGTATTAACGTCTGTACCTGTAGCCTAGGACTGTGCTTCCGCCATAAACGATTGCCTATTGTTGCCTTGTGCCATTTTTTTTTAGAAAACTCCTTCCCAAAACATTTACTCCGCCACTACCACAATGCTCAAAATTCAGTATTCGCAGTCGTCCTCATAAAGTGAGATGAAATGAACTCGTGCGACACGGTATGCAAACGACTAATAATTTGACAAATGTAAAAAGAACAATATGCTTTATCGTTATCGCGGTGTAGGGGAAAAATAGTACAGAAAACAAAAGGAGAAAAGGACACCGTGGAAAAGATCGACAGCAGATTAAAGGACAAAGTCCTAGGGATAAGTGGTGGTGAGAAAACACTGTAACAACGCGGTGGATGAAACATTTGTGCTAGTCTGATGACCCAACAAGTAAACATCGAAAAAGTTTCTATAAATACGTCAACCACGATTTCCTGGCAAACGCTTCTCACCGCCGCAGCAAATTTCAGTGATCTTTAAGTGAGTCAAAAATATCTCACACTAAAAAAGAAAAAGAAACAGTTATCACGTAGCATTTTGGATATGCTAAGTGCTCATCGTTTTTCCAGTCGTACCAAGCTTGACAAAACTCCGCATGGTACCTCAGAGCCATTATAGTGAACTTTTTTCTTCAGTTGTTGCCCGTACATCAAATCAATATGTTTCTTCTAGTGTGCCTGTATGCAACCTTGCATTGCCAATTTATTATAATCACAGACCTTTTACGGCATACATATACCGAGTGCCCCAGCTATCATGCATCGCGGTCTGAAGAAAGACGGGCCATTTTACTCGACGATAACCAAGTGCACATTGGTGACAGTCGAATAAAGCAGCTGCCAGTATTTTGTTGTTGTGATGCCATTCAGTTTATTAATGAATTGCAATTAACTAATTTTGAATTACTGCTCGTGCTGTAAATGGAGAAACAGTGGAAAATTGAAACTTAAGGCTGCCATGTTTTCAGCCAGGTACATTTTGCTTGTTTATTTTATCCCGTTGATAATGAAAGCCCCAAGAAATGAAAAATATCACGTGAGTAACTGTGCGCCCACATGAAAAGCACCGCCCTCAAACACGCTCCACCAGAGTTAGTAAGCGCACTCTTTCCACGACGTACCAACCACCAGGTACTGACACTCTTTCTTTATCAACACCAAGGTGCTGCTTTGTCACGGATAGGGCGCGCAAGATAAAACGCCAGCTTTGCCACTTAATGATACGGAGCTTCTTTGCTGGTTCTGCTTTTTGATGCGCTGACAGTCAGTCACGCGATATTTTTCCTTTTTCTGGGGCTTTGTTTATCGGCTGGAAGAAGTAGACATGAAATATGTACCTGGCTTAAAACATGCCAGCATTAGGTTCTTTTTTTTTTGTCAACTTTCTACAAATTCTTCCTTGACAACATGGTGCCATAGCAATGATTTAGAAATAGCGCCTGGGAATTGATTATTAAATTTAATGTCCTCAAGAAAGAGATACTGACGGTTACTCTACTCGACTGTGAATAATATGCACTTGTTTATCATCGCGTAAAATGGTTGGCTTTCGTCTAACCTCGGTACATGATATCTGCGACACTATATATATATATATATATATATATATGCGTGTTTGTGTGTGTGTGTGTGTGCGCGCGCTTAGGAAGGAGGAGATGGAAGATCGAGGGGCCCTATTTTTGCTAGTCACGGTCGTTCAAAGCCGACGAATAATGACGCCAAAGATACCACTGCGTAAATTATTTGTTGGCTAATTGGTGTATTTTGCGCTAACCACAACGAAGACTGCGCGAAAGCAACTAGGTAGTGTCTTTATCGGTTACCGCCATGCAAAGCACTCAAGAGAAGAAGGTTCTTGAAGGCCATCCTTTGCGGCCGGAGGGACCCAAGCTTTCCTGTTTTAATTCTTGACTTCTTGACTTCTTGCAGAATGGTAAAAGTGTCGGTGTTTCTTCTAGTTATTGCATATACTTCTTAGAAAGCAAGCTTCCTTTTTCTGGTGATGTGTTTGAGTCACACTTTAGGGAGGCACATACGCAGGTGTTGCGGGGACAAATTTTGTTTGGTTTCTGTTCCTTGCACTTAGCCAGAAACAGAAAATAACACAATGAGTATGGAAAAACTATAATATGTCGAGGCACCTAGACTAAACCGCCGATATATCGAATGACACGCAAAAAAAGGCAAACAGCACGACTCTGGTTATTCTGAGCGGCGAAAGTCCAAAGGTACAAGAATCTAAGTATCGCCTGAGGTGCCTCGTCAAAATATAAATACAAAAATTGGCAGGGAAACATTATAACTCCAGGATATAAAATAAAATTAAAATAAAAGAAGAAGACAGACTATAATGAGATGGGCCGAAAGATCAAGCATTGAGTAAAGAACCCCTAAAGGACCAGGGAAAAGGGCATTGGTCTGGCTGGAAGCGAACCGTAATTTAATGATGGCAGAGGGTGCTTATCGAACGACAGTTAAAAAAGGAAGGGCGGACAGTTCTCGAGTGAATGCGAAAGAGCGACGACCTCGTCAGAGGTCTCGTGAGACACGGATCCTGAACAATGCGACAGCAGCTCGCTTGGTCGACTGCCATGTAACAGCCCGAGTTCCGAAGGCAACGTAGAGTCATCAGCGTTGATCGAAAAGTTCCGGAGTGGTTCGGTTATGCTCCTTTGCGTTTATATAAAGGAGCAAAAAATTGTTAACTGAGTTCCTTAAATAGGACAGGGAAAATTTACCAGTCTACCTGTATAACTACCTCTTCGTATATATATATATATATATATATATATATATATATATATATATATATATATATATATATATGTTCATATATATATGAACATGTAATTAAATATCTCAACTGGCCCACTTTCCCTGTACTATTTAAGGAACTCCGCTTTATATAACTATATATATTCATATATATCTTTTTGTCAAAATAGCACTCTTCTGTGCTTAAATGTACTCTGGAATCACCATTGCTTTAAACATTCACGTGATGTACTCGTCATCTGCGCTCCTATGTAAGGGTAGTGTCAATCGTTGTGCGTGTCTGAATCCCTGGAACAGGTGTAAATAAAATGTACTTATAAGTGTCATCAGTTGTTATTGAGCCTGTTCTTTTACCAGTGCGCTCGGATTACACCACCCTCCCCCATATGGCATGTAAACGACACAGCTGTATTTAAGACTACTCAAAGGCTGCATGCAATGGTCGCCTAAACTACTCAAGCCAAACGCCAAAGATTGTTCACCGAACAGCTGTTATCTCTGGGGCCTGCATGTAAGCGGTCCATCCGTGTCCTCTCCACAATAAGATGTCGATAACAATATGTGCATAACAATACATCATCAAAATGTCATCTGCTGATAACGATGGTCCAAGGAACAAATGTACAATTGACCGCATGCATGCTACCTGGCACCACCAGCTCAGCAAATTGGCATTGCAGAAAAGTGCGCATCACAGCAATTTTTTGCTCTAGATACACAGACGAAAATACCAGTCTTAAAGAAAAAGAGTGATGTCACTGCAAAAAACTGCTGCAGAAAGGAAGGAGCACCGTAGGTGTCGATGCATAATATCGTGTTACAAGTGCAGATGTACAATATTCTTGGCTAAGAACAACTTGGTTACAATCTAATTTCTAATGTATCCACACTTCAGTCCACTCCACATAGTTGTACTCTGGCTATGATGTATAGCTTCTCAATAATGTGTAGCTCTTTTTAACATTACGATGTAACTCTTCCCGCACTTCAGGCGTCTTGGTTTCTTGAAAGAGCAAAGTTCCTCACACAATACAGTTTGTGCTGTGTGAAACTGAGAGAGAGAGAGAGAGATAATTTATTTGAATGAAGGCAGAGAGGACGGCCTCAGCTAACGCGCTCTAGTCCGCTACTCTGCATAGGGGGAGGGAGAACAGGGACATAAAGGTGGGATGAGGGATGACGATGACACAGAAAGAGGGATGCGCAACGCTGAAAGCAAGTTCAACACTCTCATAATAAACATTCAGAAAGCTCATTCATGAGGCCACTATCTGGTTCCGTATCTAATCAGTAATCACCAATTCAAGTGAACTTAAACGTGCTAGGACGAAGCTGGTGTGTGGGCCTCCCCTACGTGAGCAGCAGAAGCGCCAAACGGAAGCTTTATAGCCTGTAAAGAGTTGCGATAAGCGGTTCCAGCACAACGAGCACCTGCAGGGCACTTTAGCGGCCGGATTCTGGAGACCACCGAGAATCACGCTCATTGACTTCACCAGGTGCTTCAGCATTTCCTGTACGCTATCATTCTCATTGTGCCCGTCTCCTTGCTTGCCCGTAGTACCACCGGTTTCATTGGCCCTATCATTCTTGGCTTCTTCGCGCACAGGACCACTAGGGCCCGCTGGCATGCACGTGGGCCTGGAGGGCAGCAAAGGCCATTCCGCGCATGTGTCAGCCGGTGGAGGTGAATGTTTACCGCGTGCTGTCATCGATCTTTAATTCGCGGTAGGCGCCATTACCATCCTCGATGCACGCACAGGCAGAGGTGGTCGTGGCGCCTGTGCCCCGCTATGTACTTCTTCTGGAATGGCTTTGTGGGGCTTCTTTCGCGAGCGTTGGCCACTTTGGCGAACAGATTGAGCAGCCCCTCTACATGAATATTGGTCTCTTGCCATTTTTCGAAAAATACGAACTTCTTGTTTCATCTTTGAGCACGCCTTCGAAGTCGCTGCGTGAGAGCCAGTACAGTTGAGACATTTAAATGAAAACGCATCACAGTCGGTGGTATTATGCTCTCCGCCGCAACGCGAGCAGGTGGCTTTACTCCTACAGCCAGCGCTCACGTGTGTTATCTTCAGATATTTCCGGCACTGAACAGGCCTCCGAACGAATGGTCGTACACGGTGTATCACGTAGCCCTCTTTGACAGACGCTGGTGATGTCGAAGAAGCACGTATTAACTTCATACATCGGGAGTTCCCCAAGCGGTGAATCTCAACAATGCGCACCGATGACCTCAAAAGACTATTGAGGTCCGCGTAGTTGACGGCAAGCTCCTGGTCGGAAATCACACCGGTCGTTGTCCCCTTCCCGTAATTAATAAAGGAGTGGACGGGGATTGCGCTTAACTATGGAATAGTCTTTAACTTCTCCAATATTGCGTAATTTTTCACATCTATTGTCAGAATGTCCATGTGAGCGTTGATCCTGATTTCGTTGGTTTGCCCAGGGGCCACACTTTCAAAATATTTGGTTAGAAACTGCCTGCTGAGGGAGTTCTTGCTGTGTGACGTTGAGAGCGGCACGTAAGAAACCATGAAGGATTCCTGCTCACTCTGGTTAAATGGTGTCATCTCAGTCGACATACGGCGCATCTTCTTCATACGGCGGCCCATGACTACGATGCGCTCGTTGTCAGAGTCCGTGGCTTCTGGCGTTGAGCTCTCCCAGGAATCACGCTGGTCCGAGCTTTCAAAGGCACGTTGTCCTAAAATGAGCGATGAAGCAGACGACTCACCTTGTTCAGGTAGTCATATATGAACATCTTGCTCATCTTTCATGAAGTGACTCTCACGAAAATGGCAAAAACGTAAGAATGTGCATAACCAAAGCACTATTTTTCTTAATGACGTTGTATTTGTTACTTTGTAAGCTTTAAAATCTGGAACATGAAAAAGTGCAAATACGTATTTTCTGTAATTGTAATGTTTCGTAAAGGCGCACTAGGGAGTTCTGATTTAGTTGAGAAGTGTTGCTTCAAATAAGTGTATGGAAGCCTAGAGTATTACCACGGCAAAGAAATTCAATCAATGAAATAGAACAACCAAACAACTATTACAAAGCAATATATTCTACGACAGTTGTAAGTATTGGTGGCTTTACTTTTTACATTAAAGATATAGTGGAATAGATGTGGACCGCAAGGGCTCATATTTCGGAAGTAGAAAGATTCGTGTTTACTTAGTGAAGTCAACGGTTCAGCTAGCCGACATTGAATCCTCTGATTCAATGTCGGCACTAGTTTTTGTCTCTTATTCGGTTTTGTCTTGATTCGAGTAGTCGCGCCGTTATGTTATATAGCGAACCCGTGTTTACGTTCAGGAACGCCCACCTTCCGTCTGCGCGTATGCCCCTAGTGCGTTCACCGGCACGGTACTGCATAGGCTTTAACGTTACTCAGAGGCAGATGGGCAAAACGCAAGCACAATTATAGCGTCCAAGTCCACGCTAGGCACGGCTGCCTTTTGATAACTTGAATCGTTATCAACTTGCCGGATCTTCAGTCATTATAAACTATAGAATCGAATTCACTTTTCTGAGTAAAAATTACTTCCCGTAGACGGCAATTAATTGGTCATCTACAGCACTGAAGTAGCGAGACCCTTTTAAACTCTCGGTAGACTTACAAATGTCCAACACTACAAAACATTCTGAAAAAAAAAATTGTAATTTGCTGTTCATCAATGAGATCTGGCATACGACACGTTTTCATCGAAGGCAAAAATGCCACAGGAAGCCCGTACAATGAATAGAATTACTCTATAAATGAGGTGGCAAACTTGATACAAAAGCCCTTGAGACGCTTCTTCGATCATACACGGGCCCCTCAGCCCCCTGCGCTTAGGTGCCACGGAAAGCCACGGAGTTCGCTGTGGTGTGTGTTGGCTCCAAGATTAGTAGCACTCCCGGGAACACGTGGACGAGAGGTAGCAAAAGAATGATCTGATTGGCCTTGCGGCTGCAGTGGCCACACTATGGGCTCTTTTGTTTCTCAAGGCTTATTGTTTTAAGGAAAGAAATCCACGCCTGATCTCGTGGCTATGGCTGCTTGCTCGGCTCCCTAAGTGTTTCTCTTGTGTAAATCAGTATTAACAGAATTATCGGCAAGCAAAATACAAACAAAAAATACAATGAGGAATATAATTTGTTTTCGATTACCATAGTTTATATGCGTTGGGGGCTCACGGCGATCATATGAAGTTCCAGTTACCATCTGTGTTACTTCAGAAATTCTAGCGTTTACAAGAATGAGTGTATTCAATCGTGGTTGCTGTGTTAGTGATTGACATTTGCGTACAGATGACGCGCAGAAAGTTAGCGTCAGGACGTATGTGTGAATGAGATCAAAAGAAAGTTGCAGTAACTGAAATATGCAGAATAGTGAAGCCAGTGGTTTAATATTTAGCCTAATTCGCGTAGTTTATTTAAGTACATATGCTGCGTGTATCTGTCGCGTTCATATATGTCGTCGAATAATTAGGTTAAAAGTATCACTCTATCGTAAATAACTGAGCCATGCATCAGGTACCTTAGATTTCGTAACGTAAAAATTTACATTGTGATTTTATTCCTACCCTTTAACGTCAAAGTTACCCAACCGCTGACGCAAACATCAGGCGGCGATCCACAGTGTTGTTTCGACAGCCCAAACAAGTGCACTCCTCATTCGTAGGAGGTAACTTTTCGTTCTTTTTAAAGAGAATAGCATTGCCTACCTTGGCAGGCCGGCGTTACCTGATTGGATCACAATAGCTAAGCAGCGTGTAGAAGTGGAGAAAGTTTCAGTAGGGCCGATCTAGAGCAGTGAAAGTAGATAGCTGGACGAGGAGAGCGGTGCCAGCGTCTGCGATTGGTGCGCTTCCTATTAGCTTGTGGTGGGTGGTCGCAAACTGTGATGAGCTGCAATGGAAGATTAAACGTCCCGCCGATATGAATCCCCAGCGAAAAAATTTGGCAGAGCGATATCGCATACGTGAATAAAGGCCTCGACAACGCTATACTGCCACGCTTTTTTTCCATTCTTTCTTTTCTGCATGCGAAAAAAAAGTCCATTTACCCCGGTAAAAGCGAGCAAGCAGTCCCAGAGCGATCGGCAGGCGACCACCATTTATAAATTTCGGAGAGCGGCAGTATCCTGCTGTCCTGAAATAAAAAAAGTTTCACTTTTGTTCGGCATAATAATGCTTCTTAGTGCGCACACGCCCCTCTGACGTTATAAGCTTTTATACAATTTTATGACGCTGCCTGGAACACAGGCGAAGTGGGCACAGCACGCGAAATTAGCATGAAATTAGCACGCGACTAATAGCGGGCGGCTGATGGCGAAAAAGGCGTAGATTTGGAAAGGTTACCTTTGTTTTGTTCGGCCTAATAATGCGTAGTCAGTGCGTACATGTCATATTCCTCTGGCGGTTTTGGTTACATCGCGTGATAGGCAAATTGGAGGTGGCCTGAACAATTTTAGAACGATCATGGAAAGCTAGTGGCACAAATGAAATAGAAACAAATTAGAATAGCTTGATGTTATAACCCTTGTGTGTGTCGCAAAGCGTGTGACGTACACGCGGAAGCACGATGACAATGAAACAGAAAGTCTTGACTGCTCGATTGTTTCTTGTGCGCACCCTAGCACAAAAATTAGTTAATCACATCAAACGTGCGTTTTTCGATTCTTCTCACCTGTTAATATGGTGAGAGTTTTAAGACAGAAATGATTACCGGTATTGCTAAAGAGCAAGCTGTCAGAATATTGCAGAGACACGTTGTTCGTCTAGTACATCACTTTATGTTTATTGCGCGCCTACCACATGCGCTTATGTTTAGCCTATTGTGTGCTAGAAAGAATAACCTGCTCATCTCTCCGCTTATAGCGGGCGGCACTTGTGAAGGCTTGTGTATTTTATCAGGCCATAGTGAAGGAAATAGAGCGAGAGCGAAGAAGCGTTTCTGGCAAGTAGCCTATACGAAAGCCCAGTATTTGGGCCATGATCACGCTTTTTGTGTTGGCCCAACGCGTCGTTGAACCTGCACAAGAAAATGCGGAAGTCTGGAGCCACGTGTATTTATTAAGTTTAGGGCTAACATATCTTGTAGAATAGAATAAGCGTGCTTTTATCGCGGTTTATGAGCAAACACTTTTCCTGCTTGCGGCTCTACACCTCCTATGCAGATCACGGAGAATCTTAAAGAGGCCCCTGTAAACTAAGAACTCTACGCGTGGGACGACGAAGAATGAAGCGATGGGCAAACATTCCGCTAAATAACACATGCGTGTTTGTCTGTACCCCGCACTTGCAGAGCAAAATGAGATGCAAAATGAAGACTGCAGGGAAGAATGCGGGTGGTTGAGAGTGGTAGAATGCTCAATAGCAGTGATGAAGTACGAGAGATCAGGGTCATGGTGGCGGCAATATATCTTCAAAGAAGGAGCGCTTCGACGCACTCGAGCAGCGAGCAGCAGCCCACAGAGGCGTGCTGGGCACAGCCAACGCCCGGAGACAATGTGTTTGTGAGGTAGAGGCAAGATCAGTGGAGTGTGTGATAGGCGATATTATTGCAATAGTGTTACGCTTTCTTGAAATTGTGTCGACATGCGACGTTAATGGAATGCTAGTGCACATGGTGGAAAAAGTGCGATCGCGTTCGAGGGAATGGGATGCTGAATCCGGGTGCAGTCTTCCCGCACGACCCATGAATTATTTTCTCAATTTCGTGTATTTTGACATTTAATTTTTATTTGTCATTTCTAGGTTGTTTGTTTAATAAGAATTTGTCTGCAGTGCCCGAAAGGACTTGCCGAGTTGTCGGATGGTTGTTTGGGTGCACAAGCTGCGTTATATGGGCGAATATTTTTGTCTTACATTTGTGTAATTTTAGTTATCATTTCCCTAGCAGGAGCACTCGGCCAATTCCTTGCGAGAGCACCTCATAAAAGAGCAGTCATCATTTCCGCATATGTAGGTGGTTTTGCCGCATTCGCTAAATTCTGCCCAAATAAAGTAAGCCGATAAACTATGCCAGCTCCCTTTGATGACTCAAACTGGCGCTTGTTGTTGTGAATATTTCCAGTTATGATGAGTTCTAATTGCGTTCTATACGTTAAATTAAAGAAAATTTTCAGAGTGTTTTTAAAAGCATGGTCGACCCAATGACCGATAGCCATATTTATCTAAGTACTCACCAGCCTCCTTCTCCTCTGACCACGCAGAGCCTTTTGACGTCCAGTTCCTTCTCCGACGAAGCACACGTGCACTTATAGATTCATGTGTTCACTTCCTTCTTACAATCCCGCGGGCCTGTAAAGTGACTACCAAATTCCTAAATACGCATGCTTAGACTGTAGGGAAGCGACCAAATTCCTTCATACGCATGTCTCTTGCCCCTTTGGCGGAATACTCGACAGCTGCTGTGGCTGTGCCTTTACAGTCCTTAGACGAAAATGGCCGAAGTGGATATTTGTGTGCGACGCACACACACATAAACAAACGTACACACACACGCACATCCACGAACGCAACCACAGACACAAGCACGCACGCACGCACACAAGCATACACACAGACGGAGGCACGCAGATACACACACACACGCACATGCAAGAAAACGACCACACACACCAGCACGCTCGCATACACACGCTTGAACCCTCACACGTGCAAGCATGCACACGCTCACTGCAGGGACTGCACAAAGGGAAACGACACCAGTTCCATTACTGAGGCTTCCACCAATCGCTTCAAGGTTCGTGTGGGCTGTGTGAATAATTTGACCTCGCCAGTGTGACAGCACCACCGAGTCCATTAAGCTTGTCCCACCGCGCTTCTCTCACTCCCTTTCGTTCGCCGACCGTTCGCCGGATTGCAGGATCCTGGGGCCGTGTGTGGCCGTTGCTGTATTTGCTGGACGGCGGCCTCTGCCTGCGCCACATGCATGCACGTGAAATGTATCTGTCTGCCTTCCTTTCCGCTTTAGTTGTTGCTAATTTCTGTTCTCCCACCTAGACACGCCACAAGATATCCGAGTATATTGTCAACATGTGGCTCAAATATTTCTGTAATCCAAGCATAACGAGGGCGTTTTCCTCACGAAGCGACCACGACAAAGCACATAATTGACGGGTATGAGCTCCCCGTTCTGTTCCTTTGCCGTGGGCAGAAATAGACTATGCAGACGCGCGCATTTCTCCCGCTCTACTCAGACGGGAAGCGCTTTACCCATTCCAGTACCTTCCAGAATTACCGCACACATGAGTGCGCTAGCGTATGCATTTCTAATTTTTGGCAAGATTGATCTTATTTACTATAGTTTATGGGCACTAGCACCGTTACTCGATGTCACTTTTTCTCCAGCACAGTGTAGCCAACCACTATTGATCCTGCCTTACTGCCCTGTCCTTTCCTCCCTTGTTGAATCATTCTGCCCGCCCGGTTGAATTTTGCCCGTCGTGGTATTATAGTAGTCATGGCATTGCGCTGCTGAACACGAGCTGACGGGTTCAAACCCAGTCATGGCGGCCACATATTGATGAGGGTGAAATGCAAGATGCTCTTCTACCACACATTGGGTGCCGATCAAAGAACTTCAGCGGGCGGTTAAAGTTACTCCAGCATCTCGCGCTAGGTGCACCTCATAGGCAGTTCGTGGCTTCGCCCGCAAAACCCCACAATTTATCTATTCGTTTTAGGGAGTCGTTGTTATGAAATATGTTATTTAAACTTTTACTGTGACGAAAAATTAGTAAAGGAAAACTTATAATGCAACCCAAATCTGAAGTTAAGGCGTGAAGCAGCACTGAAGTACCCGCACGAGCACAGTCATTACCCAGTCACTTGGACAAGTAAACAGCAGTTACGAGAAACTTCTCCAAACAGAGCCTGTGTATAAAGAGGACGAAAACGACGATTTCTGTAGGCAACCGTAGTCAAACCACTCCCACTTATTGTATGCCCTCATTTACTTGAACGGGATCAGCACTTATGTCTATTCTGTTAAAGCGGAAGCGCGCCGGCAATTACCCACATGGGTTCTCGGGCAGTATATTGGACGTGAAGCATCCACTACTGCGGGCTTGTGTACTGCTCCGCTTCGCTGCACCTGTTGTCTGGCTCAGCGGTCTCGTGCTGCGCTTCGGAACAGATACGAACTTTTCTGAATGGAGGCGTGCCGGCGTGCCTTGCTAGGCTGAAGCCGCCCACAGCCTACAACAACTTCCTCCTTTTCCTCCAGTGTAGTGCAGCACGTTGCAAGTGCGACTAAGTTGCACTTTACAAAACATGTTCTTGGAGTGTTAATGCCAGATTTATGAGAGGCTTGTTCTTTTGTTGCTGTTGGCGGGTTGTTCTAGTTTTGTCCTGTATCCGCTATTATGTATTGCATTTGTGTCGCCTCGCCCGTACGTCGCTTCGTTGTGGTTGCCTTTCCTTGTTGTTGCTGAACAAGACTGCGCAGCATGCCACTGGTGAGCCAGGTCCACAGGGTTTTCGAAGCATCAATCGCGCCAAAGCGAGCAATCGATTTGCGTGATTGCTTGCTTGTGTAAACTACGCAGTGCAGAGGGCGAACGTCGTCCCTGTGATATTTCGAGGCTGCTATCACATCACTTTGCACATATAGGGCTCTATAATGCAAAGCTATTCCAATCTGTTCCTATTCCATTTCTGCAATCAGGACTCCACGATTCGTAAAAAAGGTTGGGGCCACCGCCATTTCACCTGCTTGTCACGTGACGTCATGACTACCGCGAAAACTCCCCATCTGATGTGACGTGTCTACACTTATTACGCATGATTAGACGGAATACAAGAAAAAATATTCTAGCTCTACACTTTTTTGCCTTCCGCTATTGGTCGAAAGCTTTCAGGCTGCACCTACTTTGCCAGCATGTCGCGCCACATCACATAACCGCGAAAACTCAACACGTCAAACTAACGTTTATCACATTAAAGATGCATTATTAGCCCGAACAAAACTAATTTTTTTCCCGTGTATCCGGAGACTGCCACGTTTCGAGAGTAATAAAACATGCCTGCCTAGCGAGCATTCGGATTCTAGCTACTCGAAGCTGCTGGGGCCCATGAATTTATTTGCGTAAAATAAACATTTTTGTGGCAGTACAAAACTGGCAACTTCTTTCGGGACGCTCAGAACATCACTCTTCCAACTATTTTTGACTAAGGACCCGTTTTAGTGGCATTTTTAACTTGCTGTTGCACGCCTCTGCAATTTTCGACCAGTTACCGCAAGAAGCGCGCTAGTCGCAACGCCAGCCTCGTCTTTCTCATCCGATTTTATACTTTAACTGCGCTAGCTCGACCCTGCCGAAAGTCTTGCCACTGCTGCGTGCTCCTCGCCTCTTGTCAGCTAAAAAGATACGAAAAACGTGTGAACTTAGGGAACCCTATTGGTTTTGAAAGCAAACAAAACGGACTTCCTTGAACGAGGAGAGCGTTTGACTAGTCTATTCAAAAATTGTTGCGTGTCATCGCCCAATTTACATCGGCGGTTATGTACATTTAACGTCATGAGATTGTAACAAAAATAGATTAGAATAGTTTTACGTTTTACCCCCTATACTCATCGATTCAGATATACGCATAAGTACGTTTAACCAGAGCTTTTTCCGTTCACGTTACCTGCGACAATACTTTTTACAGTGGCGAGCTCGCACAACGCGTGTTTTTCCCCACTTCTGCCGACGGGAGGCGCCTCCTTCAAGTAGTATGATCAAGCACGATCGAACGTCTCCTTTCTCTCTCTCTCTCACACACACACACACACACACATATATATATATATATATATATATATATTATCAATAGACACCGGCAATTTTCGTGGAAGTAACGTCACTTGCTTTCAATCAAACAATCAAAGCAATTGCAATTGCAATTGCTTTTAGCAATTGATGCAATTGCTAAAAGCGAAACGAACTTGCTTGCCAGCCCAAAACGAGCCCAAGGTTGCCAGGCTATCTATTTACTTATTAAATGACACCCAGTGCAACAAGGCGAGTATTCCGAAATAAAGAAAGACGTGAAGCTGTTGGCTCTGTAATTTATAATAGAAATTTTTCACTACTTAAATTCAAGTGAAATCCTTCAATCGAATGAAATGTATGCAGGTGAATTCTATCGCTTTATGAGGTTGCCGGTCGCTCGCTGCAACAAGTTTTCTAAGGACGCACAACTACTCATGTGGTGACAATCGATCCAGCAACTTATACTCAACAAGTTTTGCACTGTGGAACACATCTAAAAAAATGCCTCCATGGCTTCTGGAAACCGAAAACGTTGACGGAAATACAAAAACATGGGCATGCTGAAAGACGTCGTGCAAGAAAGAAAAGCCAATCAATCGCAATAACAAAGGTTTCTTCTCAACGTGTGTCCTCAGTTGCAGAATGTTTTCGTCGGATCAGTATGAGTAATGAACCTCAACAACACCAAGATTTTGAGCACAGAAGCTAACGTTTAAAGTAACCAACATGCATATCACGTCACTGAAAACATCAACAGATCCTTGAAGTTCAGGCTGGATGGCGACACTTCTTCCAGTGCACCACATTTCGCAATGTGGAGAAGCGATTGCCCGCGTCTAACTTATTCCCTCGTTGGCTCTTTCATTCCTCTTGCATGGTTCATAATTTGTAATTCATGATTGATTGACTGATGAGTAATCGCGCACGTGCTCTTGATTTCTATGCAGGCATCGTCCTTAGCACATTTAGCTCAGCAACTAGATAAGTTTGCGCTGAGTAGCATCTGCATAGACGAAGGCATCGGAAACCTTGTACAAATCCGAACCTGCTCAAAGCTGGTAGTGATATCTCTCTGGATTATTCACGTCTAAACGATACAGCAAGCTAGAAGTTCGTGACCCTGCAGCAAGTGAAATTTCTTACCTGGAAGTTGATACACGCTGATGTAAGCTCCAAAAGAATATTTCTATTTTGAGCACAGTGCGCAGTAGAAGGGCCCTGTGTATGATTTTATCAGCATTTCACACAGTAACGCAAGAAAGCAACTTATCACAGAAACTTTTCTACAGCATTTAATCACCTAAATGTTCGTTTCTCTCATCTCCCCTTTCTACGGGGAAAAAATATTAAACCGCTACTGAATGTTGGCCAAGATCAAGGATGATAATAGAAATAAACTTATCGCTTCACAATGTATACACCACGCTATTTTAAATCAACACAGTAGAGCGAAGTGGCCTCCCTTAACTTTTTAACTTACCTTTGGGCATCAGTGCTGTCTTCCGTGCTGTCCGAGTATTTCCTTCCAGCAAGGTTCCAAGTACATACCCCAGCAAAAATATTCGGCAAATTTCAAATAGCGTTATAGTGCATTAACTGAAAAAAGAATAGATCTAGGCCGCATCTTACCAAATGCATAGCAAACACCTGGTAATGCGTGAGCTGAAGTGATCGCACATTGCTCACGATATCGACATCAAAATGTTTTAGACCGATAACAACATCGCTAACCTGGACTGCTTTTAAAATATCATGCAAGCAGGCCTTCCTAGGCTTGCTGTTGTTGCTGGCGTTGTCAACAACTTCTTGTTGCTGGCTTTAGACATGCCCATATTGCACCTGCAAATAATTCACCGTGGGCCTTCAGTATTTCTTTGTAACCACCGGCTACACTGGAGATATTCTTTCTCGTCCAAGGACAAAATTTATTGCTGATATAGGGCGGCCTAGTGCAGTGGAAACTATTGCGGCCACCCTGTCAACAATTAAACGGTTTTAAAGTAAGTTACTCGCCCTTACGTACGTCTAATGCAAGCTGTTTACGTAGCGTTAAAGTGTGCATGGATTGAAGACATTTAGTTTAACGCCCGGGAATACAAACGCCAAGAAAATGTAATCGAGGGTAGTGCCATAATATTGGTTCATGTCAACCCTCTTCAAAATTATAGAGTCCATTAGCACAAGCGGGTCGTTTCTGTGCTGACGTATCTGTAGAGGCTTAAACGGACGTCAGAATCGACGTACAGTCTTAGAAATCGACCACATTGAAGTGTATAACTAGCGATTTAGGCCAGTTGAAAAGAAGCATAACCTTAAATCACCATTTATTGGCGATGAACAATAGCGATAGCGCAGTCATCACGACATGCACACTGAAGCGTGATCGACAGCGCCGCCACGTTTGACAGCGATATTTGCCAAACGTACTTCACCACGTTATTCTCGCGAAATAGCGTTGTTTAATACAGCGTACATTAGCCACAAAAATATGATAACGCACAGAGCATGCTGAGTGAGAATGCTATTTTTTTACGTGGGTAAGGCCTTTGTTTGACCTCGTAATGATTCTCGAAATCTGTCTTTTGATACTTGTAGCTTTAACGTATTTTTTTTCGAGGTTGCCATGGCGCAGCTGGATGAAGCTCTTTCTTTAAGGAATGCCCGATATCGGCGCAGTTTGAAATGCTTGATTCGATAGAACCATTTATGTTTCACGCTATTCTTGTCATGACCAAGTGCAGACGATAACTGATTTGGGTTTTTCACTAGGAGACGGGGTTTGGCTGCTTTGGGGGCGAGGAGCGGCAATAAAAGCTCTTCGCAAATGATCATCATTGTCTCCATGATGGCATGCTCGTAGAATTAGCCTATTATCATGCGCTTGGGGACGTTTAATGGCTGGAGGCCTTCGGTACGCAGTACGGCATTGCTAGCTGTTTACGTTCAAACTCATAATATGTAATGCGGACAAAACTCCCGCTGCAGCGAGGTGCCGGAGCCTCGTCGGTTTCAACGCAGGGAAACGCACTTGCTGTGGGTTTGTTTGCCCTGCGTTGAAACCGACGTGGCTCCGGCACCTCGCACCAGTGGGACTTTCCCCGCGTAATCCTAGCCATTACTCTGCATGGACGAAGGAACCGCATTATCGATCCCTCCTAGACATAATTAGATCTGCAATCGTTTTTATTCATTTAGTCATCCTTATTTGTCCGCATCCCATACACCAGTATGAGCTGAGGCATTAACCCTCGTATTTAAAAAAATAATAATAACTAATGGCGAGATGGGGGCAATGTCAAGAAAAAATTCTTAAGTTATTGCAAACAGCTACAGCTGACTTGCTGTACAAGAAGTCACACAGAGTTTAACACATGCCAAAATGCGTCACGCAGATTTGCTGCCTGTAACTAGAATTGAAAAGAAACGCGAGATGCATGCCTCCATTATACGCTTGTAATTGTGTGCAGAGTTAACGTCGTACTTTTTCGCCTTTAAGTTAAAATGTTTTTCAGATTTTATGCGAATGCACTACCTAACGCGCAGCCTTTTTTTTTCTCGGGATTCTTTCGTAATGAAAGCACCACAACGGGCATTTGAGTGCCTTTGTGATAACGCATGTTTCCGATTTACACTCTGTAGAACACTGCGACTATCCCAGCATCATAACATAGCCATCGATCAAGCGACGACTTCTTAGGACAGCACGTAACAAAGGCCTCAGCACCGGTAGCGTATCCACGAATAGGCCACGTCGTAATCGCAAATATGCCTCTTCAGATAAGCGGAATCGGCCGGACGTCGTTACCGCAACTCACATCGATCTGACCAAGCGAACAAGACGGCATGATCACTATAGCTATCGTTTCACTGCGGCGAGCAGTAATTTTATATGGCCGCTATAAGTAGGCAAAGCACCGTGATCAAGATGCGCTCAACAAAAGTAAGCTAGTTGCCAGCAACTCTTTGATACAGCAAATTAACAATATAGTACGGGCCTGTGGCATTTAAAACAAGATACACTATCTCGGTGGTTTCGTTTTAGTTCCACGAGAGAACGCTTGCTTAAAGGAAGTGGCGCATGAACACGTGAACTTTTACAACTTTTGCTCTTCAGAGTGCTTTATAACAAACAATCAACACTAAACAAGGAGGTTAATGACGCTGACGGTTAATAAATTCAGCCTCTGTTATAGTTTGTTTAGGTGCTGCCTGCAACAACGCGTCCGGAACAGCATACTTTAAAGCGATCGATTATAGTGGACATCTACGAACAGCATCGTTTACGCATGAACCACAGTCGAAATGTTGAGTCCAAGAAATGTTCCAGTCACGCTTCGTGACTGTCAAAGTCAGGTGTCGGGCGACCAAAGTAATTAAGGCCGCTTCCAACCGGCAACCTACACTACGCTGCACCACAGATAGCGTTCGTCATATCACAATCAAGTCTACGCGCAATGAAGGTTTGGGGAGCGTTTTTGCTTGAACCTATACGGACGACCCGCACGTTGAAAATGCAGGCTATACTATGAGCACACACGGCGGCAGCCAAGCTGCGTTCACTGCGGGACGTTGTCCACCTCTTGAGTCTCGCTTGATCACTGTCGTACGTCTCAGGCGCGAAACGACCCGACACACTTCTTTCTCTTCGTATCTTCTTCAGTTTTGCTTCAGCACGCAAGTCAAAGACGCCGTAGTTGTTCTGGCACACACAGACACACTTTTCACATACACAAAAGCACGTATTTTTGGTTTTCCCGGCTCTACGACAGCGGGCGGCTTCGAGCGCCTCGAAGAAAATCCTCGGTTTCAATATCCTCGAAGTGACGGATTCGCAGAATGGTCCTCGGTCCCACACGTTTCACGCAGATGCACGTGATACAGCACTACCGTGCCAAATTAATTACTATTAGCACCGAAACCCCTGAAAGAAACAAAAGATAATTGAAAGTGAGCGAAACACAATGAAACACAATTAAAAGTATTTCGTGGAAGTAAAGAGCAACGTGCACAGTTACGCTTTCACTGAGCTTGCGTGCTTGAATCGAAAAATACAAAAGTTTCAAGGCAATAAGAACGAAGAAAATCAATAGCAAGAACCGACTCATGAAGATACACCAGAGTGAGGTACGCTAAATCACCATAAGAATGCTGCATTCAGGCTTCATGAAAGGCAGGCATCAACGAAGAGTGCAGGCATTTATTTACCCGAGAGCGCAGCGTATACAGAAGCGTCGCGCCTCCATTTCCTTAGTTTAAATCACATATTTGTGCGTTACTGCCAGGAATGTCTGTGCCATGAGATCCAACATCGAGGTCGGAGCAGATGCCCCATGTTGCTTGGAAAAGGTCGAAGCACATGGAAATTAAGAGTTGGCCGTGCCTGCAACAAGGCTGCTGTGCCCTCTTTTCTTGTTTATTTTGTCATGTTAGTTAAAATACAGGTTCGTGCCGCAGTGAAGTATTCGAGCCGCCAAAATAAAGCAAGGAAAAGAAAGGGATGCCATAAATGCGTGCCCAGCGAGCTCTTCGCAAGCAAGGGAAACAGGCATGAAAACAATCTAATTTAATCAAGAAATTGGTTACCTTTCAGTGCATTTTTAAAGCATCATGTACTAAGAAGAAGGAGGGAAATTTAATATGCATTCCCATAGAGTAAGCTTTCAGCCTTGTAAGACGCAAGCGTACTTAAAACTGTCAACGCTGTGTCGTATGAAAAACATTCTGGGCAGCACTGATTAACGCCTACAATTGATAACCGCTATTTACTATACTGCCGTAAATGAATCGATTTATCGGCTACTGATATACAAAGCGTCATTTGATGCAATACGAATACTTGTCCCATATTATAATATGTTGCGAAGCTGTGCAGATTGAAAACAAAGCTCTTGGTATAATGAAGCAGAGTGCGTTTTGCGGTGGATGTGCATAACTTGAGTGCTTTCCAGAGGCGTTGAGTGAAGTATATTTTTCTAATGTGTAAGACCTTTTGTGTACCTTTTTGAGCAGTGTGTTGTTTTTAGTTACAGGCGAGACTCTTTGTCGAGACAATGAACCGGTAAAGACTCCAGCCGGATGAAGTGTCGGTGGACGGCGTACTGAAATCCAAATGGAGACCGAGTCAATTGTATGCATTATTGCGAGATTAAAAGGATACTGTAACTGTAACAGTAAATGTATAATAAATACCTGTTGGGGCCCTATCTTTAGTAAACGGTGTAGTAATATGGTTGAAGCCTACACAAGCCACAGAAAGAAGAAGGCTTCGTATATGTTCATTGAGAAAGGAAATGAGTACTGTTTCCTTCTAGAAGAATGTGGCAAAAACTATTTATTGCTTAGTCATACGTCTGTATTTGGAACGTAAACTGGAAACCATCTAGGGATCACTTAGTTTGGATTACAGTTTGAATTCCAGGCATTGGAGAGGTTCAACTTTACCTGTTCGCTCAGACTTCATTCGTATACATCAAAAGTTGAACACGGGACTGCGTATGTGGTCCACTAACCATTGGTCCACGAATGTGAGGAGCTACAATGAAGTACTAAGAGTTGATGACTCAAGGACTTCCCGATGAAAAATATACTTAGTTAACATGAGCATCTTATCAACACTGATGCCAAGATTATCTTATCCCAAGTGACATCGCTCACACAGAAGGTGTCCAATCAAAAAGCATAGCGTTTTATTTTCCTGCTTACTTTCAGACCTAGTGACATTAAAATTTCAGCAACCCTGCAGAGAACCCTTTGCAGGTATTCGAGCCCATCATACAATGTGTACCATGCCCTTTCTCTTTACTTTTTACCTTCACAACACTTTCAGGATGCGTAGATCTTTTTACATAGTAGTTCTACCCCAAAAAATAGATTCTGCGCAAAGAAATCCAGACTACGCCAAGCGAGCTCCCACCTCTATACATACGTGAAGTAGGTTAAACCACTGTCTTCTGTGAACTACACACTTGGCGGGAAGGAACATGCCTAGTTATTCCTGCCGGCGTCTATGTAAGAAATGCATCAGAATTTAGGGGCTTCCATTTAAAAGCGGTAGCCTCTGCACTCACCGGCGGCAAAGGCATATCGTAGAATTCCTCGACAATCTCAGCCCTAGTGTGCTGGCGCCTTCCTAGAGTTCCATCGGCCACGTGCGGCCGCATTCGGGCCGACGAGGTGCCGTACGGGCAGGGTGCGTACAGCTGCTGTTGCTGCAACTGTTGTTGCTGCTGCTGCTGCTGCTGATGCGGGAGTTCGCCGTTACGAGCTGGTGTCGGCAGCGGCTCCTTCTGTTTGTCCCAAGTGGCCAGCGCAACCTCCTCGCACTTGGAAGCGGGTTTCAGGCGTGGTTCGGCTGCGTTTCGTCAGCAAAGGTGTTTCAGTGACACCACCTGGCGAGTCTATCTTATGTAGCAATATTAGGCCGGTGACAACACGCACTACGATAAATACTTGGTTGCAACCCTTGTTGCAAGGCTATGCTCGCGTAATGCCAATTAATGCCTTCTCGCTATGTCCAGTCCATATGATTATTTATTAGTTGGGAACATTCAGGAGAAATAATTGTGAAGTAAACGATGCTTAATTGCGTCGGAAACATGTGGACTCCTTTGTTCACTGTGTAAACATATATGTTAAAATGTTAATATACATATATATAATATATGATATACGTTTATGGCTCTCTGCGTAAGAGTGCGGGAAGAGCGAGACTTTGCAAATATTCATGTTCAAACTGGAATAGGTTGCATCATGCCGAGATAAGTGAAATGGGGGCATTGGCAAACATACCGTATATTTCTGAGGCGGCAGCTTCAGCACGCTCTCTTCTTCTCCGGCGCCCGAGCTCTACGCAAGCGGCCACAATGATAACAATGAGCACCACCACGGAGCATACAATTGAAGTCACCACAGCCAGCTTGCGGTGCATCTCTTGCTGAGATGCCGCACTCGTAGAAGTCTCCGATACGCCTGTTAAAACAAAAGAAAAAAAGAAAGCGGCAGGTGCTTCATGCCACACATTTTGTCCCAAGAAAAATTTGCGCCGTTTACATCGTAGTAAGCGACTGCAAGACAGCCGTCAAGAACTATGCAAAAGGAAGAATCTCGCCGGAAGCACTGAGAATTTTAAACAACTTTCGTGAAGATCGCGACATTCACATTATATGGGCACCCGCACACTCCTCCCTTCCCGGGAACGAAATAGCGCACAACCTGGCTCGAGAACTGACAGGCCGAGCAGGTGACACGCAACAAATACTGGGAACGGAGAGAGACCGGATGACCAGCTTTAACGAGGTCACCAAACACTATAAATTGGGAAGGGCCCATTTTCGCCCGGCCCACTCCTCGTTAAATAGACGGCAAGCGACGGCATGGCGCCTCTTACAAGCAGATACATATCCGAAGCCGGTGGCCTACCACCGCTACTACCCGGACCTTTACACGGATAGATGTAGATTCTGTGAAGAAAGGGCGGACCTACAACATATGGTTTGGGCTTGTCCTCGTACACCCCATACAGAATAAAATAATTAAGACCAGAGAGCAGTGGGAGACCGCGTTGCTCAGCTGTGCACCGGAAGACCAACTCAAGGCAATCCAGCAGGCCGAAGATGCCGCCAGGGCCCAAGGGCTCGAGGCCGTCATTTAGGTAGAGGCCTAGGTCTCAAATCTGCTGTGCACAAATAAAGTTTATTCCTCCTCCTCCTCCTCCGTTTGGGGTGCTTATCTTGTCTCCAAACATCCATCGCTATCTATATTGAGCGTATTTATTTTTTCTACCCGCGAACTTTGGAAATCTTCAGGTCACAGAGGACACACGCGTATTAGCGTAAGATGGTTTTCTTTCTGAAGCCTTTAGCGCAAGAAAATACGCAGGGCAGTGTAGACAGACGTACACAAAGACGCCTGCTTTTACTATAATTTGTTGCTTCCATATATTTCATTCTTCGTGTGATGATGTATGCAATCGTACAAATGCACTTGCGCATACTGGCTGACTGTCTCCTATATGGAAGTGTGATAATAGTAAAAATAAACGATTGTTGGAAGTGGGCGCTTCTCCCACGTCTGTCTACACTGTCCCTGTGCCTTTTGTGCGCTAAAGGCTACAATCGAATACCAACACGCCCAAGCTCACATTCTTTCAAGTTACTCTCTTCAAAAGGAAATGGCGAGCAAAGAGTGCAAAGAAAGGATGTGCACGCGTGATTGATGACCATTAACGTAGGGGTACAAGATATACACCAAACTGTCTGTGATTCTTTCAAAGCGCAGTGAAAACTTAGGCGTATTCTTTCCGATTTGCTGCAAGCGTTTGTTGATTGTTCACGAACAATGGTCGGGAGAAGCACAGACATGCCAGTATGGAATAATGCATCATCGTTGGCGGGTTAGATATATAACAAGTCCCGAGGATCCGGCAGTGGTAGGTGCCTCACCTGGCAACATTATTCTTTATTTTTTTTTTTTTGCTTACCTTCAACAAAGTTCCACATATCAGTTTTCGTCCACATCGGGAGTCAATTTAGAGGAATAATAATCTCACGGGCTTCTGAATGAATGCGTGAAAATGGACAAATCATTCGTCGTGGCTTACACTGCACCAAACTTGTTCTTCCGGGTGGATTTGTCGCAAGGCATACGGCGAATAATAAAAAAAAAATTGAAGAACAGCTGTAAGCTTGACATTGTGGAGGACTGCAGCGATGTATCGGCCAACCTATTGTCGGTCCCCCAACCGGTGCAGTTTTCAGGTACGTCAGGTTTCAGTCTAGTGTTTCTTAAAATATCACGTCTGATTGCCTGCATTCCAGGGCAAAGTCAACGCAGATGTTGGGCATCTGTCTTTGTCATTGGAGCCGAGTATTTCGACAGGTTCCTTGGTTTACTTTTAGCGATACCTAAGCCCAGGTCATGGATGGCGTAACGGCCGCTCCAGCCCCAAGCCACCGAAAAGATGGTTCATGCGCTCAGGTAAAGGTACGGGGACAGAACCAGACCTAATTTCATGAGGTTTGTTGCAGTTTAAAGAAAAAAATATACCGATTGCAAACAGTAGATGATTTAGTCAGGTCTTCAATTTCTTTACAAAATTTATTGGAAATCACTAAAAGAAAGAAAAGTGAACCTTAATGTTACCACTCTAATAACTCCATAATCAAGGAAACCAACATCACGATTCTGTACATGGCACCTATGGGCCATCTGAACCGGGCAGAATTGTTGTACTCACTTATCGCATAACCAGAGCACCTATCGGCATTATACAGCTGCGAGGGGTGTTTACCGGCAAAGGAAATTGTAAATAGGGCATTTGTTAATATCGCTAATTTTGTGAACACCGCTATACTGCCGATACAAATTTTGCAAAAGCCGCGTTAACGGTGGAACAATTACAAGTAATTTAGCTAAACTTCGTGCAACTTAACAGGTAAATCCTAAATTTCAGCAAGTTTGTGTGCAGTTGCGTGGTGCGTAGAAGTCAGCTAAATGGTTCAACAAAGCTAAAGATTAGTGAGCGCTTTGTAACTAACCATGTGCGCGGAACCCTTGAATTTGCGAAGGGACTGTGTCCTTTCCTCTGTTTATTCTTGTGCGTGCTCATGTTAGAAAAGAGATGTCAATAAGTAGCTATAGAGCTCGATAGTGTTGTCGTTCTTTATAAATGTCTAAGCTTGTCACATAAAAAACATCCTGAGGTTTTACCCACCTAAACCACCATACCATTGCGAGGCATGCCGTAGTGGGTGACGGCTGACCAGTTTTGATCACTTAGGCTTTGTTATTGGGCACGCAATGCACTGGTCACATAAGTGGACACAATTATCGACAAAATATGAGAATGAAAGACTGTACTTATTAACGACTTATACATATGGAAAGACGCTGTGGTTAAAAGAGAAAGAATGCAGTTTCGCCCACAATTTCACTCGTTCGAGTCGTGCTCATTTGCGTATTTGGGGCCTCCGGTGGCGAAGAAGCGAGAGTGGCGGAGAGGTACAACCTTCGAGTGGCAATCGGTGAATTTGCCACTCAAATCGTCGCTGGGCAACGCTACTTTCTCTTTAATAAATGGTCTGGCAGAGCCCTTTTCGGTGCCAGTGACAGACACCACTGGCACGGACGGGCATTAAAAGGACTAGGGGAATGAGCCCATAACAGCCCTCACTGTAAAAAAAAATAAGAAAAAAAAAAGCCGGGGGTTGGGGGGTCTTACTAAGCGCAAATAAATATGGAAGCTCACATTGTTTGATAAATGTATCCAGAATTAGCGCGTGTGGTATAATTGGTCTTACCGCGACATCTGTCGGCGGATCAGCGTTTGTGCATTCTAATGAGCCCTCCTGTTGTGTAAGCGACCCTTGTACCTTTGGTTAACAGGATGTCTGTCTCTGTTTTGAGACCAGAACGATCAACAGGCAGCCATTCTACACGGTATCATTCGCGTTTCACAACGGCGAATATCACGGTCTCGCTCTAATAACTGATACGGAAGCATTCTTATAATGACAAACTCTTATGAAGGCATCAGGATGTGTTTGTTGTGTATTTATTTGCTTAATCTTGTGTTTATAAGACTATGTGCAGTATTGGGAATAATTTAACGGTGCCTAAAACTCCATAAAGTTGGTTATTTCCAGTTTTGATACAAACATATACAAGGTTAGATGCCTAACTATAATTTTTATAGCAAATATCCTGCAATATGCTTTTGGTCAAAAACCACAGTATTCAGCGATAGGCAGGAGCCATACGTCGTTATATTTCCAAACTTCGTGTAGGTCCCTAAAAAGTTACAATTACTTGGTGGATCGTGTCACTGGAACACGTGTAGCAAAACTTGCGATACGCCACTACAGGTACAACATCGAATGATGTATTTGTTAATAAAAATACATTTCATGTTTTGGTGTTCATCAGTTTATGGCTGAGGTGCCCCCAAGTGGCGCACCAACGTGAAATTTAATTGCTTCGTTAAAAAAAAAAAATGCACGAACTGAAACCACCTTCTGGCCTCTGTCGCCTCCGTAAGCTATACTGATGCCTTCAAGAAAGCTGTTTCTGTTGATTTGTTATAATTCAAGTTCGTTTTCTTAGTAGCCTGCATTATGTTCACTTTGCTTTGTTTTCTTTATATATACTTGCGCACTTTTATACCCCTTCCCGTCTTCGCTGTGATTCTTTTACATTCAGACTAAATAAATGAACTGGAATGTAATGAAGTGGAATGCTGTGCCACAATGACACGAAAGTCGCTGACAGACCAGCGAGCTATGCAACCTAATGGAGTCATATACAGGGCGTCGCAACTGTAGTGCACCAAGATTTTAAAATATGTAAATGCCACGTAGCTGGATAGAACCAAGGTGATGTTGGTTAGTGTCGCTTGGGGATACTCAGATTATGTTTTGTGTTCCACATAATTACATAGTTAATCTTATATTAATAATGAAATTGTCAAATACTGCAAGTAGACGAAAAGGGTCAGTGAGAAAAGTGTACAGCAACGCAAAAAAACCCCGTTACAGCTTTCCGTTTCTGATTACGTGCTACGTAAAAGTGTTTTCCGAGCGTGAAATAAGCCAGCGAATACAGAATACACGCAAAATTGCCGCTCGACTGACTGCGCGAGGTACTTTTCAATCATGTTCAACGTATTTCACTGTGTTTCGGTTGCCTATGTTGCGGAGTCCTGCCACGCAAGCCTCTCTGTGGCTTTGACAGACTCGATAATTCAATGTACAAATTCAAGATGGCAATAAATTATTATTATTATTATTATTATTATTATTATTATTATTATTATTATTATTATTATTATTATTATTATTATTATTATTATTATTATTATTATTATTGTTGTTGTTGTTGTTGTTATTATTATTATTATTCAGAAGTAGCAGCTGCAGATATGGTACTCACCTTGTCTGTAAGGTCGTCTTGTCGCGAAGGTTTATTTTATTCATTCATTGCATCGAACACTTCGGGCATAGGAGACCATGAACGACGTCAGCGCCTCCGTACGACACGCCCGACGAAAGTTACAAAAGGGTGCTAACGGGAGAAGGCACAGTTTCAGGCTGCGAAGCTTTCATAGCAAGCCACCATCACCACTCGCAGGACTATACGTCCGTGAATAAACTGGCCAGGGACAGTTGACACACCTTTGCTGGCGGCGGGTGCCACGTGCATGTCATACAGCCGCTCGGTGTATCCAGCCGAGTTGGCTGCCCCGAGAAGGAGCTTGTAGCGGCGCCCTCTCTCCAGGTTGTTCAGTGCCACCACGTGTCCCTTGCTGCCCTCCTTGGACACGACCGTCCACTCGGCGTCGTCCAGCGCCCGGTACTTGACCACGTAGTGGCCGATGGGGCAACCGCCGTCTCCGAAAGCCTCAAGGTCAAGCGGCACGTTCTCGCTGTCCACCAGCAGCGGCTGCTGGTGCGCCGGGGCCACTGGCACTGTGCAGCGCATGGCAACAGCGCCACGCGTTACGTAGACACTATCCTCCGCATTCTAGTGCATAAGACAGTAAAGTCCTTGAAACCAACCCACTTTTATGCGTTGGCAGGTGTGCGCCTGAACAGGTATAACGAGGGAACAATTTCCTTCCACGAAAATCGTCTGTTCGTTAACTTCTAATTCCTCTGATTCATGAGCTTGAAATACAAAGAAAAAATGAATTTTTCCGAGTTCGTAAATGAGGCTGGGTAGCCCTTCTCATCCATTTTCCCGCCTATTTCAACAAAACAAACCGATTGACAACGCTGCTTAAAAAAGTACTGTAGCGTTACTGCCTCTCCGCATTATCTTTGTTGGTCATCATATTCGCACATCGGGCTGAATAATCATCGCATTTTGCTTTTCTATACGTAGACCGCCAATCGTCGCAAGACAACTTTAAAAACTGGACAATAGTATATGGATTAGAGTTATAGGTAAAACTCATCAAAGAATCTCCCCTTTGCTTTACTAGCAGCAGCAGCTCTCAAGAAGAACTTTGAATTCTCAGGAAAACATATGCGTTGGCTTACTGCAGGATGACGTTACGACCTGTCATTCCAAGGCACTAGTTGCTTAGAAAATGCTCTGCGTGTCACTCAAAAAGAGGCATCATTGGCTATTGCGTCATGAGCGGACAAAGGAGCTCATCAATGGTTACCATCTTACGAGGCACCAAGTTCTTACCGGAGCCTTTAGTACTGGCAGTGATAATGGACGTCATTCTAGGCCTGCTGTCGCCGACTGCTTCGACGTAGATTTCGTAGCGCGTCCCGCACCGCAGATTGTTGAATGTGTACCCATTCGTGGTTCCTGGTACCTTGTATGCTTCCCAGTCGCTGGCGTTTGGTCGAAGGAAGAGCTTGTAACCTACGTATAGAGATACGAGAGGCACGGCGTTTGTGTCTATTTCTGTAACTACCTGACCTTTACGTAAACTAAAACAAAGAGCAGCGAAGATAGCGTATCTGCTCGCGCGTTCTACGAGGCCAGCGCGAGGGAAGATAAATTTCCTTACCGTGCCGTGACCCGATGATGTCGTGCCAAATTACACGTATTTCCGTTGACGACGTGTAGTTGACGGTCACACGAAAAAGCGAAGCCATATCTAGACAAATGGCAACAAGTGAGAATGTATAAATAAGTGTAGCACCTCCTAATAATTACGGTTGCCCACCAAAGATGGTGAGAGTCTACATTATTACGAAATACTGAAGTACCAGAAATAAGGTTTAGCGTGAATTAAAGAATACTGTTGGTTATATAGCATATCCATAATTTTCTGGGGGGAAATGAACGGTGTCTTTATTTCCGCTCATTACAGGTCTTTTTTTAGACAGAGATTGTGTTTTCAGGAAGGCTAGAAGTTAGCCTGTTCTCATGCGCGCTAGTTGGTTACACTGAACTGCGAAAGAGGGAACGGGGAGCAAATTACTGTAATTAAGGTCTTTCCGTAAGGCACTGACATACACAGTTGTGTTATGGAGATGACCTACATTTGTAGTTATTACAGACAGTTCAGAGCTGCACCAGAACAGTATGTGATAAAAAAAGGGGGTGGAGCAAATATACACGACCGAGAGGAGGAAATACAACCCGTGCACAGATATTATTAGAACAATTACCAGATGTTTGAGTCTCGCCGACAGTCTCCTCCGACGTAGGTCCCGGTCCCTTTCCATTATAGGCCTGAACGACCACCGTGTACTTAGTACCAGGACGCAGATCTTTAATGTCGCACTCTTGGCTCTTCCCTGGACGAGACTCGACCGTCTTGTAGACAAATGATTCCGCTCGTCCATCGGCTTCTGCTTTGTATCCAACATAGTAGCCAGTGATTTTGCTGTCACCTTGCTGCATCTGCGTTTCGACGCCGTAGAATGCGTGAGGTTGGCCTACCGTTGAAGGCGCTACGCAAGCACTCTGTGGTTAAAAACGTGCATATAGTCGGGGATTTGTGGCCTATTTTGACACCAAAACCCAGCACATAGATAGACACTGTGCATTGACGCTGCTTTTTGTTCCCGCAAAAGGAAGAAGCTTTTCAGCCTACTTCTAGCTATCGCGACGAAATTACACTGTAAATCAATTTGCACCCTTAGGGCTATTTAACGGTGCAAATCGGCCTGGAACTCAGCCTGTATTCCTCAAACGAGTTTGAGGAATACACAGAAAGCACCCCTAAAGGTGCAAATCGGTTTACAGTGTAGGAAAGGTTAAACGAAGATTATTTGCATTCATGTGGTAGTGCAGAATCGTTCTTGTATTGTAGTAGGCCTGTAAGTGTCGTGCTTGTGCGAGCTATCCTATCGACGATTACTAACAATCTCAACAACTCTTCTTATTCGCTGCATCAATGCCTGTGAAGGTACTAATTGTAGCGCTTATCATATGACAGAGTTACGGAATGATGTGGGACATCTCTCACAAGTCTTAGGATCCGATATATAATTCATTCATTCATTCAACTCAGTTACTGGATCACTGACTAACTCACTTCTGACTCGTCGCTCGTTCGCTCGCTCGTTCGCTCGCTCGCTCGCTCACACTCACTCACTCACTCACTCACTCACTCACTCACTCACTCACTCACTCACTCACTCACTCACTCACTCACTCACTCACTCACTCACTCACTCACTCACTCGCTCGCTCGCTCGCTCGCTCGCTCGCTCACCAACTGATGACTGTCGGCTGAACTTACACACCGATGAATCGTAACAAATAAGCATGGATAAACAGGGAAGGTGAGGAATTTCTTGCCATTGTGATCGGATATACGCCAGCAAGCGATTAGGAATGTATGCATACCACCGAATAGAGCTGAGCTTCTAACCTATTCTCAGTACGTCTGTTCATATACGGCCATGAGCGCAGTACTTTAGCAAATTGTTACGTAGGCAAGTGAAACCACTGCGCGGCATTTGTCGGGAGTGCAACATTAATTGCCGTGTGTATAAGAGTTCTCGGCAATGCCAACAATATAAAGCTCTGTAGATGTTTTCCGGGAAGAGCATTTGTGTCTATGTATTATGTTAACTGTTTCTGGCACAATTCCTGTCTTTTCTCGATAATATATCTATTATTTAGCGCACACCGAGTTTATGTAAGCACAAGTAAGGCGCATAAGACGCTGGTTATGTACCCGCAGCGTTAAGCATCATGGAACAACCTTCATGTACGGTTGATAGGTAACAAAAAGTGCCTTCAGAGTCTTATATGATTCGGTAGAGAGTTTCATATATCCATGCTGTTTGTACACGACCTCACTGATGCGGGTGGTACTTCTGGAAAAGAAAGTGTGCACTGACCTTCCAAGTTACGCGAAGGCTAGAAGCGTTGAGTGGGATGACTTTCAGATCAATCGGCTTCGTGGATGGTGCTGTAGGAAACGAAACGGGTAAGCAATGATGACCGAGACGGTGTTCCAGTCGAAAGGCTTTTTTATTTTGTTCGCAAAAACGCGAAAGAAAGCAAGAACAGGTTCAATAAACTTAGTTCAAGATCCGCACAGGCTTTTATTTGAACGTTAGTACACAAGGAGCACTTAAAACAGCACTGCGGTCGGTCCCAGTCAATTCACAGGATCACTCATTGTGGAGTGTTTGAAAGACAGTACTGTCAATATAATTATAACTAGTTCAAAAATATAGGAACACCAGAGAGGTATGAACTTTTACACACACCAATTTTGTTCTTCTGCTAGTAAATACACTCATGTAAATTGCACGCATTGCCTTTGGTTGCCATATGTAGATTTTGGACTGCCCGCCTAGGCTGTATTGAGAATGGGGAACTACCTAAAGTAAACAAAGCAGCAACTGAAGAGAAAATGAAAATAAATTAGCAAACTAACCAAGAATAACATGTAAAAGAACTATGTCCCTGGCGAACGAATCTCTTTAGTTCTGTGTTAGAAAGAGACAAGAAAACGGGAAACCGAAACAAAAGAACCCATGATGATATTTGCTCCACCATATTAGAACGCATCTGACGACACCCCGCAAGTTTAATGAGCTAAAGATTCCCGTTTTATTGGCCGAACATTGTCCGGATAATTACCTTCGGTGTCAGTGGTAAAGAAGAGAGGCTCGCTGGGAGTGCCCGTACCAATACCGTTGACAGCGACCACTTCGACTCTGTACGCAGAGTTCGGGCTCAGGCTGTCCAGTGTCATTTCTAGCTGGGTTCCAGGAATAGGTATGACGCGTGAAGTGCCGTCTTCATACCGAAAAGCAAGCGGGAGAAAAGCGCGTTAATTGTTACTGCGACCAGCGTGTTGCGTTTGCACTCTGTATTTTGCCTTTTGTTAGATTATTTGTGTTGCAGGCAATATTAACACTACCCGTGAGAAAGCTTCTAATGTCGCGCTGCTTGAGATGTCGAATAGAATAGTAGCTAAATTTATATTTTGTTTTGCTGTTGTGTCTTTTTCTTCATATCAAGTGAACCAGCTGCGGAAGCGAACAAAATGTATTTGCAATAGAAACATGTGGTAGAAGTGTACACAGAAATATATGAGAGAAAAGCGAACATGCTGACCACAGTGACTCTGGTTGATCGAAAAAAATGAACGTATTTTGTCTGCGCAAGGCAAGACGGCAATTGCATCGCTTGTCTGCCAAGGTATATATGTGCCCAAAAACAAGGGGCTGACAGATGGAATAGCACACTGTGGTATAAAGCTCGAAACAGGGATAAGGTGCCTCAGAAAGGCTGGCCAGGCTGCCTTTCTGCCATGCCAGCCTTTCATTCCAGTCTTTCTGCCAGCCTTTCTGAGGCCCCTTATCCCTGTTTTCAAACTTTATACCACAAGGTATATATGTGGGCACTCAACGTATAAAAACATTACATTGTCTACGCCAAAGTGCATATCGCAGAGCATAGGTATACAATTTTATATTTGTTATGTTAAGACGAAAGTAATTAACGTTAAAAAATTTGGTGCGCCGCTATATAGGTTATTTTATATGGCAAATGCTTTCTAGATTTCAACATGCTTTTATTTCATTAGGGAAAGCAACAAACACACTGCGTCTTAGATTGCCTGCTCATGCTCTGGACTTCTGTTAGCCAGTTTTACAACCAATGATAAAAGGTGGTATTGTTGCCAGAAGGAAACAGTCAAATAACCACACAACCTTTTCTTATTAATTTTGATGACACGTTAACGAGAGTTGGAATCACGGCGCAAGAGTTTGATTGACATATGCAGATTTCAGGCTGCCCGCCTTGCCCAAGGTGAGAAATGCGTACCTCTTGAAGAGTGTATCTTGAGGTCATACTGCGTGATGGGCGAATTTCCGTCGAAAGGTACGCTCCAACGTATAGAAACGGACCGACTGGCTAGATGGCTTACGTGGACGTTGGTCGGTGGAGAGGGCGCCTCTGCAAATTGAGCAGAAATTGCTTGGCATTTTGACCAAGTGCTTCGGTTTCCTTCCCGCGCGATCGCTATTCTGCGCAGGATGAGGGCTATAATTAGTGATAGGTGCAACTGAAGAATTAAACGAGGCCGCAGATTTGGTTTGCGTCTTCAGGAGTAATAGAAATAGGCAGGATAATGGTCTGTTCCAGGATCGTTTTTTTTTTTCTAAGACTTCTTTTTCCGAATTTCGTGCGCTTTGTCACTGGCTCTTCTGAAGTGGCTCCGTAATCATCATAAATTTCGTTCTCTGGGTGCAGCGCTTAATAAAAATACACAGAATCAGATAGAAATAATCGTTACCAAATGCGGCTTAGCGATCAATAAGATAACTTTTTTAAGTTCTTCACGTTAGCTTCAATATTGTCTTGTTACTGTTTTGCATTTTGTACCATTTCAGGTAGCAAGAACCGAAATGTAAACTAATCAGTTTTATAGACGAGCAGGATAAGGTAGTGCTATTAGCAGATACCACGGCTGAAATTGTTGAATCTGCCTATGTTATTCCTCTTCTTTTCGAGATTCTGCAAAACGCCTGTTTTCTAAGCTACCTTTTTGACTCTGCGGCGCATTAACCATGCGTGGCCCCTTTACCTTCTGCGGCTACTATGCATAAATCTGTGCATGCTGCCGTCACTGTGACGGTACCACACTGATGCCAGAAGCGCAGATGCGCGATCTCGGGTGGACCAGCACAGGTGACCATTGCTGCGAACGCAGATTGAAGCTATTTTCTGGCACAGTAGCTGGCTGTTCTCTTTAAAAGTTGTCATGTGTCCCCACAGGTGGCTACGTGCTCACTGCACGTAGAACGCAGCACAGAACAGTGCTTGGGAGTGAAGCGAAGGCACCAGCCTTAGGACCCCGACCTTCCCAAGGGGTAATATCCATGGCACGGAGGTGCACGTATATCTAACCTCAGCAGGGGAACTGCCTTCGGTGTCGAGCAGCTGAACAAGCGAATGTCTGAACTGCTCATTACGGCTGTTTGTAGAATATGTATTAGGGTTGTGCGAACTCTTGAAACATTTTCGAATAAAAAACTGAATAGTGTCCTATTTGATTCTGTCTTCGAAACGAATAGCCAGTATAGGTAAATGCGAATAGTTTTCGAATACTTTTAGAATACTTAAAAACGCCAAGTGCATCCAAATAAACACAAAATTGGTGCAGAGGTACGGCAAGTTTTCCCCCGCGCTGGCACAGTATAGACATAAAACATGAAAACTTGCGTAGTAGAACAGGATACATTACTTAGTTAGCCATACTTTACAGTTTGTACAGCAATCATTCGCATTCTCTGAAGAACCCTGGTTGTGCGAAGAAACTACTTGTGTGCTGTTAACACCCAATTTGGGCTTTCTACAAGCAACGCTTCATAACGTACTATGTAATGACAGAAAATTGCTAACTTCAAGAACACAGGGATGTTAAAATCCTTTTATATTAATTGTGATAAAAGATGCTCATTATTCGAAAACTTTTCGAAAAGTATTCGATATTTCATACGATTTGGTAACTTCTGGAACTATTCAGTTCCTATTCGATTCGGTCTCAAGAATTCGCCCACCCCTAGTATTCACATTAGCTCAAAGACAGAAATAACACGAATGAAAATTTTCATGCTATCCTTTCGTAAGAGTAGATTAGGAATGCAACAACATCCGTTTACCTTGTACGGTGAGCTTGATGAACATTTCGTCCTTGCCATGGCTGTTGGCAACTTTACAGGCGTAAGTTCCAGTGTCGTTTGTCCTGACGTCGCGGAGCAGTAGCTGAGACGCCATGCCATCCTCCCGTTCGTGATCGTTGACTGTGTACCTGCGCTTTGTGAAGGCGGATTGGCAAGCAACTCAGCGCTGATACAGAATAGTGCAAGTCGGAAACAGTTTCTTACTAACCAGAAAACAAATGAGTTTTATGGATGTTCGTGGTGATCGTGCAGATTTCTGTCACATTCTTTCCCAAGTCTCTTTGAATCTTGATCCATTTAAACACTAATATTATCATTAATGCGTAACAAATGTAACAGTAACAAGCAGGACAAGATGCAATCTTTATTTTTGTGCTTTTTCACGCTAGGCAGCTATACATAGATTCCCACCTCACGAGATGACTTGGTCTGCTACAAAGACGAGTCAGAAGAGGACAACAGTTAAAGTCATCGGTCGTCTAGTGTCCACATTTAAACTGAGCTACAGATGAAAAAATGTTTCTGCAAATATATCCAGGACGTAGAGTGCATCGCAATATATTGGTCGTGTTAGCTTCAGCATGTGGTATTTATAACAACTTTACCGGTCCAACGTCCCTAAGCTTCGTAGCGTTCTTGATTAATGACGTAAGCATGCGATCAACCCAGTCGCTGCTAAATGAGCCACCGTGTCTGGACGTCGGTACTCCACAGGAGTTCTGAAAAGCGAGAGTGGCCGCGCTAATTACCTCGGGTGTCTGTCCATGTCAAGGAGCACGTTGTCACGGTACCACGTGATGGCGAGTGGAGGGTCACCAATGGAGTCGCACTGCAGGTGCACTTTGTCTCCCTTACGGGATGTCACGGACATTGAGCTGGTGATAAAGGTGGCGGGGACTGGCGTTCCCAACAGCAGTGAAAAGGAGAAAAAGATCATTTGTGGCGCTGGAGTAATCAACGGCGTTTTATTAACCTGCGTGAAAGTTGGCGCGAACATTTAATATGGTGCAATGATGCGTCGGAAACTGCGTCGGGCAAAAAAACGAAAGGGTTGCAGCCCATCATAAAATTTAAAAACTAGGGGAAAAAAAGGATTTCCTTATGTATTATAGCCGGGGAGAAGAGCACAAAAAAAATAAACACTAGTTACCTAAATTCAATGGTTTTACGCGCCAAAAGCACAACCCGTTTATGACAGAGGCAGTAGCGGGGTACTCCGGATTAATTATGAACACCTGGTTTTCTTTAACGTTCACCTCAAAGACAGGATGATATATAGTGCGTAATGGTTTCTCTACCCTTGTATGAGCTTCATTGCGAAGGTACTTAACCATTTCCTTTTTATTTCAGTACTTGAGCGACGAACTTACTCGGTCTTCGGATTCCTTTGTTTGCGACTTGAGAAGTATATGAACTATCCGCAGTCCGCTAAGCATTCTTCTTTATTTTATGCAATGATGGCATCTATTTAAAGTTTAGGGCATGCACGTAAACGATGCGGGCATTTGCAGAATATTTTTCTAGATCATAGATGGGACTTGCTTCCTCCGAAATCCGTTCAAACACACAGGCAACACGCATAACTTCAATTATAATGCGCTTTCAAATCAAATATATTTCTGATCGCAACATCAATCAAAATAAAGCCACTAGACATAAGTTTTAAAATGCGTATACTTTCCATCTTTCTTATGCTGATTCAGACAACAAACTCGTTTGTGGCATTCCTGCAGACTCTAGAACTCTGATTTCCTTCGGGTATTCTTTCTTCTAAGCTTCTACATCTAGTGCTCTTGCGTGCCTCACCGGAAACTGTTAGCTTGGCCTCGTGCGTGAGCTCTGGCCCCACGCCATTGGTGGCTTGGCAGAGGTAGACGCCTGCGTCAGACGCGTCCACGTGTTGCAGGACAAGGGAGCCGTTTTCCAGCACTTGCAGCTTGGCGTTGCTCCGTATGGTAACAAAACCACTGGACACCCCTCCTAGGAAAGAAAGCAAGGCAGCAATTTCCGCATCTGCCCCGAGCACAGCAAGTTGATGTTTGAGTAAGCGACCGCGTGAGCGTGTTTTGCTCGCATGGTCGGTGTACGAACCGAATGGAACAGTGGCTTAGCGCTTACTGCATTACATCTGTCTAGGAGCGCTGGGGGTGTGGGGCTCGTCTACATTTAGGGGAAAAATATCTCTTTTAGCCCACAACCGTAGAGTATTCCAAGAAATGTGACAAAATACACAGGATGCGCTTCGTCTATGACTGCCCTCGTTTACTCTTATCTTGTCAGATCACCTCTATTCCTTGTTTGTTATTGAGTATATGGCGCTTTCTTCCCCTCGCGCAGTACTTCTGGAGCCTATGAAGTAGATGAATAAATAAATGAATAAATGGAGGAGTAAATAAATAAATGAATAAAGAAACCTTCATATTTTCTTCTATAGTTGGCGATACTACGGGCACGAGGGCTTAGGCATGAAAAAGCAAGGAAATGCTTTAAACCAACGATGTCTGTAACATTTTGAGGCTAAGATAGTTTGTTTACTATAATCTGTGTTTCAGCAGTGGACGACTTATCCTTCGCTAGTTCACGACCTCGAATGTCCGCCGACGACGTGGCTTATTGTACGCGACCGATTGTTTGCGCGGAGTTATACGGGAACGAGTGGGAGGGGGGGGGGCAGTACTTTTCATGTCAGCGTGCGAAAGCAGCTGGCCTAGCAGCGCAGGCAGGAGGAGGCAGCTAAGCGGACAGCGCCGCTCTAATGCAAATGCGCGCTCCCGCCCGCTCGATAAAAATGGGAGAGTGGGCAGGACGCAAATGGGAAAAGAACAAAAGGGACAATATGGCGTCACCCTGAGCGAGGAGGCCTAGGGAACTTCACAACTCTCTCCCACCTCGGGTGCGTCCCTTCGCGGGCACGGGGGAATGATGCCGACTGCAAATGCGCAATACAACACATACAACCAGATAAGCGCATCCTCAGAAGTTACCGTGGGTGAAAGAATTCGACAGCAGTTATCGCTTTAACACCTCAAGGGTGAGAAAGTTTAAGGAAAAAACTTACAAGCACGTTGTCTGATATTGCAACACACGCATGCTGTTTATGCAAAATACGATGTAACAGCCTCCGTTACTACTACTTAGAGTGCGGACGCGGCGTTTTCGTATGCGTTTGCGTCTTCTGCCTGAGGCGCCGCTGGTTCGGGAGGCATCTCATTCCTTAGCGCATGCTGCCAAATGAGGAATCCCCTGAAAGTTGCTCTTCTGGCCCCGAAATAAAGCTGGAGCGGCGAGTGATTGCTCACACACAACAGCAAAAGCAGGCCTGCATATCGCTTTACCGAGTGATAGCAGAAGCCCAAATAGGATATGCAGTGCTGCTCGGACAAGGTGGAAATGTCTGAAAACATTGAAAGGCAAAAGACACGCACAGCAGTAACCTGCCTGTTCGGAAATGCATATTCAGAAGTATCTGACGCAGTTTGTTTCGAATGTGTTTTCTTCTGCGCTACACGGTACATGTGGCACACCACCTGAAAAACGCGAAGTTCTGAAACGTCCACAAATTCGATGACGATAGCCACAGATCTTAAAGGTGCATCTCTTGAAAGCGGTGCCAGGCACATGATCTTGTCAAGTGGATGTGACTTCAATATCTCTCCGCTTCAATTCCATCTCTACGGCCGCAGCCTAATGGAAGCCGCCGTCGAGTTCGTGCACTCATTTCTCCTTAGACGCAGGACGTCGGTTGACCCCACATGCAACCTTGTCGAACAGACACTGAGGTGCAAAGATCACATTTAGAGCAAAGATTACTGGGAAGCACACGAGCTGTTACCTGTTGACATCTTCCAGCGGATCACTGGCGTCGGGAAGCCGTCAGCCTGGCAGTCAAATCGCATGGTACTTCCCTTGAGGGCGTTAGTGCTGGATGGAGTATATACCCACTTGGGGGCCACTGCATAAGCAAAAGAATTCAAAGCCAAATGTGAAAGACTTATCTTTAAAGCTCCGCAATTCCAGACACATGCTTAAGCTACCACAATAGTAGCCGCAAGAATATATATTCTAATTTCAAAGCACTGCCCACGTTTAAAGGTAGTTTCTGTAACACGTTTGTTAGTGCTAGGGGTGGGGGTGGCGATGACAACGAGAAACGTGATGCCCGACGCAGCACGCGCGAGAACGCTGTCTCACTCACCCTGCACGACTAGCTGAGCGGAGGCGTTTGTGCGAGCGTACGGGTTGCTAGCGACGCAGGTGTAGGAGCCGTTGTGTTCTTCGGCAATGCTCTCGAAGTAGAGAACTGAGAGAAACTCGTTCATAAGCTGCGGCTTGACGTCCAGGAGGCCTGGCTGCAGAGGGTGGCCGTCCTTGAGCCACCATAGTGACACCGGTCGGTCGCCCGAAGACACGAAGCAGTGGGCACTCGCACGCTCGCCCTCACGCACCGAGGCCGGGAACGAGAACGGGGCGATCGTAGGCGGCACTGCGTAGCCACACAGAGGGAGAAGACAGTGTGTACACGAGATAGGCTCAAAAATTCGCAGTTCCGCTCGAAAGGCGGAGTACCGATTGCGATAGCAAATTAGTAGATAGCTGTACGAAGGAAGGATAGTAGCTTTATTGGCCGTATAAACTTCTAAACAATAGATCACTAACTAAATTAAAAATGATAGAATGTGTAAGGGTGACTCAACGAGGACGTAGAAAGAAGCAGACACACAGAGACAGAGCTATTTTTGTGTGTGTGCTTCCTTCTTCGTCCTTTTTCAGTCACGCTCTCAAATGCATTCAAACCAACCAGCCCATCAACGTGTTTTAACTAAATTAACCAACATAGTGCCACACTCGCGTAGGTAAACATGAACACACATCGCTCGATGACAGGGAAAACTGTCTGTGAAAACGCTGGGGTTAGGAATCGCGGCAGCAGCAACTGAATGCACCTTGATAGATATTTCGCTTCAACGCTTACGAAACGTCGAAAACACAGCGCATATGAAGCTACCGGCCCTACGCGCCCTCTGCAAACAAAGCAGATCGCTTTGAAGATGAGGCCCGCGCTGCCGCGCACTTTGGCCACGTCTCAGATTGCTTTCAAGTCAAGTCAAACGAGCGCCGGCAACGCGTCCCTACGGCATCCGCCAAAGGCGTCTACTACGGCGTCCGCGATTCGCATGTCAACGCCGTAGTAGACGCCGCGGTTGTCTCTGCTCTGTACGGACCGGCGGGCGAGGAGGACATCGAGGCACCCTAGCAGCCGCCGGACAAGAACGCCCCTCCTCCCTCGCCTGAACCCCTTGCATCACGCGCCACAGGAGAGGGCACGCATCTGGGCCGCATTCCTCGATCGCGCACGCGAGATTGAACCGCGTTCGCCTGCTCACACTCGCACGCTTTTACTGATACAGGACCTCACGGCAGACGCCGACAGCAGAAATGCACCTGGAGTGTCCATATAATTACTATTGGAATGAAACATCATTTACTTGAATTGCGACGGCAGCATAGCACATTGCTCATCTCAAAAGGTGTATGATATTGCGCCTGAGCCGACGTTCGGTCTATTATAGGAGTATTATAATGGTCACTAACGGTTTTTGTATGTGGTCCATTCCCCTTCTGGTGATTTGCGTTCTGTCGAAGAGCGAAGGAGAGCTCAAGGTGTCCGGCGCCTCCGTTTTCGTCTCGCCCTCAGTGCGATACACTAGCGTTCATATTTAACCATCTGGAACTGCCCTCTCTTGTGGCAGTATTGCGAATAGCCTTCCTGTAGCGAAATGAAGAATTACCACGACCTACATGGCTATGATACGTTTTAAATGCGAGGTTACTACGCCACTCGTCGCTTTCATTAAACCTTGCTAAATTGCAGCTCTGCAAATCTGAATATTTAAAACACAGAACGTTTTTTTGTTTCTGGTTTTCTTTAGGGCGAAATCCGGTATTTCTATAAAAATAAATGTGTGCATGTGTTCGGGCACCAGTATCTTTATGTCTTACCTCTGATGTTTTTATTAGCCTCCCGGGACAAGTATTGCCCATACATGTGCACATTTAACGCATTCCTGTTTTGTCGATAAGCGTAGTTTTAAATCACAGTTATTTATACTCTTACTTTATAACGATACTATTCATGTCATTGTATGGAAAGCAGGAAATATGTAAGACTCAATGGGTCACATGCACTTCCGCAATGCCTACATTAGGGCCAACAAGCTCAAATATTTTTTTTGAGATGCGATGTGTAGCACGTTCTTGCTTCTTGAGCTTTCAACATGATATTTCTGAATCACTACAAATATGCGGAATATTGCTCAATATTGCGTGTAATGATTGTACTGGTTCCACGACAGCGAATACCGTGCTTAGACCGTAATATAGGCTGCTATGCAGCTTTTACGATCAGTCTTTTGCGAGTACCAACTACGAAGTCAACAACTTCCCGTTATTCTACATGGCGCATGGTCAGAGCAAATGAGGAGAAGAGGCTGCGGCATGTGGCCTTACCAGCAACGTGGAGGTTCACTTGGGCCTCTGCTGTGCGACCATCGGGACTAGTGGCCGAGCAAACCACGACGCCGTCGTCAGTTTTTCGGTCCACGTCGTGGATCGTTAAACGCCCATGGGTGTTCATCCGGTACCGCTGGCCGTCGACCAGGGTTCGATTCGCTGCAAACAAAAAAAAAATGATTAAGTCATGTGTTAAAGCACATTTTTTTTTTGCAGGGCTCCCTCGGCCGTTTTCGGGGTGGTAAGTCCTTCAGCGCCGTTAGAAAGGCGTCGACGCAAAGGGCTCGTGCTCTCACGTAAATGAGTTGCGAGGCGCGTTTATCACCGAACTTCATTTATTAAGACGCATGTGTTCCCACGCGAGAAATTCGGGGGCTCTGAGCATGTAGGTGCCGGGGCGGAGCGCTGGAGCTCTTGGGAAAGACCACCACCCTGTACTTTTGCTACCTTCTTCCTCTATGACGGATGCGGGAGAGGAGGATGGTAGTCGTCTTCTGCGCCGGCACTGAGGCCGATGCGGACTGCACATATTTGACGTGTCGGCCTGCATCTATAGCCATCTATCTATGCTCCCTCTACATTTGGGCTGGTTAATTAATGGTTATGTTCACTAAGCAATTGCGTAGCGAAGCAAATGCTTTCTAATTGATTCGCAACATCAAACGCACGCCGCCAAGCACGTCATTTCTTTGGAAAAGCGAATGGCTTTCTAAAAACTTATGGCGCATTATTTCTCAATCTTTTTTGCTCAACGCGCTTCCGTCAAAGCTAGATTAGATAATTTAGGCGGTGTCGTAGAACACTGTAACATTGGGCTTCATGTCGCACTGTCGCATAAAACTCTGACTTGAGACCTCGATATTGTACGTTATTGCCTGGAACGTGTCTATATTGTTGACTAGTTTTGTATATCATCCGTTGCTGCTGGCGAGTTCATCTACCACAATGTCATTATGTCAATGTACGCTGTTTACATATGTACTCGCTATCGCTCGCTTTGCTTGAGTAACCTGACACACGTCCGATTTTCGAACTCTAGTTCTCCTTTTATTGTTGTTGTTACTGTGGTCTACGAGCTTGATTTTGTTAAGCGTTTTCCCCGCTATTTCTTTATAGTGCCACCATATTTCGCAATTAGAAAACCAATTTGTAAGTGCTGTTGTTCTAGAAATCACCTATTCGCAAAGATTGAGCGTCGTTATACCACTGCCACATGCGTTTCTGAGACCAAATTAAGCGAGAAAGGTTCACTTACACTAGTTGCGGCGGAGCACGAAAAGTGTTGCAATGCTACCGACATGATATAAAAGATGACGCTGACAAGCAGCGTCATTGCGCTCATAAAGCTGCTAAAATAATTGGCTAATATGTACCAGAATTTGACAAACTTCACTCACTCTCAACGCACCAACGACTGAAATATTACTGATTGATTGCCTGACAGGGGTGAAATTCCAAAATTCACATTTCACATTTACGTCTGAGCTCTGAGAAACGCCTTAGTCGACGGCATCGGACAATGTTGACATCGAACATGTCACTCCCCCAGTAATTGACAGACTTTGGACAAAATGACGTCTATGCCTCCATCGGAGTGCGCTCGCCACAGCCGAGAAGCATACCCCTGGCATACCCGCGAGAAGGAGGCCAGAAGCGCCGAGAAATCGAAATGTCAAAGGAAAACCGCCATTCCTTATTTCTCCAGGGAGGGCGGGGGGGGGGGGGCAAACTGTGCGGCCACCTAACTGAACGCTGTGCCGCACTCACCGTGGGCGCCCTTGTACCAAGTGAAGGAGGCGAACGGGTGTCCCTTGACGGGGCACGCAAGGCTCAGCGTCTCGCCCGACAGCACGGTGAGGTTGCGCGGCGGGAGCGGCGTCGGCGGCCCGAGCACGTTCAGCCAGGCCGCGTGGGCGACGCGGCCGGCCTCGTTCTCGGCCTGGCAGGCGTACTCCCCGCCGTGCGTCACGTTGGCCGACGTCAGGTTGACGAAGCTGTGCACCACGTGGTCCTCGGTGACGAAATCTCCTCGTAGCACGCGCCGCGAGGACGGCACGGGTCCGCCGTCCAAAGTCCACGTCACGCGAGGCATCGGGTGTCCACGCGCGGCGCACTTGAGTGACACGAAGCTGCCCGGGTACGTGTTCTCCTCGGTGAAGGTCACTGTCAGCTCGGGCTTGGTAACTGAGCACGCACGAAGAAACAGTTGGGTACTCTGTTACGTAACCGTCAATCATAGAATGATCTCGAATGAGTGATGAATACTTTTGCGCGTGTATTTTCCCCTCTGGGGCACAGCGCCTTTAAATACGAAAGCAAAGACTAAGCATATTAGCTTTCATATTGCGATAGCGTTACGCTTCACAGTTGACGCTAAATACAGTGGGTGTGTGGGAGGTCGCGTAATCAGTTTTACAGCTTGTAGGACATTATGGTTGCCCTACATAATTATCTTTAACCCCTATGCAGCACATGTGCCTCACGCATGACTCACGTAAGAGCTTTTGTTAAAATTACTCACCCCCAACAGCGGCTTCTGCTCATTTCAACAAATGCAGCTTCATCGAGGCAACACCTGCGTTAATTCTGAAGCCATCAGAGCCTGCGCTTGCGTTTGCGCGGCTTTCTAATGCAAATCAATTTGGACAGCACACGTGACAAATTTTCAATAACGCAGTCGGCTCTGATCAGGCTATTCTAGAGATGTCATATCGTGATGCCGCCTATAAGAAGCACTGCTGGCTACCATTTTTAGCACTCGTGACACCCGCTCTCATGTTCACGGCAAACAAGAGGAAACAAGTAGCTTACGTGCGCGTTAATGACACGTGCCGGCGGCGCCAAATGGGCAATGTAACAAATAACATGCGCTTGCCTTCTTTTTCTCAAACCATTTCAAGCTACTTCATTCATTCATCATCATCATCATCATCATCATCATCATCATCATCATCATCATCACCATCATAAGTCTGCGTACGCCAACTGCAGGACAAAGGCCGCTCCCATACTTCTCCAACTATCCCGGTCGTGTACTAATTGTGGCCATGTTGTCCCAGCAAACTTCTTAATCTCATCCGCCCACCTCACTGTCTGCCGTCCCCTGCTACGCTTCCCTTCCCTTGGAATCCGGTCCCTAACCCTTAATGACCATCGGTTATCTTCCCTCCTCATTACATGTTCTGCCCCCGCCCATTTCTGTTTCTTGATTTCAACTAGGATGTCGTTAACTCGCGATTGTTCCCTCACCCAGTCTGCTCTTTTCTTATCCATTAAGGTTACACCTATCATTCTTTCCATAGCTCGTTGCGCCGTCCTCAATTTAAGCAGAACCCTCTTAGTAAGCCTCTTAGTTTCTGCCCCATACGTGAGTACTACTTCCCTCATTTGAACACAAATATGTTGTGCAAGCTAATAGCAATATATTCATTAGCACGTATGGAGACTCCGCTGCATGAATACATCCAAAGGCTGCGTACCCATGAGCAGGACGAATGCGGATGACTGCGCCGACTCCCTCGTGCTGTCGAGCAGGCACTGGTAGATGCCTTCCTGGCCGTCTTTGACTGATCCCAACTGCAGCACCGAGGAGCCCAACAAGCGAACCCTGTCCGCAGCCGAAGGCTGGACGGGCACGAGGTTGCGGTACCAGCGAAGCTCCCGGGCGAGCACACCGGCCCCGCCTCCCGTGGCGTTGCACGTCAGCGTCACAGACGCGCCCAGGGGAACTCGCTGAAAGCGGGGCTGCACGCTTACGAGAGGTGCACCTGCACGTTCGCAATGAAAAAGAGAGAGAGAGGGAGAGAGAGCAAATGATGAATGAAAGATAGTGAGGTTAACCAGGACTGAGCCCGGTTGTCTACCCTACACTCGGGAAGGGAAAGAGGGGACGGAAAGAGTAAAAGATGAAGAGAAAGTCTACTGGGGATATCATTCGGTCACTCAGTCCGGATCACAGACGCTGACTTACTCCGGTAGCTTTCAGATAGCGCAGGAGCACTTAAGTGACCTTTTGTAGCTGCGATACGCGAGACGGTGCTTAATGTTAGTATATAGCGAGAGGTAGCAAATGTACATTTATAAGTTCTCGCGTAATATATTTTATAGCTTTTTTTCGTATATGGATTCAAGGATAAACGACCGCGAATGCCTTTGTGCGCGGCTGCAACCAGGCAACGTCGGGCTTAGCAAACCGCCGCGCAGACAGCAGCACAAGCCGCGACCCGCCGTCGACACCGGGCGAACAGCTCAGATCGTTCTAGCGAAAACGACGTGAAAAGCGACTTCGTCGCGTGACCCTCTAGAGTGGGCTGCCGGAAATGGAGCTTAGTCGCTCCTCCAGCTTGCGCTGTGACTGTGCTGCGTGTTGGGCACAGGAACGTGACGTTCTTGTTTCTTTAGAAGGTTAGAAATTTTTAAGGTTGCCTGTGGTAGATAGCAGAATTGTAACCATTGGTCTAAATTACCCCATGAGGCGGCCGTTAGTTCTACAAGAAATGAGAATGCTCTAGTAAATAATTACCATCATTGCCCGAATCAATATCTTTAAATAATTACTTGATGACACATATTTAAATCTACGAATTATAGCCGCTGAGTTCGCAAGGCGTATCCTCTTGGAACCAATTCTCTGGACTGCACCAGGTTCCAGATAATAATGTTCAATATGTCCGACAAAATGCATTGTCCTTCCAGTCACTTCATTCTACGAAACACTGTTTTATTCATTTAAGCTCAAAAGTAACCGCAAGGCGCATCCTCTTGGAACGAATTCTCTGGGCTGCACCAGGTTCCAGATAATAATGTTCAATATGTCCAACAAAAATGCATTGTCCTTCCAGTCACTTCATTCAACGAAACACTGTTTTATTCATTTAAGCTCAAAAGTAACTGGAACATTAATGCACGTCGCCGGACATTTTGACAATTAGTATCGAAACTGCTGCAGCCCAGAGAATTCGTTCCAAGAGGATGCGCCTTGCGAGCTTACCGCCTGTAATTCGTAGAATTGAGTACGGGCCGTAATGTAACTAAATAAAAGTTAGTTAGGGCAATTATTTTCATTTTTCATTTTTCGTACGAGTAATGGCCACGTCATCGAGTAATTTAGGTTAAGGTTTACAATTCTGCGAACGGACACAGGCAATTTTTAAATATTTTGGACTTTCTAAAAGGAAACTCCCGGTAAATGCAGGGTTTTCTTCTTTAGGCAGTACAGATTTTTTTACAAAAAGGCTACAAGCCCAGCGAACGTGACGTTTCCGCGAACGAGTTCGTAGGAAAGGCGGACGTACTTTGGCGCAAATAACGTGAGCTTTGGAGGAATAATTAACAACGATTATTACTGCATTTTTATTAGTGCTTTAGGGGTAGTTCAAAATGGCAAAATTGAAGGCGGTCACGTTGTTCTTTTTTTTTTGTGCACCCTCATTTTTGAAAGATCTTGACATCGCACATGATTCGAAATATTTATCATCGAATTCCAACGCTAAATAAAGGCGATATCGCAAGAGAGAGCATCGAGAGCACTGTGAAGGCATCCCCGCTGTCATATAAGACCGAAGCGCCCCATGGCGTCAAACGCGAGGAAGCTGGGAACCGGACGTCTCGGCAAGTGTCGCGGCAGCTACTCATAAATGTCGAATCTTGGAAAGCGTGTGCTTGGAAAGCGTGTGCGGCTGCGTGTCGGGTCAGAATTTGCCGCTGCATGCTACCATTCGAAAAGCGGCCGACACTTCTTGCCGAGTCGTTCCCGCCGGAAGCACAGCGAGTACGCGCTCAGTATTCATATTGGCAAGGTATAGCTCTCAGTTTTGATTATGAGTATCTGAAATTACGTGCGACTTTGTGGATTTCTACAAAAGAAATATGGGTATGGCGTAAATTGTGAGATCCTACAAGTTTTACTTTTAAACAACTGCCCTTAGTTAATAAGACTAAGTTAATTAAAATACCATTGGTAATAAGGTTTTTCCCAGAGTAACGTAAGCAGGGATAAAGTATTTCCGCCTTGCCGTAGAGCTCCTATGCAATGACGACAGTTGTGTTACAGTCATCGCCTTTTTATAAAAAAACTCTGTGTTGCCTAAAAAAACATCACCCTGATGGCGACGCCGATCAATGTGCCCACTGACTTGGGTATTTATGCCTACTGGCTCTAGCCCTCGGAGTGTGAGCCAGCGCCACTGTGAGCTATGGCGGGAGGATGTAAAACACCCTTTCTCGCCAGATGAAGTCGCGCAACACGTAAAATAACGAGAGCAGGCACTTGGCTAATAAACACTCTTATGTTGGCTAATTGCACCAAGGCTGCCAGATTCGAGACCCTCGGTACATGAATGAACGAGGAGAAGGGAAACCGAGGGGCTCAATTTTTCTTAATCGCGGCTATAGAAATCCAGCAGGCAATGATGCCAAGGAAAGCACTGGAGTATTTAGCTGTGGTTGAAATTCAAACGTTGAAAATAATGAAGAAAAAGGGAAATAAAAGGGGAGGAAGATGGAACTTGTCGCCGGTAGGAATTGGACCCGCAACTTAAAAAGGCCGCCAAGTTTTCACTTTATGTGCGAACTGGGAGATTACTAAGGGGCATGGGGCTAGAATGCACAGCACACGTACCCCTGACGTTAACCGTGACGTAAACTCTGTCCTCGCCGTAGGTGTTGTTCACGAGGCACACGTAACGGCCTGCGTCTTGAGCGTGCGCAGGTCCGAGCGACAGGGTGCCTCGGGACGAGGACGCAGGTCCCTGCTGATGTCCCGCAGCTGAGGTGGACGACTGGGAACCGCGTGTCGAAGTGGCCAGCAAAGGCCGCATGTCCGCACCGGACTGCCTAAACCAGTGGTAAGCCGGCAGCGGCACTCCGCGTGCCGCGCAACTGAGTGTTGCAGGCTGTCCTTCTTCAACTGTCACCTCCTTCGTCCACGATATGACGCGGGGAGACTCAGACTTCCGGGGCCCTGCGAATAAGTATAGTACGCCTCTGTTGGGGGAACTGCTGCTTTGGAACAGATGACGACACAAGGCCCGTCACAGTTCTTCGAGCGACGGGTAAGGAGAAACGCTTCGGAGTATAAATTAATGCAGATCCAAAGTACATTGCAGAACAGGGGTATAGTGAAGATTTTGTGAAACGGTTTCTTAACGTCCCAAAACATACAAGCAGATGGGATTCGACATTAGTGAAATACACCAGTGTGCTATCGAAACAGGGCAAGAGATTATCTTTCAGTTGTTTCCCCTTAACTGTGGCATTGTCTGCAACAACTATGCTGACTAGCCTGCCCGTTCTGCACGCGAAGACACCCGGACACTGAACACCTTTGTCGAGGACGCTGCCAGGGAGCTTCAGCTGCTTGACCGCAAAATGAGACAAGCTTTCTATAGTTCTGCGAGTGTATTCGATTGCTGACTGCTAAAATTCGACCCCTCGCTTCGGCTACAAGTACCTTCCCGCTGATAAGAAACGTTGCTGTACCGCTTATGGCTTAGAGTAGCGGTTACGAACGATTGCACCTGCTGCGTCGGGACAACCGATAATGCGACGGCCGACTTCTGCAGGTGTGCGCAAACCTCTGCTTATCCGTTCTGGCTTGGACGTCTAACGCCTCTCTCTCCAGAAACATTTGAACCGGCTGGACTCGTGACCATTTTGTGAGCCATAGTCGGACTATGGCTCCAAATGCCAACCGTCCATTAGTGCAGCTGTTTAAATGCCCCGACCTGAATGGCCGTTTGTAATCCTTCGGCGCGTCCTACAGGAGGCAGGCAGAGCTCACACTCTCCATGTCTTCTCTTTATCCATTTTAGCTTTTCCTTACCTCCTATGTAAGGCAGTAAACCAGATGCTGATCAAGCTAACCTCCCTGACTTTCTTTGCTTTCTCTCTCTTCCTCGGGAAGCAGCCAAATAATAGTAATATATAATATAATGATTTGTTTCCATCACCATTACACCATTACATCGATGGAGGGGATGGAAATAAAAGCGATTGACGCTTGACTAAGTTCCCACCCCCTGTAGAGCAGGTGAGCAGTGGCATGCGACGGCACTTCTGTCACGACAGCAAATAAAAGTCAAACGAAGCATTAGTATAAAAACAAGTATGCAAAATACACAATCACCTGCGTGTGTGAAAAAAAAAATATAAACCCATTGAAAAGAAAGACAAGTACAGCAACTGAGAACAAATACGCTTGCGAAACAGCGAAAGAACAGCAACCAAAAATACGCTTATAACACAATTAGACACAGAAACGTTCACAGATGTCTAAATGTTGGACAATCAAAGTGACGCGTTAAGGAGAAAGTAGTTGCGAATGTTAGAGCAGCTAATGCTTCCTAAGTCTATATTTTCATCAATTAATTTGTTAAGCAAGGATGGAAGTTGAAATCCTACCATTTCGCGCCCATAGTTTGTTCTTACTTTTGGTAATACCCAGTGTGGTTTATGGCGGCGTGGATATGTGCAATGAAATAATTCAATCGGGGCTAAGTCAGATATATTACTTGTGCATCTTCTTTGTTCTAGTTTGTAGGTGTGTAGTAGTTTATAAGCATAGAGGCTGAAAACGTTAATGATCTTGTTCTTGAAAAATAAGTTTCTTGATGAGTGTCTATTTGGCAAGTTTTGAACTAATCTGAGGGCCCGTTTTTCGAGAGTTCCTAGTTTTTTCAGACCGGTTTGTGTAGCAGTACCCCATACTAATCGGCAGTAGTTTAGATGTGAACGAAATATTGCATGATATAGAGAGAGTTTTACCTTTTGTGGGAGATAACTTTTGGAACGCGTTATAAATCCTATGGCTCTAGATGCATTTGATGCTACATTGTCTATGTGGCAATCCCTCAGCATGTTTTCGGTGAATGTTACGCCAAGTGATTTGAATGACCTGACTAACTCAATCTGGTCTCTGTTATAAAATAACTCACCAAAATCCCCGCATTTTTTTATTTTTGGGACGAAAAGTACTGCCTTTGGCTTTGCTGTATTAACAGACAAAAGATTTTTATCGGACCATATATGTATTTTTTCCAGGAGCACATTTGCTTTTGTCCTTAGCTTACTACTGCTATCGTCAGATAAAAACAAACTAGTATGATCGGCGTAGATTATGAAACGAACATTAGTATCCACACTGATGATATCATTAATGTACAGGTTAAAAAGCAGTGGTCCTAAGATACTCTCTTGGGGGACCCTCACGAAACTGTTCGTAAAGTTGACTTATATTCTTTTATCTGGACATACTGTCTTCTATGCGATAGGTAAGATATTATAAGAGTAATGCCGCGCTTCTAATTCCATAACATTCAAGCTTCTGAAACAAGATGCTATGATTTATGCTATAAAAGGCTTTCCTATAATCTAAGAAAATTCCCAAGACGAGGTTCCTATGTTCAAAGTTCCTTAGTATATATTCTTTCTGTTGTAAAAGAGCAAGTTCCGTCGATTGGTTTTTTCTGAAACCATACTGGTTGTCAGAAAGTATACTGTGTTTATTTAAAAAACTTTCAACTCGCTTAAGAATGACCTTCTCGAACACTTTTGAGAAGACGGGAGAATACTGGTTGGTCTATAGTTCCCAAAGTCATTTTTGCTACTTTTTTTATATATGACTGCTACTCTAGCAATCTGCATTCGCGGGTGAAAAGTGGCGGTTTCTTAGCATAAGTTGTATATATGCTCCAATGGCGCAGCAAGGATGTCAATGACATGCTTAACTGGACGTATCTGTATATTTTCCGCATCACACGATGTACTGTTCTTTAGGTCTCTGAACGTAGACAAAATTTCACTTGTAGAGACCGGTTCCAGAAACAAAGATGAGGGACATCTATCAATAGTTATGTGAGTTGTGTCTGCTGAGGACTTCGGTGCGGCCGTAAAAAAGTTGTTAAATTTTTCTGCGAGAGAATTACCTGAGTATTCTATGCCATCGCTTGAAATTCTATGTGGAGTTGTAACCTGCGAGATGCCACAGCTGAGTGACCGGATTTTGCGCCAGGTCTTATCAGGACGAATTAATGCAGCTGCAAAGCTTTGCCTGTCGCATGTCAGAATTTAATTTATTTCTGCATTTCTTTAAGCGCTCAAGAACAAGAGTATCTTTTGTATCAATAAATAGTTGATATAATTTGTGCTTTTCTTTAATATGCGTGTAGAGTTCATGTGATATCTATCATCATCATCAGCAGCAGCAGCAGCAGCCTGGTTACGCCCACTGCAGGGCAAAGGCCTCTCCCATACTTATCCAACTACCCCGGTCATGTACTAATTGGGGCCATGTTGTCCCTGCAAACTTCTTAATCTCATCCACCCACCTAACTTTCTGCCGCCCTCTGCTACGCTTCCCTTTCCTTGGAATCTATTCCGTAACTCTTAATGACCATCGGTTATCTTCCCTCCTCATTACGTGTCCTGCCCATGCCCCATTTCTTTTTCTTGATTTCAACTAAGATATCATTAACTCGCGTTTGTTACCTCACCCAATCTGCCCTTTTCTTATCCCTTAACGTTACACCTATCAGTCTTCTTTCCATAGCTCATTGTCCTCAATTTAAGTAGAACCCTTTTCGTAAGCCTCCAGGTTTCTGCCCCGTACGTGAGTACTGGTAAGATACAGCTGTTTTAAACTTTTCTCTTGAGGGATAATGGCAATCTTCTGTTCATGATCTGAGAATGCCTGCCAGACGCACCCCAGCCCATTCTTATTCTTCTGATTATTTCAGTCTCATGATCCGGATCCGCAGTCACAACCTGTCCTAAGTAGATGTATTCCCTTACCACTTCCAGTGCCTAACTACCTATCGTAAACTGCTGTTCTCTTCTGAGACTGTTAAACATTACTTTAGTTTTCTGCAGATTAATTTTTAGACCCACCCTTCGGCTTTGCCTCTCCAGGTCAGTCAGCATGCATTGCAGTTGGTCCCCTGAGTTACTAAGCAAGGCAATATCATCAGCGAATCGCAAGTTACTAAGGTATTCTCCATTAACTCTTATCCCCAATTCTTCCCAATTCATGTCTCTGAATACCTCCTGTAAACACGCTGTGAATAGCGTTGGAGAGATCGTATCTCCCTGCGTGATATCCACGGTTTTCTTATTGTTTTAAGTAGCCTCTTTAATTTTGGAACGAAGTGCTTGTTATAGACATGAGTGAAGGCGTCGAGGAATAAGTCATAAGCGCTGTCCTTTCTAGCTTCGCTATATATGTCAGAAAAGCCTACACCTAGAAGGTCCGTGCGAAAGCTTTCTAGGGAACTTTCCGTGAGACATTGATACATACCTTTTACACCAAGGTAACGTTTCGGGACCTCCTTCTGGCAAAATAAATATATGCCCATATGATCGCTTATATCACAGCATGTAACTCCTGAGTGAATGAGTGGAGAATTAATATTTGTTAAATATAGATCGATGCATGTTTGGGAAGTAGGCGTTATGCGGGTTGCTGTGGTTATCATATTTGTGACACAGTAACATCTAAGTAACACATCAAAATTCACGCTGTTCACTGTTGTACATAACATGTTGAAGTCGCCACCAATGATCACATCGTACTTGTTGCTCATTGCCAACCGTAGATAAGATTCCATGGTTTCAAGAAATGAGTCCATGTTACCAGACGGCGGCCTGTAGACCACGGAAATTACAATGTTTCCTGATATAACTGAAAGGATTTCAACATCATCCTTCAGGTAACTGAATTCGTTCAAAAGTTCACACTTAAAATGGTCATTAACAAGTATGCATACACCCCCTCCACGGGAGATTGTTCGATTCAAGGAAAAAGTTGAAAATGATGGCAATTCAAAGGTGTCACTGTCGGTCAGCCAAGTCTCGGAGATCATAATAACATCAAAAGGGAAACTGAAACTGTCTAACAAAATAGAAAATTCATCTACCTTATTCCTAATCGACCTGCGTTAAGGTGAAAGCATTTAAGTACTGATGGGCTTTTCAATTCGAAGCTAAAAGTGTTATTGATTTCGCACGACAGAAGATATGCATTTGGTGTCATCATGCTGTAGGGGTATTAAGTGGAACAGACATGAATGGAACCTGTTTATGATGTTACGTCCACAAGGTCACTCTCATTTCGAATTATTTGAGCAGAATCACCTTCCTTTTGGCGAACAGGCACCTTGCCGTTTGAGCACCAAACAAACCGGCATTTGTTTTTCTTGGCCCAATCTTTTGTTTGAAGAAGTAACGATTTAGTTCTTCGAGTCAGGTTCTCACATAGGTATGGGTGTTTTTTTTCCTTTCCCCGCCAAAGACTTCCTGTTTTGAAGCCATTTGTCTCTTTGTGCTTGTCGTTGAAACCGCACCGTAATGGGTGGTATCTTGTTCGCTTTTGCGAGAAGGCGGTGGCAGGCCTCAATGTCACTCTCATTAATTTCTGCAACACTTATTTGCTGAGCCACTTCGTTCACTTTCGCTAGGAGGTTCTCATTCTCAGTTTTAGCAACACCATGAATTTCTATATTCTTTTTCCTGCTTCGGAATTCCAACTCGTCCAAATCAGTGTTAAGCTGAGAGAGTTGTTCATCGCATCGCGTATTCTCGACACGTGCCACTCTTTATCGCAGGTGCGCAATTTCTTTTTCCTGATTAACAAGACGCTTCATGATTTCATCGAAATGATCAGACGTTGTTTGAACGGACTGTTCAATGTTATCGACCTTATCTTCCAGCGGCATTAGACTGTCTAGTTTTTTATTCAGCTCCAGAAAAGCAGAGGCCATGTCAAAAGCAGGAGCCAGGGCTGTCGGGGGCATTTTTCCGCTACGAGAAGTCCCTGTTTTGCATGTAGGACAGAAGAACGCTTTACGAGAACGAGCGCTCAATGGTTTACCCGACTCAGAAACTCCGGAGCAGCCTTGTACATGATATGAGTACTGACAGTCTTCGTATTTGACCAAGCTTTCAGGAGTATCAATGGTTTTGTTGCAAGCGATGCAAACTTCTTCCTCCGTATCCGTCATCAAAAACAGTGATGTACAACACCCACGTTGCGACAGGCTATAATACTGCTATAAATGATATAACATAATATAAAGTACTATAATGCTATAGTACTGCTATATAAATGCTATAATACTGCTCATCTTCTGCAATGCGTCTTGCAGGATAGCGTTTACGTGCCTTTTCGGCAAATTAGCATTACACGGAAACCATCACCACGCGACCCTCATAATCAAGGCATCCATGAATTACACAATCTCCGAAAATCGACCCCGCTTTTCATCATGCCATTTCTGGGATCTGCACCGCTTACTATTGCACTATCTCAAAGGCCGGCGCAACTTACTCGGCAACAAGCTGATTGTGCAGATGCGCCGAAACTCCGGTAAACAGCACAAAAAGCCTCGCTTTAATGATGCAACTATGCCTATGAAGGCATACATTAGTCTGACTGGGGCTATTAAGTACAATTTGTTGTTGCGTTGTTCCATTCCTTAGAACATAGAGCCGGCCGCAGGCACATGTGCAGCGGTGGTACAGGCGGGGATACATATAAGCCGAGTGCTGTCCTGTGGGTGAGCTGTTGGCCAGGACATCAGTAACATATCAATAGTTTTTTATCCAGTGGAGAAAAGACTGAGACATCTCTATGTATTTCAGGCAATGGCCGCAGTCGTAACCACTCCGGTTGCTAAACACTTGACCTGCAAGTCCCCATGTTTCATGTAACAGTTTATTTACCTTTAATGTCCAACTACATGTAATACACCGCAATTCAAACCACAACGGAAAGAATCTAAAAAAAATATGGGAAATTAGGCTTATCTCAGAATTCGTATATAAGGCAGTGGAAGTGCTCCGTTCAAGCGCTCGCCAAGTTCTTTGCCATCGTGCAGAAAAATGCCGATGGCGCGCAACCCTAAGCTTCCAAAGTACAACTAATGACTCGTACCGCTGCGATCTCAATAGGCTCATTATCAGGCACAAACGCCCCGTCTCCAATATCAGTTCCTGCCTCAACATCAACATCTCCGCGCGACAACTTGCGGAGGTGGAAAGCGAAATATTGCAGAGATACTTTCCCTGCGCCTGGCGAGACGAGCAACGCGGATGTAATTTAATTACGGGGAGGCGAAGTACAGCGTCGCTACACGACAGCGCAGCGAACCTTGCGAAAACCAATTAACGAGCGTAGTGCTTTGTGACGATTGCCGCTACACGCAGTCTGAAGGGAGAAAGAAAAATGAAAGGAAGTGCCAGGGGCGCACTTGCGCCTCTGCAGGAAGCAGGGAGGCGTAGCGATTGTCCACAGGCAAAGCGGTGTAAGAAACGCGAAACAATGAGCGTGCGGAGAACGTAGAGTCCCACGCGCAATGCGTCCGCTGTACTCTGAACGGCACTCGCAAGAAATCGGAGGCCGAAGAAGAGGGTCAGCTGGGACTGCTCTCTATATAGCTAACGCAGAAAGAGGAATAAGGGAACAACGTTGTGGAAGTGCATGCTCCCCGCCCTCAGCAGCCCTCCCCTACACACGCGCGCACTAATTACGAGGCAATTTTATATCCTTCGATAATCCGATAATGCCCAGTGGCACGTCCACTTGCTCGCCTGCGCTGTTCACGCTTGACCCATCAATACGGACTACACAGGCGGACACAGCTCGGAGCTCCGTAATTATTCTGTTTGTTAGAAACCGTGCATAGCGCAAGGGAAGAAATTCTGAAAAAACGCAGTAACGGCTAAATAATAATAATAATAATAATAATAATAATAATAATAATAATAATAATAATAATAATAATAACGAAGAAGAGCTTGCTTCGAGGAAGTGAAAAAAGTAAGACGGTCTTGCACTAGCAGCAATCATGCACACGGAGTCGTTCGGCAAGGGAGAACGACGAGGAAGAGACAACGCAAAAGGAAAGGAATAAAGGACAAATTAAACAAGAAATACGGGATAGGGATTGGGAACAAGCCCCTATAGTTAGCTGGCAAGCGTATCCAATGGAAAGAGGGATGGCGAATGGCTGCGTTTCACTCGATTGCCTCAGGAAAACGCAGTCTCTTTGCTGCAAGCAACAGGGAAGAAAAAAAAATTAGGAAAGTGACACAGAAACGAACCATCAAAGGGTCGTAACGCTCATGCCCTTTTCCGCGACACCGGACAGTGAACCGTGAACAGCGCACCGCAGCGTACCCGAAAAAGTTTCAGGAAGCGCTGGCCGGAAAGGAGTCGTGAGAAATGAAAAAGAAAGGAGGGGTGGTACGGGAATGGAAGAGACGACAACGGACGAAAGCTGGAGAGCGATGGAAGGGCGGGTGAATGTCGTCGTTGTCACCCGTGTCGTTCGATTCTCTCGCATCTGACCGCCCGTGTTCCGGCTCGCTTGCTTTCTTTTTTTTCCCGAACGTCAGCGTTGAGCCGACGCAGCGGCGTTTGGTGTCTGAGAAAGGGAGAGTACGTCGCGCGAACCGCGTCGAATTTGAAGCGATTTCTCTGCGGCTGCAACGACGAGTGCGAGTTTCAGCGCAGAGAGCGCCGGTGGGGAAGGACGGACAGAAGGGGGGAAACAGAAAAATAAGATCATGCGGGAGAGTATAGGCGAGCGATTTCGATCGTTCGCCTCTGCAGAGTCCACATATAAAGCCAGCGAATGCGTTGTAAGTGAAAGGTGGATGCGAGGAAGGCCGTGATCAGCGCGGTCTCTCGGCGCTTCCCCGCTTCCTAGCCTCCGCAGCCTCCTCGCCCCGGAAACATTTGCGGCCGAAAGAGCAGTGGCGCCTGACTATACAGCACCGATCGCTGTCCTTCGGCTCACAAACGCCGTCTCTCTTGGCGCGGTCGAAGAGTCGTCGGTCGATAGGTGCGACGCTCGACGCCTCCCGCTTCCCGACGCTATTTCTTTCCCTCTCCATTTTATATCTAAATACCTGAGTTATTTTTAGTTCCTGCTCGAACCACCAGGCAGATCATACATCACTCGCTGGACCGGGCGCAATCATGTAGACCGCTCTTTCAATTCTTCGCTCACCCATTGTAAGGAAAGCGTCGACAACACCATCATCTTTCGGGAAGCGAAGTTTCCAACTTTCGGTGCTTTCCACGAGCACTTATCACGGCGGAACACAGCCTTGTTCTCGATTTTTCTCGCTGAAGACTATGTCGAGACAGTATTGCAACGATGATAGGTTCTCACTGCGCTATCGGATTTAAAATTGAACACAATTATTTCAAACGCGAATGGGCATTTATATATGACATCAACATCCGCAAGAGTCTATTTGTACTGGACGTATTCTGGGCAGCCGAATGATCTAACATGCACTTGCATCTGGGCCAATGATTTGAAATAGCAATAGTGTTAACGCCTGTTCATTGCCTTACTGAAGGCTCACTCTTACCAGCTCATAGGTGTCTGTAAATTACACCGACTTCCTAATGAACTAATAAATGTTATTTATCACACTTTTGTAACATTTACTGAATTCTCTTTTATTGAGCCATTGAGTGCATTTCACGACTCGTGCGCCCATTTTTTGGCAAATCCTCCGGAATAGCTATGTGGAACTGTGACACCAGTGGAACAGAATGGTTAAATGCGGCTAGATGTGTGTCGTACTTCATCCTGCATGCAACTGCCCCATCGTAATCCTTCCCTCGAAAAGCATCGTACATTGCATTCGTCCTCGTGACATCGCTACCTAGACGTGTCAGTTAGCGCCGCCACTTGATTTGGAGTATGCAATCTGTGCAGCGACTGCACTGCTTACTTGTATAAAATTGCAAGAACTTCAACACTTTTGTTTCATCAATTGCATGTGGAACACGATTCAAGCGAGCGGGGCTGGCACGTTGGTCCACGTTCGAGAAACCGAATTTCGGCGTCAATAAATGATGCTCAGTATTAATTAATATACAGTTTGAGCACTTTAGGCATGCGACTTGTAAGAAATAAAGGACTGTGTTGGATTGGCTAACTGACGCTTACATTGAGAAAGAAATTCAACAAGAGCCGACACTCAGGTAAGACGGGCAGCAGCAAGTACGTCGCGCCTAGTGCCCGAATCAACCGTTAGCTGATGCGAGAATCGAAGAAAAAGAATGTGAAATCAACTTAACTAGCAGTATTTACTGTTTTGTTATTTTTCCTCTCTCCGAATCGAGATTTTTGCGTATAAATGAAGTTATATTTTGCTATTTATTTTTTCCTACATTACCTAGCGACAAGCCAATGACAGGCCAGTCGCCCGATCACGCATGCCTAATGTCCAAGACAGCCGACCGAAGCGTGCAAGGCCGGCGGCGCATGTAAGCCTTCGCCTGTTCGGCGCCCCATTTGTCTTTTTTAAGCACTTAAACATCGCTATGCCTACCCAGCGAGAAAACCCACCCGTCTGTCACGTAAGTCGAATTGCTATCAACAGATTATTGTATAAAAAACAGAATGAATTCGAAAGGAAATAAATTCACTAAAAATTACAATACTCCCTAATGCGAAATATGTGCGCAGCTGTATACGTGTTTCCTTTTCGCGATGTATTAACTGCATCTGTCCCATGCGACACGTTGCGAACGGAGCGAAATGTCGCGTGACTAAGAGCTGCGCTCTAAAACATTGGCGGTGGTTAGCTTCGAACGTATGACCTCTTTCTCAGAAACCAAATGTTTCGCTCATTGGGGGAAACAGCCACGCTTGCAGAAGGTGAATATACCGGAACCACATGAATGTGTTGTACGATCGGTACTCCACAAATGTAAAAGGAGAACAGTTTCTATGAGGGATTTCTTGAAAGATTTGGTGATGGCGGAATAGAAGCCATCTCTAGGACAACGTGTAGACCCGATTTCAAACATTGCAGACATTAGGAAAAGTAAGATTTTGCGAAAGTTTAATGTACACACGCCACTTCACCGCTGCGTTTCTTTTTTTTTTATGTAGCTGTAGTCCCGGCGTATTGCTGCGATCCAGCGACGCTTCCACACAACGCTTCTGCTCTATTGGACCCCGGCAAAGTGGGAAATTTTGTTTGACAGTCTGCGCTGTATTTCAAGCAATGTAGGTCTAGGGCAGAACACAGAAGGTTGTGACGTGGTTGTCGAAAAACAGTTCGGCCGTCTTGGCGAGTTTAGCGTGTACTAAATCTTACTCAGACGCGTTTACGACGCTTTCTATGGGCGCCAATATTATTGTAACCTTTTTCGGTACTTTTCGGGGTACCTTCAGGGCACGCTGGCCATACCTGGAGTTGTGGCGCAGTTAGCAGAAGTCGGCTCGGACATTGTGGCGCACTTAGTTAAGCGTGTATTCAATGTTACTGGGACACCTTTGCGACGTTTTCTATGGGCCCCAACATCATTGTAACCTTTTTCGGTACATTTTGGGCCACCTTTTGGGCACGCTGGCCATACCGGGCGTTGTGGTGCAGTCAGCAAAAGTCGGCTCCGCCATTGTGGTGCACTTAGTTTGGCGTGTTTTAAATCTTACTGGGACATGTTTGCGATGCTTTCTATGGACCCCTACATTATTGTAACTTATTGCAGTACTTTTTCGGAACGTCGGCAGCACAAGGCCTTGTGACGCAGTTGCCAAAAGACAGGTCGGCGCTGTAGCACAGTTAGTTTATGGTTGTTTAGTTTAGCGTTGATTTAACCTTACGGGGCAAAGCTTATGACGTTGAAGCTTATGCTGCCCCCGCTCTTCCCCACATACACCCAACATAAACCTTTTTTGGGTACTCACGCTTGTTGAAAACGCGAGGAGCAGTTGCCAAGAGTTATAGCACGGGTATGGGCTGCTAGTGGCGACAGAACGCTCTAAATGTAACGCTGAGGTGCACAAAGACCAGGAACTTGTAACTCACATATTCTGTCTTCTGAATGACTGGAAACAGGCTTTGCACCCACGCATATGTGTTGAGTGCGCGTAGAAGGCATTCTGCAAGCGTCAATCATGGTCTTGGTGCAAGTCTGTGTTGTGGACACCTCTGTGTACGTGGCGTGGAATCGCAACGGCTGAAGCCTAGTTGTGTCAAGAGCGTGCAGTCGCCCGTGTATTCGTGTTCTTAAAGCGCAGGAAATAAGGCCTCAAAATAGGTAAATGCTTGTAAATCAGATGTTTTCGCCATATCTTAAGTAGGACATTGTCTCAGACGAGTCAGCTGTTTTCTGCGCCATGCTTGTAAAATCAAATTGTCTTTGTTCGTAATATATCTTATCCAGAAATTTTGCACGTTTAGCGTCTAGATGCCATTTTCTAGAAGGTGGAAATACTAAAGCGGCACGGCAATTAAATGCTTTCAGCCGAACTCATCTGATGGAGCTTCGTACGAGGACTACCACTGCTTACCTTGTGCCACAACATTGGATGAACGCAAAAGAAAAGAAAGCCTGGAAGGAGCATCTCTATAGAGAAATAAAAACATTTCCTCATATCACAAGGTCTGTTGCGTCTAGTTTATGAAATTTCACGTTGCACAGGTTCGATTGAGGCTTGAAAAAAAAGCTCGCAATCATATTTACGCTGCTGCGTACAAAAATAAAAAAATACGCTCCCGCATCAAGACAGCGAGCGGTCGAGCAGAAGAGGCAGAATCAAATGCTGCGCTGATCAGTGCATCAGGCGTAGCGCGTAGTGGCCAACGTTCAAACTGCGCGCGACAAAACCGAAATCGGAAGTGTGGTTCAGATGTTTACATCAGCCGTTTGGTGCGCTGCAGTCAGTTCGGCTGCTGGGCTCTATGTGAGTGTCCGCTCTTTTTGAATTGGCTTCATTATGGTGCTGGCTTGAACTCTTAATCGAACCATGTGAACTCGGGCTTCTGAATTGTTCGGCTTCTTATTATGCCCCATATCTCGAAAACATTCGCCGCTGATGGTTTATTTCATTAATACAGCACCCACAGACAGGCTCAACCACATCGCAATTTAAACATGCATTGAAGAGGTAGCTTCGAGTTCTACCCCTCTATGTGGAATACATGTTGTGCAGCATACATCTGTTGCCACTCAGTGCATTGAATGTGATGCTAGGACTTTGGACAGGCAGATAGAAGTCACTGACCTTGCAATATGATCCTGGCAGGCCTCGTGTTGGCTTTCGTTGCGTTCGTGGTGTGATCCAGCACTTGGCATCGGTAGGAGCGCTCGGCGTCGCGTTCATCCACATCGTGGATGTAAAGTTCACCACTTGGGTACAGTGCGTACTTCCCTGCACAGAGAGAGAGAGAGCAAATGATAAAGGAAAGATAGGGAGGTTAACCAGGACTGAGCCCGGTTGGCTACCCTACACTGGGGAAAGGGAAAAGGGGACGGAAAGATTAAAAGAAGAAAAGAAAGTCTACTGGGTATATCGTTCGGTCACTCAGTCCAGATCACAGACGTTGATTAAGCAATGAATACGTAAGTGAGCTTAGTGAATAGAATATTATCGCGCATTTCGTTGTGGTTTACACTCACGCTTACAATGCACACAAAGAATACTGGTCACCCATGGATCACTCGGAAATAGATGTTACGCAACGAAACTTTTGACACCATATTCGCCAGCAACTTCTAAAGTGTGTCCAACGGTGTGAACGTCTGAGGGCTTCAGTTTCAGAATTCTCAAGCAGCCTCCGATGATGCGTATTTTGTGCAACTGCATCCATATTAGTAATTCGCTCTCTCCCTCGTAAATTCAATTTAAAATGGTGTTGTCATGATCGCAAAACCTATGCCTTCTCCATGCCACTAAAGTGATCACTGAACCGTTTCTATGTGTAGCACCATGCTCCGAATCGGGAAGTTTTAGATTTGGTTCGTGGTCTTTCCAGTAGCATAAAAAGCTTGTTTGTTCGACTACGCAGTGCCAATGATCAGAAACGTTTAGTCAGACTTTGCGGAGCCCTATTTTAAACCGTAGTTGCACCACGGGATTAATTATGCTTAAAAGCAGCTATTGTTTATGTGGATCAGTCAAGTCACGCCCAAGTACGTCCTACATAATGTCTGACAGCCTTATTGTTCCCATGTAAGTGAAATCTATCGTAGAGTAGTACATAGAATATTAAAGTAATCGCAATGCAAGATAAATATGTTCTGAAATTATGATAGGATTTTCGGCATTAACCATAACTCTACCACCGTATTCAAAAAGTCACGTGATATAGGTGCCTTATGTAGAAAGCAAGCTATCCATTACGCTGCGCTGCCAGAACTGAAACATTGCGCACTGTGTGTGAACGTGTATACGAAGTGCTGTGCAAGGTTTGTCGTGGTGGCTCATCATAATTTTGCCCTGACACGCATATATGAGACAAGCTATTTCCAATGGGGCGGCCAAGTTCTTGCTTGCAGGGAAAAAATATTTTCTCAATGAAACAAGTGCGCGTGAGCCCACAAAAGCTATCTTGCAGTGAAAGTGGTTATGAATGTTGTAACCATCGACAGAGGGAGCATCGATCAAATTCTCTGTGTCAGCCATTTTCAAAATCACTCATAAAACGTTCAGAATCTTCCGCAGAGCAACGACACGAGCCTCCAATAAAGCGCAGGTACACAAGAAAGTAGCTCGTGTATACTTAGTTATTATAAAGCATTAAAAGCAATTCTTAATTAATGTCAGGTGTGCTGCAAGTGAAGCCATGCCATCTTCGCTTCCTCTGTTGGCTGAAGCCCGTCTAGTGACAACTTAGTTTACCTTGCTCTCCGCAATTAATTGGCTAGATGGGCTCTTTGTGTTTCAGCCTTTTCAGCACTTCCATACAATGATCTGCTCTACATTCAGAACTTTTTTGGGCCTAGCCGTCCTGAGCAAACTTGCTCTGCGTGACACCGCCTCCATGTCTGAAGTCATCCGTGCTAGTGTCATGCATTTCACGTACTCTTATCTCATGTGCTCTGTCGGCTCAGAGATGGGGTGCCGCCTATTCATTTCCGAAGTTCATATAGTCCTGTAGTCCAATCGAGCCTTCGCCAAGGAAGCAACGACGTTTAGTGTTCCCTTTATCATGCTCGGAATCCTTTTTCCCTTCTATCCCGATCTTCCTCCGGTGCGTCTTGTCGCCCACTCGCGATGTTGCTTGTATTATGTGACCTTTAGCCCTTCCATTGCGCAGGCTCACATGAGCTATTCCTTATATGTCCTAATGAGCATGGGTCTACCGCATTACTACGGTGACGACATCTGGTGACGAACTCATTTCGGCGTATGCACTTGTCACTTGAAGAAATGAAAAATAAGCCTAACTTTTGCAGTACAACGTCAGGTCCTTTGTAGAGCTATTGGTCGTGTGATGTCGGTCATTTATTACTGTGCACTGTGTTTCTTTCTTTGTTTTTTTGAGACTGAGAGACATGAGATGTTTTTATATACGGGGTAACCATGTTTATGTTTTCAGAATTTTTAGAAATCGTGTGTTGTCGATAGCATAATTATTGTCATTGAGTTGGATTATTCCATGAGATGAACATTAGTAATACGAGAAATCGAAACACATATTCAATCAGTTAAGAGAAAAATACTATTTCGCTCCTAATTAATTACATTACGGTACTTATTTCAATTTACAAATTGCAGCTACCGAGGTTGCAAGAAGTATTCACTTGAAGTTAATCTCCAGGATGACAGCAGTTTCGAGATAATATTTCTGAAAGCGTGGGACGAAATACATAGGCGTTCCAGTTTCTTTCAAGCTTGAATGCATAAAATAGCGTTTTTTTTAAGTGAAACAACATTGCGTTTTTAGAGCGAGCAAGATGGCGCATATCTCCAAACAGCTGTCACTCTGGAAATTCATTCCAAGTGGACGCACCTTGAAATCTCGCCAGCTACAATTCGTAAATTGTAATATGTGCAGTGTAGTAAATAATAAGGAAGTTATTTGTGAATTTTTTATATATTAGTTGAATTTTTGTATCGATTTCTCGTACAAGTAATGTACACTTCTCCGAATAATTGAGCCCGAGGAATAAAGATATACACCCGCCGTGGTTGCTCAGTGGCTATGGTGTTAGGCTGCTGAGCACAAGGTCGCGGGATCGAATCCCGGCCACGGCGGCCGCATTTCGATGGGGCCGAAATGCGAAAACAACCGTGTACTTAGAGTTAGGTGCACGTTAAGGAACCCCAGGTGGTCGAAATTTCAGGAGTCCCCACAACGGTGTTCCTTATAATCAGAAAGTGGTTTTGGCGCGTAAAACCCCATCACTTTAATAAAAATATGTCATCTGCAATAGGCTATTTTTCAAAATTGCGGAAAGCTTAAAAATAATCAGCCCGTATACATGTTCTCACATATTTTTGTGTATATAGCGTATTTTTTTTTCTTTTAGTGGCACGAGTATCGAATGACATTCTTGTTTCTTGCGCAGCACTTCCGGTTCACCTACTGAGATGACCGTTGAGGCAATTCAATATAAAAAAATAGACAATAATAGAACGGTGCAAAATTCGTGGGTTTCATTATAGATATGATATCAGAGCATAAGTTTAGTAAAAGTTGAGTTACTGAAGCGTCTGGAGAATTTAGAATTAATTATAAAGTACTGAAAAGAGCGCGGTCAGAATTAAAGATAAATCAGAAAAAAAATTGAAAAACAGTAGAGCACAAGATTCACGCATTTCAGTACAGATACGAGATCAGTACATAAGCTTAGTGACAAGTTGATTTACTGAAGTGTCGATGGGCGCGAAATGCTGTAGCGCTGGCGCACTTACATTACACTGCACGTTAAGGAGCCCCCAGGTAGTCTGAGCTAAACCGAAGACCTTGTCTTGTACGTGACTAATACTCAGATCAGTGTTTTGGCACGTAAAACTCAAGAATATCATCTAACGAACTTTCACCGTAATTGTTACGCAGTAAACGCATCTGAACCAAAAATATTATCGAGCGCTGCAGAGTTGATTTATGATTTTGCTTAACGATTTCTGAGACAGCGTTAGCCGTATCACACGTCTTTACCAAGGTCGCGACGGACGGGCGCATTTTATCCCTGTGCCTTGCGCAATAGCCGGTACAAGGCAGATGGAATTTGTTGTACCGCTTTTTTTTTCACTTTCATGTCTACAAGAGGCATTCCGAAAAGGAAAAGAAAGAACAAGAACAAGATACGTATAAAACAACGTCTTTGAAACGTGATGGAACGCGTACAACCGCTCCAACTCGCACGCTTCTGTCCTCTAATCTCGCCAAGCAAAAAAAAAATGTACCTAAAGTGCGGAACAGGAAACGTTATGTACCACAATTTGGAAATATTAAACTTTCCTGGTTCACTTTAAATTTTTTCCGCTGGCTCTCTCACTGGCGCGTCTGCGAATACGTTCGTGGAAGCGTAATTTCGCAGCCCGGTTCTTGCTTTCCTCGAAATGCGTCACGTACACGCCCCATCGTGTATCCGCTTAAGTGGCTCTAGCCTTTCGCCGCTTCTGCAGAGAGCCGCTGAAGCACGATGAGAGACAACCGGTGCGATGCCGAGCTAATCTCTCCCCCCTTCTCGCTTTCTCTCATTCCTCTGCGTGCTACTTTTACCCCTTCATCAACGCTGCTCCTTCCTTCCCATTTTCCCTTTCGCGTTCTTGCGCTTCTTTCGGCTTAATCTCCTTTGCGTGGCTCTTCCTCCCCATCTTGCTTTTATTTCTTTCCGACTAGCTCTGTCGGCGACGCGTGCGGAACCGTACGTGCGCTCAACGCCGGCTCAAACATCTGCAGTGGACGGCACATTTCTTTTGTGTTTCACTTTAGGGTTCCCAATGCACAGGAACCGCCTTCTTCTCCTCGTTGCTGAATTACTTTCCGCTTGATTAGTGCTCTTGCGTTGAAGTTTTCAAGCGCGTCTCTATTTCTTTCTTCTATATTCTTAATTACGAGAAGCACAGAGAGAATGAACATAGTAATTCCACAGTGCTCAGCTTAGTCGTCAGGGCGGCTCGTTACAAGTGAGAAAAAAGGCCTAATATTTGCTTTAGCGTACGGATAGTAGCACGAAAAACTTAAATTCGATTTGTGTGTGTTCTAGCTGAAGGGATCGGGTAACTACGCTGCTTCTGTCGAAGACTGCAGGCCGATCCTTGCGGTAGTAAAGTCACTGCTAACGTCGTATAGAAAGAGACAAGCCCTGTTTTTTCAATATCATGGTCACTTAACATAGATAATTGCATTCTCTGAAATCAAGGACGCCAGCATAAAATACGCCACGAACAATAGACCCCAAGAAATGCAAGCAGAACACTTTCAGTCTACACCACTCAAAACTGTAGAAAACAGCACAATTCGCCCAACTACAAGTCAATAATATAGGCTAGCGCTCGGTGCGTATGGCTCCCAACCGCATGTTGCTCTCGAAGCAAGAGTGCGATACCCTGTGATGGCTAAGGCGCTCTTATTCTACCACGTATAGGAAGGAAGAGGGAGCCGCCTTGAAAGAACCGCTGCCACAAACACTGATTGGAGCTTTTAATGGCGGCCGCGGTAGAACGCAAAACAGGAAGTCGGACGACTTTACCACCCCTTTTAATAGTGCGATAAGGTGTTGAAGTACCATACCTTAGCGATAAATATTCAAGATGGTAATCTGCCTTCGGGTGTGTAACGTTGCTAGCTATCGCTTCCAGTAGTGTGTAAAGTGCTAGATCTTAATTTAGAACGCTTGCGTCTGATTAATGCCAATGACAGTTGAATTGCAGACGCTGTGGGAAACGGATTGTGCTCGTTCACTAAGTCCTGTTTTTATTTGGTGTTAACGTGTTATTTCAGTAAAGTCTGACGCACTTCAGCACACAAACTTGTTGGTTGCACGTTGCGGTTAGCAGCTATGTGTCAAATTACTAATTACAGTATCTGTAATCCCCTTGCACGAAGTACAAAATAACGATTCGCGTCTCTTGTACTATACCTGCCGCAGTGACCACTCAGGAAGTGTAGCGATGGGAATAGCGAGTATGCGTGTGTTTCAGTTAAGTCATCAGTGTCATTACTTCTTTCGATAGATCCATGTGGTTACATAATGCGTTATCGTCATAGCAGGTTTACCATTTTCCGAACGCGGTGTAGCTACGCCCACGAAACATTGTGTGTGTATGAAACATGTCGCTGTGCCTAGTTGCCGCCTTTGTCAATCTCCATGAATGACTTTTTCCCTTGCGGCGAAGATTAATCTACCTGCACTCGAAAACTGCGCTGACCGTTGCTGTAACACTTGGGGCTTTTTTAAAGCAAAACATTCTCTCACTTCTCCCTTCCACTTTACCTATACACCCATCTGACTTATTAAGCTCTACCGATCCCGGAGGCAGTGTAATCACAGACAAGCCAACTCTGTTACCAATGCAGGTACAGTATGCGTCTTTTCAAGAGTTTTAATGTTAGTTGTAACTTGGGCCGGTTCCTGAGGCAGTGAAAAGTCACGGTAACTACCCGTATCAGAGGTTATACCAATTGAGATAACGAATAAGTGCCACAACAGCACATTTCACCAGTTTTTCTGGGAACTTATCCCTTGACTGACAATCTTTATTCGATGGTACTTATTCTTTGTTCCTTGCTTTAGGGTTATGAGGTTTACACTGTTCTGCACATTACTTATTTTCTGCGGTCTGGCGCTTACGTCAAGGTAGGGGTGTTTTCAATTTGTATTATGTGAGCATCAAAACAGATACATCGTTACGAGTCATACGGCTGCGTACAATGCAGCTCACTAATAAAGCGAGCAACGAATTTCAGTTTGCTGCTGTCCTAGTCGTAAGTGCCGTCTGACATTAATGACCGGGGTCGGTGTCTGGCGCCGGTGTATAACAGTACCAGGGCGACCACGCATGTCATCTACTGCAATGTCGTGCGATTTTACACTGGCTTGAGAGTAGAATCCGCACGGGATCTACAGTCACACCTGAGACTACGCGCGACACATGTTGCAGTAGGCAATACTGTACAAAAAACCTGCCAACAACTGTACGACTACATTCCCGACTTTTGTCTTCGCCGTCTTGCGCTGCCCCTTCAAGATGTTGAACCAGTACCAGATCGCCCAAATGTCAATTATTCTACAGACCTTGGAAATTAAAACGTGTCGCAACAGGACGAAGAAGCCTCAGTTCAAATGAAACTATTCCGGCAAGTGATTTGTTGATGCAGATGAATTTGGGCGGTTGATTTTAACTTACGTAAGAAATTCCAGGTTTCATGTGAATCTGACCTTGTGTCTGGCTTTCGGCCGTGATGAGGTACTTGTCGTCTCTGAGCCATGAAAGCACACTCGTGTAGTCCTTGGCCGCTGCCGGCTGTATCTGGCAGGTCAGCACGGCAGTGCTCCCCCTTGTAGCAAAGCCATCGTGCACGTTCACTTCGTACTCTTGCTGGATAACTGCAAAGGCAAGAGAAAAGGAAGCCATTCTGATGAGACTCGTACGTGATACCTTTTCTAGCTTCTTTTTTTTGTTTTTGAGGCATATTATATTTACTTATCACCAGGATATGCTGACATGGGAGTTCAGTGCGCTCTTGACAAAGACCCGCAGTGTGCGGGTACTTGCATCGAAAGACAACACCATGACGCTACTCTCGCCAGTGTTTAGCAGCGGTCACTTCCGAATACACTCATCCAATTGGACGAACAACCAACAAAAAGAGACATTTATTACAGTCACCCACTGCGGAAGCTTCGTAGATATCACGTTGCGCTACTAAGCTCGAGGTAGCGGGCTCCATGCCGACCACGGCGGCCGCATTTCGAGGCGCGTAGAATTTAAAAGCGCTCTTGTACCTTAATATTGGTGCACGTAAGTGCAAGAGCCCCTGCTGGTCAAAATTAATACGGAGTCCGTACCCTACGGTGTGCCTCAATATCAGACCGAGTTTCTGGCGCTCAGCACCCATAATTGAATACTTTAAGAAAATTACCGTTTGAAACGCAATAAAGCTAACATCACATTTGCCTTCCCTATTTACTGACTCTCACTATCAAACATGTCGGCACATCTTGAACACTTTCCTTCATTGCATGGTTGACACTGGGGAAGGATGTATGAGTATTCCGTTTCTCCAGTACATGCATGTGTTCGCACACGGATGAATATCAGTTCCGAAAGAAAAACGAACAAAGCAAGGTCGACAGCAAACTGCAGTGGTTATAGACGGTATTTCCTCAAGGCAAAAAGGAAAGAAGTACAAGCAACATGGCAGCCGCGCTGATACTGCTGTTCGAGCACAATCACCTTTCAGAGCGGCTACGAAAATGCGACACAACATTCCTGACCCGGCGATGATCTGCAAGAAAAACAAGCTTAAAGGGCAGCGCGAAAGGCGGCTGTCAAACATCAGTGGGTCACTCCTTTAAGCTACGGTTCACATTTCTCCCAAATAGCGTCCCGTCTCTTTCTCGCAATGATGTTCGCCTTTTGCGCCGGCTGCTATGGGTGAAAAGCATCAAGCTGGTTCCGACTGATCTAGAATGTAACCCAAGCTATATGTTGACAGAGAAAACAAAAAAAAAGGTGAGCAAGGAAGCTTACAGAAATATATTGAGATAGAAAAAGGACAAAAAAACCAGAAAGATGCTGATGATCCCAGGTGTATGAGAAATTAAAACCAGGAACTGTAAACATAGGTTGTCGGAAGCCTGTTTTAGCAATAGTGTTTTATTCATGCGGCACGAAAGTGCATTTCTCTCACGTTGGTATTTAATACCCCCGATACAGCAAATATTTCCGCTTGTTTATTACGTTGGCATACCAACTCTAGGATTCCTGCAAGAAATTCCTTGACTGGGAACCAGAGTGCTGACGCGTGCTGAACGGCACAAAGGACAGCGTGAAGGAAAGGGCGATCAAGAAAGAACGCGAACGACGCGGTGCTGAGCATCAACCAAAGTTTATTTTATGCTGTAGATGGAATATAAATACTGAAAAGGAAGAGGAAATCATGACGGCATTGGAAGGGAATTCGTTTCAATTCGTATCAATTGATACCAGTTTGTGTCAAGCTGTATGATACCACTGTGAAATTACTCGCCTTTCAGTCTTCCTTAAATATACCAGCATTCATTTCTGTGCGATGGCTTTGTTATGCCACCCTCAACTATTTTTCGTACTACAATTATTTATGTAAAGTCAAACAAATCCTTCGCACCTAGTCGTTCGCCCATTTATTCATATCTCCAACGACAATTCACTAGAAAAATTTGCCATTGCGCATCGCAACATAGCAATATCTTACTGAATATCGGGAACTGTGGCGCAGTAGTGCAATGTATTCTTCCACTTTAGCCCATGTTATGCATACATATTTTCGTCGTACTTTGTCATTATTTATGTTAATATACGGTTCTCACGTATGTTATCCATTTTATAACTACATATAGATATATTATCCCGTAACTTTCTCTTTCGCTGCAGCCGTTATAACCTGTAATAATCTTGCTATATTTTGTTACCTTTTGTTTCATTTGTGAACCACTCTTTTATCACCTCATGCATCATCTCCATGTAATTTCCTTCCACGAGGATCCTTGGGGCTATTCTGAATATATTAATAAATAAAATGGTCGCAGCGAAGTCAAGCATGGGAACAACCATCCAGAAATGTCCCCTCTTCGTCAAGCAGAGTATTTGACGGTGTGCTCACATGCACTATTGCTTTCGTCGCTATCTTGTATGCTTCATAGATTTCACGTGCCCTTTGCTTTCAATACTTTCTTGGAATGGCTGTTTCACTGGACTCTGGAAAGCATCGGCATTCTTGGCAGAGAATAGCGAGGTTGCTGCGTGAGTGTATGTGTTTTCTGTCAACTTCAACCACTGCATTTCTTTTCAACGACAGCTATTTAGAAAACAAGGCTTGCGCCAAGTAAAGACAAAAAAAAAATTGAGAGGGCCCGCCTAGTGACAAGCTAAAGAAGAGAATGTCTGTATGCCTCCTGATTTAAATGATTTTAAAAAAAATGTTGAATTTTTATCTCTAATTCCTCTCCTTTGTCCAGTTTTCATTGCCATTATTCGCTCATTTCGAAGCTCATTCGTGTCATATTTCAGGCGCAATTACGCTGACCTCGTCTTTAGAGTAGGCACTTGGCTGATACTTCCTAGAATATTATTTTACCGAGAGGCCAGTGCGTCGATCCTAGGAATAATGCAGGTTATGGTGCATTAAAGTAAATTCTTTACGATATAACCGCTAAAAAATCCCTTACCGTGAATTTTACCATATATGCGACTAATTATCCCTGCATATCGGCACCACCGAAGCTGTCTTTCAGACACCATTTGCTCGGGCGAACCCTCCTTTGTCCTAGTAAACTCACTCCTATTCCCAAAAGTGCGCTGTACTGTTGCTTTGCCTTAGTGTATCTATATCTATGGCAGTGCACCCTTTACAGGGATACAGTGCAACAGCTTTGTTATTATTATATTGCCGCTAATTACACCAGTACAGTTAATTTTGTCAACTCTGCGAGTAATTTTTGCATCTAGTGGTGACTGCCGAAGCCGCTTTTCACACACCCTTGACTCGCGCGAAGCCTCCTTAGTCCAAGCGAACCCTCTCCATTTCCCAAAAGTGCTTTGTACGGTGGCTTTGCCTCAACATGCCTATATCTACGGCAGTGCACCCTTTACAGGGGTGCATTACAATGTCCATTGTATTGCGATAGCAATTATATGGGCACTCCAGGGGCATTTCTGCCATCGGCGTCGACGTCGGCGTCGATCTGAGGTTCCGTGTAAAGTCCGAGGGCGATAACACCGTCGCCGCGTGCCGTACGCTGTATGTGCGAGTGAAAGCATGCGAAGGGAGCAGACGATCGCGGATCAATCTCGCCCGCGCGAAAGGGTCGAAAACGAAGAGGAAGCGTGCCGTCTTCATGACGCGTGATGCACCCAGCGTTGCGAGGCACCGGGGGAAGTGGAGCGAGGAGGCCCGGCTTCCTACTCCGGCTTGAACTGCGCATGTGGCGGTTGCGCGCGGTCGCGCGGCCGCATCTTGAGAGCGATCTTCCCTGAGGGCACAGTCTAGTTGCGTCAGCGGCTCATAGCCTTGTGCGCGCTGCGTGCTCTCGACGCTGACTTTGCGTTGAAGCGATAGACAGCATAGATATGTAGAGCGCAAAAAGGCGACTTCGCTCGCTGCTGCTGCCACGTTTCCTCGTGCCAGCGTTTTGACAGCGAGTGTCCACGCTCATCGAGTGTGATGTGTTCGTGTTCGCTGTGTGCGCCTCTACCATGCTTGTTGATTTAATTAGCAAGCGAATGTTTACAAGTTGATATGGCCAATAAAAGTACATCCTTACTTCGTATAGCTGCCTGGTAATTTGCTATCGCAATCGATTCTTCACTTTTCAGGCGAAACTGCGACCTTCTTTTGTTACATTGGCGCTGATTGCACCTGCATAGCTAATTTCACCAACTCTGCGGCTAATTCTCGCCTCCTATTGACTGACTACCGAAGCCGGCTTCCACACATTATAGCCTCGCACAATCCTCGCTATGTCCAAGCAAACTGTCTGAACTTCCAAAAAGTTTGCCACACGGTGACTTTTCCTCAACCTGACTCTATCTACGGCAGTGCACCCTTTACAGTTGTACAGGGCAATGTGGTTCATTTTCAACTAAATTGGTGCTAATTGTGCATGTAGCGTTAATTCTACGTACCCTGCTATTAATTCTCACTTTTTCTAACGTTGAGACCTACATTTTGACACATTTTCAGGTTCCTGAAACACTACAATGTATTGAAATTGTTCCCATCGTTGAGAGGTTTCTCTATAGACAAACCCGAGATATGCAAAACCCCTATAAAGTTAGGTAAGAAGACTGTTCAAGAAAGAAACAAGAATACCTTCAGCGCGCAAAGCAAGAATGGCTGAACATAGGCGTACGGTTCATTCAACAGGAAGAAAATTGGAATTCTAGCAGTGCGTAAAGTTTTATATAAAGAAGATGATGAGTTTATTAGTATGGCGCATCATACGTGCTAGCACAATGCTTTAGTTGCCTCGAGCGGTTACGGGCTTCCAAAATGAAACTCCTAGGCACATCAAGAAGACTGCCATTTATTACATGGAGAGCACTGGTGAATACTTCCAGATCAACGTACCATAAGCTTGTGTTCGATACGTCTCACCACACACGGCGGTACACTTGCGACAATAGTTCTTGATTGCTTTTGTTCTGAGTTTTACAGCACATCAAGGAGTTCGAAGTTCCTACACAGTGTGGCACTCACCAGCAAACATGGCTAAAAATTCGTGCGCCGTAATGGCACTACACACATAACGTCAGCTGCAAAAATGGCCTGCTGGACTGCAGTGCATGTAGTATACAGTTTTTGAGTTCGCTTTACCCATGGCCTTTTTATGCGTCCGTGAGCCTTTTAGCAACAGAAGAAACTACCCCGTAGGAACTTATTGATCATCACTTTTATCTTTGCTTTGCATATCATTGCTTCTGATAAAGGAAAGCTCGGGTGCTGACATCCCTAAAAGCAAGGACACCGAATCAGGAAAATTGCAGCTAAGCAATACCGAGGATTCTAGGCTTGAAAATCAAACCTTCCACTTCCACATGCGTGTTCCACGATATTAAAACGATAATTACAAGGTACATAGATAAAGTTTACAGCTACTATTGCATCTGCATGAATGAATATATTGGATAATATTATGAATGCTTAGCAAATTGTCGCACTACCATTGGGTAGTTTCGAATCACCGAGGAGCAACAGAGCTAAAGACAGGAAAAAACTATTTCAGCACAGCAACATCTGGCAACAAAACTCTAGCAACAAAACTCGAAGATTGAGGCCTTCGCGAGGTTTTTAGGGAAAGGTAATAAAATTACACGGAAAAGCAAGATAAAACACGTTTTCGCCATCAGCGCAATTATGCAGAGTACCGCCCATCAATATCTCTGCAACTTCATCGAGCGGCTAAGCTGTCGTGTGCATTAGTCTATCGATCGCCCGAGTGTGTGCTTTTCTTTTCTTTTTCTTTTTTTCGAGTCTCGTTTACCCCGTCTAGCTTCGTGCTCCTGGAGAGAAAGAAAAAAGAAAAGCGAATAATGTGGCCTGTGTGCGAGGGTGACTCGAAATAATGAAGTGTTCGCGCTTTGCAATTTCCTTTTACGTTATTTCCGATATGTGTGCAAAAATGGGCGGAGTGAACAGGAAGGGGGACAGCTTGGGTCGACTACGGATCATTGTGACGTTGATTATAGGCGGCGCCCGCTTCACGGGAAGGCGACGACGCGTGGAGAGCGGCCGTATAATTCTTCGTTAAAGTTTGCGCAGTGCAGGACTGCTTTTGAGCTGGGTGGACATAACGAGTTTAGTTAATATTTATGACTTTGCGGAGTACGACCGTTTCCGCTTCAGTAGTGTCGGCGGAGTGTGTAAAGGACCGCCGCTTGAACGTGACCAATAAAAAACAGCAGGAAATGATTGAGGAACGCTTTTCTTGGCATCAGTTTGGAAGCTCAAAGTGAGAGAAGAGACTGGCACGCGAGCGAGGAGCCACATGAAGTTAGAAGAATTATTGCACGTTCTTAACGGTGAGAGGTATCGACAAAAAAAAAGCTAGACGAATGTTGCTGCCTCAGGCATTAGAGGCTTGATTAAGCTGGTGCTAGACGAGTTTTTGCTAAGTATAACTGGTTAAAGATGAAACACGGCGAGAATGATTTTTCCTTGCAAGGGATCACGCAGGAATTTTTGTCAAAAAGCGAAGTGTAATATGTCCCCTATTTGAGCGACACAAGGCAGCTTGGGAAGTTCCTTTTCCATTATTACTGTGAACTTCTCTTCCCTCATGCCATGTATGAGGACGAAGGTTTGATTCCGCCTTTTTATACTTTAGCGTTTTCTTCTACGCCTGCAGAAAAGCATGTCGTTTGTAAGAGTATTCTGTATTTGTACTTTCGCTATATATGTATGACATCTGATATTGTGACTCGCACTGTTGCTTTCAGCGTATTTTTTTTGATGCAACTGTGTTACGTGATACTGTTGTTCGTATTGTTTCTTTGAAATTTTCGTTGTAATATGGTGAGGCTATTTTGACTTCTACGGTATCACGTCGTTGTGTGTCCATTACCTGTCCGTCTGCTCTTCATCCGACAAAACTATATTATAAAGTGCACAGTTAAATATGTGACTGAGCCACATGCTGAAGAGCTGAGGAGTATTGGGCGTGATATTTTTTTCACGCATAACACCTTCTACGATGTGAATAAACTATGAGCCAATATTATCAAGTCTTTTTGAAGTGACACAACATAGTCCACAGGAAATAACCAGAGAGCTCATCCCATTATCTGTCGTCCATCATATAAAGCTCTTCTTTGTAAACTTTTCCTATTCATCGAACTGCTTTTTAAAAGCGGTCTGAACTTTGCGTTGCTGCAACTAACTGTCCACCGTCTGCAATACTCTTCGTTTGCGACTTGGGTTTTACTGTGCACTGCAGTTATCAAGTGCATTTGCTTAAAGGTAATTAGGGCGAATGAGAGGCTTCCAAAAACAGGACATTTTTCTCTGCCATGCCACTGCGTTGACAGAAGCTCGATAGCTGTCGCGAACATTGTGTCCCACGAGAAAGATCAATTTCCTTGAGTAGCAGGATGCTACAGAATTTTGACCGAATAATTGTCACAGAAAGGCTCCAGATATTTTCCAATACGCATGAATGTTTTGCAAAGTATCCCAATAAACACAAAAGGATACTGGTTAACAAGACTATCAGGAAAAATGATCATTTTATTTGGACTTACTTTCGCTGCCTGCTTGCATAAAATATGTAGGATGCTAGTTTTTCTGCGAATGATTAAGCTAGGTATATACAAGAAATATACGTAAGTGAGCTCTTCCTAATGAGGCCGAAGTGTTTTTCAACGACCCAAAACCGGGAGTAATAGAGCTTTGCTTCACCAATCGGACAAGCAACCATGAATTCAAGGCCGGCACAGGCGCACACCAGCGCGTAATGAAAAAATATACAGTGAAACCACGACGACATCAATACGATCGTAGAGAGCTTTCAGTGACAACGACGGGAGAACTACGGAGGTTGAACACGCATGCGTAACAGCACTCCTGAAAATAATACTCCGTTCTCATTTCTGATAGGTTAAGCTGGCGAACAGAAACGCGAAATGACTTACCGTATTTGCACGATTCTAACGCACATGTTTTTAAAATAAAAATTGCGTTGAAATTTGGATGCGCGTTACAAAAGTAACTAATTCAACTTACAATAAAAAAGGAACCCCCTTTTTGCTAAAATAAAGCTGATTTGAAGGTAGCTATAGCCGAACTTCCATCGAACGGACGTTTTTTTTTCTTTTTTTCTTTTTGATGCCTTTGTGTACGGTCGCCGCCATTTTCCAGTTTGCTGTGCGTGTGGCAGTTCTAATGCATTAGATGTAACTGAAGATGACTTTTTGTGGTCGGTAGACAGTGAAAGGCAGATGTCGTCAGACTCCGATAGCAACTAGCCACTAAGATTCAGGTGTGATTGTGTCTGTGTGTCTTCATATAAAGTTTCATGAAGTTGTTTTAACACGGTACGTGTCAACTAAAGTTACGTTACTTGATGTGCGCGGTATAATTGGCACCAAGCTTATTTTCTTTTTTTATTTGGGCAATAATATACCTGCGCGTTATAATCGGGGGCGCGGTAGAATCATGCAAGTACGGTATTTGGTGCAGCGCTTACATTTAAAGCGGGAATTTAATATACCACAAGGTGGCAAATGAGACTTATCTCTTTGTTTTTCTGCTCCTCATTTGGGCAAATGCGACACCGTCGCACATGGAAATAGGCAGATTCCTTATCTTCTTTAGCAAATAGAAAGCACTTTCAAACTCTGCCGGACTCCCCACATACCCTCAATCTCCCTCCCCCCTTACTTCTTTCTGCATTGCCACAAAAACTTTTGCGCGAATATCGCCCACTTACGAGTGGTGCTAGGCTAAAGGCGTTACGAATTATGAAGCTAAAGTAGTGAGCTTTATTCCGAAAAGAAAGTCGAGACTTTACGCTGATCAAAGAGTGTTTAGGTATCTCGTGGTCTCCGATGTGCACACAGTAACGTTCAAGTGCAAGTTTGAGCTGTCTCTCTCTCTTTCTTCTAAAATCGCAAATACGGAAGTCAGGCGTAAAAGAAAAGTAAACAAGGCATACAGACAACATTGTAGCGCTTCTAGTCTGTAGTCTGAAAGTAAACATTACCGCACAGTGGACATGAGGGATTACGGAACCCCAGCAACATCTTACAGGAGACGACGTCAGAAGACGGCTAGTCAGCAGTACGAAAAGACCAAGAGGTGTAGTGTGGCAGAGAATACGTGTGGCATTTAGGAGACAAAATGGAGGAAAATACCATGAATTAAGGCGAGAAAAGGCGGCGTAAATGAGCGAAAAATAAAGCAATCGCGAACACTGTATGCGCTCCATGTGTACAAAGCGCCTGGCGCGTTCGAGATAGGCGCCGTTCGTCTGACAGCCGTAAGCCGAACGGCAAGCGCGCCCGGAAAGTTTAACGTGAGCTACCGCTGTCGTAGTACACATTGTGAGCCGAGAAGCAACAGTCGAAGCAGTCATAGAAAGCCCATCTGCAAAAGCAAACTCCTAACTGGTTAGGGACGTTGCCCCAGAAAACTGGAGATGCAAGAACTTTTTGAAGAGAAAAAAAGAAACAGGTAGCATGTGTCAAAACGTTGGCTTTGAAGTAGTTGTTATGAACATCAAACAACCCGAACCTCTAGCGAACTACCGAGCATATAAGATGAATAACTATAGCGCGAAAAAGCATTAGTGTCATATTTCTTATAGGTTTCTCGGAAGTAATGGTGCGCTTCGGGGATACTACTTTGAAATATAGAGATCGGCCATGATCTGTGGAGGATTTGTTCCTTAGCTCCTGAGCGAGAATAGTGGACAAAACGCTATAGGAACTCAGTCGATAGACGGTGTATAAGGAGGAAAGAAACAAGAGCGGCGTAACGTGAATCATGACGCCAATGACGACTGCGAAGAAAAGCAACATCCCATCAAAATACAACAGAAGTATTAAGGACTACCTTACGGCTATAGTGCGCACTAAATTGGTGCCATGTTTTTTTCGGAGAGAACTTTTATGGAGCACTCTGAAGCGCTATGGGATGGACGGCTATGGCTCATGGAAATAATATTTTAACAAAGCGCGAGCATCTTTGATTCGGCGTTCGCTAACGTGTGTAGAGCGGTGTGTTTCTCTGAAAAAAAAAACTACCCATCGCTCCCTTAAATTGCAATATAAGAATTTTTAGTTCGTAAAAAAATTATTAATACTACCGACATTAGTAGGGCAGGCACTCAATGAGCTTCGACGAGCTTCCTCTTCATAAGGCCATTTGTACGCGAAAGTGGTCCGCAAAAACTGACTCAAAGCATCGAGTCAGCAGAGGTAACGTTACTCAGGGCGACAGATTGATTCCAACTACCTGATTCAAAAAATAATAATAAAGAAGACTTATTGAACTAGATCGGAGGTGAGTACAGCTATGCACTATTTTTTTCTTACTTTTCAGAAGCACAATGTACATATGCATACACAGATGACACGTACGTTCGTAGTGATTCATATAAATGGCGCTCTCTGTTACTTGTGTTGCAGGGAATATAAAGAATATGAGCATAAGGAGAATATGAAGGTACGCGCGGATGCGTCAATCATACATTCCGCCCCAAATTTATTTATATGTTACTCCTAAAAAGTATTCGAACAAGCGACATCCTACGCATTTAAACTCCTGTGCACGCATTTGCAAGTTGTCTTTTACTTTGGTCCCGTGTGCAATTCCTAATCCCTGTGGTGCATGTCTGTGATTATGCTGCCTTCCGTCAGGTGTGACCAATTAAGAAAATGTATTACACAGCCTTACTATTACAAATGCATTGCCCGACCGCATGGCCCTCACATGCAAGATGCGCCGCGCGGTGGCCGGTGTTTTGGCACTCTTTGATCTGCACTCACATGCAGGCGCCAAGATAGCGTTGGTCACCTCATCTGTCCATTATAGGACTTTCCAGAAGTTGGCGAAACCAGCGGAAGTCCCTCTTTTTGGAATATTTGAACAGTACTTGATCAACTACATTTGACCGTGCGACAACTGTGCATGTGTGAGAGCTCACGAAAAAAACAAATACGTCGCATCTTCAGTTCATTTGAATACATTAAAAAATGACGCATGTATGTGTACGAAAGATAAGCAATTTACGGTATGCGCTTACCACAATCAAAATATTCTCAAGACAAAAAACTCTGTGAATCCGCAACCTAAGATTATGAGCTTGCTCAACCGAACATATACAGTAATATATAGTGCAGGATGTATTTTTCGATGCAGTTAGTGTCCTTCAGCTCAGTCACCCATCTCAAGCATTAAAATGCTCGTTGCCGGCGCCAGCAAAATGAGTGTCTTGCTCGAATAGATGATCTTTTGTTCTGTTCATTGTCAGCTGGCTTCTATAACATATTTGAAACAGAACAGCGCGGTATTCACGGGGACAAGAACGGAGAAACGACAAGGACGAGCGAATACCGCGAATACCGCGCTGTTCTGTTTCAAATGTCTTACCAATTAACCCAAACGTCTGTTTCTATAACATCACGTACGCCGGTCATAAGGTAATAAAGAAATTAAAAAGGAAAACATAATTCGCAAGAAGTAGATAAGGCAGCCAAACAGTGCGTCTATATCTCGAGACCGCTGCTGCACCGATGCGGCTATGAGTTTAATAGTACTACGCGCGGTTCGTGGGACCAGTCTAACACCTCCTAGATAACAGGTCTGTGCACTCGGATTTATGAAGTGATGCTACCTGAACCAAAATTTCGGCTGCAAAGCCCGGCGTGACGAAAGCGGTGACGTTAAAATCACCGCGACTTAGTCGGGAGCATCCGCTTTGAATTCTACGGCAATAGGACAAGGTAGCATGACGTCATGGATTGAAGTGCACAGGCCTTGTGATATCTTGGAGACGTTGACCAGGCAGATGAGTTTCCTGAACACGCACTGCACGTGACTTCAAGTTGGATCCAGGCATTAGAGACGAAGTGTGAGGAAGCGACAACGCGAGAGTTTGAAGGCGAACTTCAGTAGATTAGCTAATCTTTAGACTGGTAATAGCGATCCTAGAAGGTAGGATTGGTGTCATTGGGCAAAAGAAAAAGAAAAGCTGTTGACGCAAATTAACTATTGCATTGAGAATAATATTGCAGTGGAGGAGAGAATGCACCATTTTCAATTATTATTTCAGCATTCTAACATATAAATTGCAACTATTCACCTAATAACAATACGGTAGTCAGCTGCGTGCTCTGCCTACGAAGGTGGTGAAGTAGTAAGCGTTTTAATTAGATTTTAGTTGAGGAGTTAGTGATTTGTTATGGTACTATTTTCATCGTCGTTGCTGTTCTTACTGTTTTTGTCACACACACAGTTACGAAGATATTCCAAACAGCGAAGCAAAACATAGGGCAACATTTGCTTTTTCGCTAATGCTGAAAACAACAAACAGAAGTAGGTGCAAAGACTACATACCCTAAAGCAGGAGTTCTCAAAGTTTAAGATTGTTTGGAACATCACGTGCGTTCCCAGGGTGCAAGCCGTTTCTGCTTGTTTACTGCAAGAGTGTACCGCAACATGTACATCACACACCATTCGAATTGTAGTAGCATTTGTCAAACTTCCCCTTCCGTTAGCCCTCCTAACCTTGGCTACGTCCTTTTGCTATTCCTCCCACGTGGAATCCTAGCAACCTAGATCGAGTCATCCATCCATATTTTAGCTGCGCAGTGTTAACCTGGATGACATTATCAGTTGAGTTGAGTTGAGTTGAGTTGTAGGCTACTGGTGGGATTAGCGTTGCAGTTGCTGCCGGCAATTGCTCTACCGTAGCGACACTTAAAATAAATAAATCAGACACAGACCTCACAATTACAAATGGTCACTCCTCAGTTCACCATGTGGAGGCCAAATCGGTGTCCTGTAGGTAATTTAAAAGAAGGCGAGAGACCTCCTTCCTACACAACCGGTTCCCGAGCGGGAAAACAATGTCCTGAAGAGAACTGTGAGGAACTCCCGTCTTCTTGAGGGACCCAAATAACACCCTCCTTTCCGCATTATACACAGTACAGCACATTAGGTAATGTTCTATGTCACCGCACACACCACACGTTGAACATTATGGTGATAACGCCAGGCCAGTCTTATACATCCACGCAGGGGTACGCGCAGAGCCCGTGCGAATGCGGTTGCAGTAAGGTGGCTTGGTTTCTATTGAGACCCTTGATCACACATGGCTTGTGAGGTGAGCTCCACAAAGAACTGAAGTGGCACAACTCCGCTGCTCTGAAGAGTCTGTTGTCCTCTTGAGGCACTCTTCTCAATGGATTCCCAGACAGCGTTCTATGGGCGAGGCTGTCCGCAATCTCGTTGCCTATGATAGCTATGTGCGAGGGCACCCATTGGAAATGCATGGAGAAGCCTTTGATATGGAGATTGTGCACCGAGCGTAGGGAGCTAAGATATAAGGCATCAGTAGGGAACCCGTGCTCTAACCTTTCAAGGGCAGATTTTGAATCTGTGAGAATGACAACAGGTTGAGGCGTACAAAACCGTAGTTTCTTTAGAGCTGCCTCAATGGCGACGCTTTCGGACGTTGTGGAGGACACGACTGCAGTGAAGCGAACAGACCAGTCATACTTCAAAGAGGGAATGTGAAAAGCAGCTGCACTAGATCGTTTGACCTTGTCCACAGAGCCATCAGTAAAGATTTGAAGATGACGTGCATGTTCAGTCTCAAGATGTTCCAGTACCAGCGAACGCGTTGCCGCCAGAGGAGAACTACGCTTAGCGCGTACGTGAGGAATTGTCAACGAACAATCGAGGCTCGCGAATGACCAAGGTGGTTTCAGCCTTTCAGCTCGACCTCTAGCGTCAAAACCCAGGTAACCAAGAATACTTAGTGCCAAGTACGCTCGGGACTCAGATCTCTTTCGAAGGCGCTGTAGTAGGGCTCGGCCGCCTGCCGTCTGTTTGAGGCGGCCAATTTGCATCAAGAACCTTTGTGAAGCGACTAAGGTAAGAGGTCTCGATAGAGATTCATAAAGTACTGCATTGTTAGGAGCAGTCTGCGGCACGCCACGAGCCCTTTTTAGGCCCTTTCTGTGCAGAACCTCAAGTCGTTCCAGCGGTGATATCGATGGGGAGATTAAAGGGTGCTGATACATTATTCGACTCGTCACTAGTGCATCGTGCAACCTGATCATTGAAGAAGGGTGATTTCCCCATTGCTCACTTGCAACTCTACGGATCACATTGAGACGCGAAGATATCGATGCCACAACCGAGTCCACAGCTCGTCGTCACTGTAGGCGGTAGTCAATAATGACGCCAAAAGAGCGCTTGTGTTTGAATTGTCTAAGGCAGGATTGATCAAGGTCTATCTTCAGGCGAGCATACCTTCTTCCTCTACCTAGAAACATGAAGAAGCCAGATTTTTCCACCGAGAGAGTCAACCCAACACCTTGAAGGTAATTTTGAACTGAAAGTAATGCCTGTCGAGCTATGAGGGCTAAACGCTTGTGTTTCTATCCGGTTAACCAAAAACAAATGTCGTCCGCTTATATCGACATATGGACATGCCTGCAATGTTTTTGACCTCCAACGGGAATACCAGCCATTACAACGTTAAAGAGCGTAGGGGAAAGAACACTTCCCTGAGGTACACCTCGCTATACCGCCCTTTCGGTGCTTGTGGTACTTCCTAACCACACTTGAATTTTACGATCACTGATAAATGAGCGAATGAATTGCACAAGATAGCCCTGTACGCCCATGACGTGCAAACTATTTAGTATTGAGCTCTGAAGGACGCTGTCATAAGCCTTTGATACGTCTAGGAAAATAATAGTGTTGAAAAGCCGAAAGCTCTATGATGCTCAATATGGCTTATCAAGTCCAAGACGCTATCTTGCGCGCTTAAACCTCATCGGAATCCAGTCATGCATGTTGTCAGAGCCCTTCTATCTTCGAGCCACCAAGATAAACGCTTAGTTGCCAGCTTTTCCATGAGCTTATCCACGCACGACGCCAGTGATATAAGACGATACGAGTCCAAGTCTGTCATTTCTTTGCCGGGCTTCAGCACTGGGACAACACAAGCTACCTTCCATGAAGGAGGAATGTCGCCAGTCTCCCGCACTCGATTGAGATAGCTTAGGAGCATCTTCCGGTGTTCCAGAGGTAGGTTCTGCATCATCTGGTTGGTGATGCCGTCAGGACCTGGTGCACATCGACGCCGCAGGCTGCTGAGTGCTGTCTGTAGCTCTCGTAGTGTAAACGGGGCGTCCATCACAGACGTAGATGTTGCAGGCAGAGCCTAGGGATGAATTCCTGAACTTGCACTTACAAATGCAACTGCAAATTCCTTTGCCAAGCACACGAGAGGTTTCTGCTTGCGCAGTGTAAGCGCTTCGAAAGGTTTACTAGTACGAGAATCACCAGCAAGACTGCCAATGACTCGCCAAATTCTCGTCATCGGTGAGAAAACCGTCAAGCTATCGCAGAAGGACGCCAACTGTGACCTACAGAGCTTGTTCGTATGGCGTCGAATGGCAGAGTTAAGCCTATTGAAGGTCGTCTTCAAGGATCTGTCGTCCTTCTTCCGCATCAGTTGTCGCTCCGCGCTTCTGCGCGCTACGCAAAGGTTCCTGAGTTTTAAATCCGGAGTCAGAAAATGATTAGGCAACTTGACCGCTTTGGTAGCAGCCATCTTACCATAAATCATATTGTCTATGACATCACCAGAAACACATGCAAGTTGCTCCCTGTATTTGTCCCAATTAACAACATGGCTAATTTTAGAGCCGCGCATATGGAAGTCGGTAGTAAACACTAAAATGGGATAGTGATCACTTCCCATGCGGTCAGGTGCAGTTGACCGCTTCACGCGTACGTCAGATGAATGCAAGTTCAGGTCTATAGATGTGGCTGAGGCTCAAGGCTGGAAGAAAGTGGCCACGCACAGGTTCAAACTGTCGATAACTTGTACAAGTTTGCGTCCGCGGGAATCTGTGTTCCTGTCACCCCAGACAGAGTGATGGGCGTTGAAGTCCCCGCAGATAATTCGGGGCGCTGGGCAATGGTCACAAAGCTGCTGGAGAAACAAGTCCATTGCTACCTTCTTCAGCGGAGACACGTATTCGGATGCAACAGAAAGAGTTCGGAAGCCAAGCCATATCCTCGCAGGCGCTGCCTCAATACTAACGGTGCAAAGAGCGGTGAACTTCAAAGCCACATGAGGAATCTCTCTTTGTATGTAAAGGGGGGCACTTCCCGCGGGAAATGACTTTATGCTGCAATTCCTATGGGCGACATATCCAGTCAAAGATCTCCCGCTTGGTACGCCAGCCTCCGAGAGGGCCAATACATGAGCACACGTATCTTTCAGAAATAATTTAAGTACTGCTAATCGACTTATAATCCCAGCGCGAGGTTGCACGAGGTTGACGACGACTAGGCATATTATAAGGTATAGGTCGCTGCGAAGGTGGTAATCATGGACTCAAAGGAAAGAACGAGCTGTAGAAAGTTCTTCAGGGTGCCAATCTGCATCGCTTGAACATATGAACGCAGGACTTCAAACAAAACTCGCAGAAGGTCGGACAGGTTCTCATTTTTGAGCTCCTTATTTTGCTGTACGCACTGCCTCACAACTTCAACAAAAGTTGCGGACTGGGACTCACTCTTGGCCACTGCAGCTGGTTTCGTCATCTCTTTTGAGGCGAGGGAATGTCCTCCATGTTATCGAGTCTGGCTGTGATCTGGTCGCTGAGAAACTTGGACACTTTTTGCTGCAGCAGATCGAACAACCGACTCACCCATAGAGGATTTTGTCGTCTTGCTAGGCTCAGGTCGCTCACTGTGTTGGCACCTAAAGCATCGGGGAGGAGGTTCAACGAATTCTTTGACTGCATGCTTGGTAAAACCAAGGTCAATTTTTTCGGGGCGCTCGGTGTTGGGAGCAAACGTTATCACCACAGAGTTAGTAGGTTTCGCTCCCATCCTTTTTCTTGAGTCTCCACCCGGCGCATCAGACGTTTCGCGTGCAGAACACCTTGCGGTTTCAAGTAGTCAAGAAGGTCGCTTTCCGAATGCCACACTGGTACTCCCCTAATAACACACGTGTTAGTCATGTAGGAGTGGGGCAGTTGGGCTTTAACTCTTATGTCACCAATCTGAGAGCACCGGAGAAGAATGTCAACTTGCTCTTCCGTTGCAATAACTAAATAAAGAGCACATTGCGTTGTGAAGCGGATGTGAATCGGGGCAGATCCCAGACCTACTTTAAGGCTTTGAAGAGCCTGATAGGGTTCCGCTCTCTCAAATCAACACCTTTCTCTTTGGCAAAACTACCACTGGAATTCCGACCGTTCTTTTTTTCCGATGACTCGCCACATTGAAGCCGTCGCTGTCCACTTCCGCCATATCAGCCACTTCCTCGTCAGGATCGACGATAGTTGTGTCGTCCCCACTGAGCGATGATGACGCACTGGACTACTTATCGTCCCTGATGTCTGGCAGCTCCACACCTTGCGAGGCCATGGTCGCCTCCGCCACGCTGGCTTCCTTCGGATGGCGCTGTCCCTTTAAAGATGCCGGCGCCGGAGCAGCCGTACCCATCCCATAGGGACAGTACCGCCTTAAAGACGCGGCTGTCTTCCAAGGATATAATTACCTCCCTTAATGAATAGCAAAACCTATGCAAAAATTACAGAGCTGAGGTGACAACAGATCGATCAGCGTCGTCTTCCTCTTCCACTTCTGATAATCAATTATTTATAATGCTTATAATTAGAATAATGCTTGGCTCTCATGTAATAGGCGTTGCCAGAAGTATCAATTATTTATACTTCTGGCAACGCCTATAAGATGAGAGTCAAGCATTATTTTCACTTTCTTTTTATTCGACTATTTGATGCCCTCTGCTCTCAGGTGCGACAGCGAGACAGTCCTAAGATTCGAACTACCTGTATACACTTGCAAAAGGACTCTCCTTGGCTCTGATCTCTGCTCTTAATTGCAACACTTACAGAGTTCGTTAGCTTATTGCTCTATTTTGTTTTTGTTTTTGGTTTGGTTTTCTCGTTCCAATATGTACTCTTATACCAGTGCCCAGGCTGTTCATGCTTCTATTGCTTTGTACACGTCTTGGCGGAAGATCAAAGTACTTACGTAGCTTTTAGCCCGAAATTCCCATCATGCGTGTACACGGGCAAGTAAAACTGATTTGATTCGATTAGACGGCACGCCAATAGAGCAATCAAGACAGAACTGTCGTGCGTATTTCTTTCTCCAGAGCACCCGCCGCGGTAACTCACTCGCTATGTCGTTGAGCTACTGAGCTCGAGGTTACAGGTTCGATCCCCACCGGTGTGGCCACAAGTCGATTAGGGTGAAATGGGAAAACGCTCCGTCACCGTGCATTGGCTGCATGGTAAAGAAGCTCAGGTGGTCAAAATTATTCCTGCATGCCTCGCTACTGCGTGTCTTATAATGCGAGGTTCAATGTGAAATGCCCCAGAACCAAATTTGATTTTTTTTCTTCATTTAAACCACAGGGAAAGCTTCTATTTCTTTTTGTTCTTTTCATCACCTTTGGATTATTCAGTTAATCTCAGGCAAGCACGTACATAAAATATGTGGACTTGTGCTTTATGCCCAGTATACATAAAAAAATAATCTAACGAAAGCGATAAAGAAGAAGAGAAATAAAACGACCTGAATGACACAAAAGAACACCGTGTGTTACCACCTGGGAGGCAAGAAAGAGGATATATTGATCGTGAAAAATTTCAGGCGTCCTTAAAGTGTCCGTCCTTGTGTAGTACACGCCTGCGAGAGGAAAAGCGTTCGATTCGTCACCAGAAGTATCGGACGCTAGGCCAGGGTTGTGACAGCGGTGGAGCCGAGCTCACAGACTGGTGAAAGATACTGCGAACAATCACTTGTGAAACACGCACACGCACCCTGCGCCTCGATGCCGTGTCAGTCCGCCCTTCGTCTTCGTCCTCGCCCTCGCGTCGGTGGTGCAATCTTTTCTCTCAATGTACAACCTCGGTGCGTCCGACTGCTAGAAGGACGAATGTGAAGTGGCGAGATTTCTTTTTTTTTAGGGAATACTGTCGCGCAATGCGATTGCTGTAGTCTTTGAATGCCTTTTTTTTTTTGCTTTATTGCTCTCAGGATAGGCGTGGCCACTTGACCGTGAGACCCCCTGGAAACAGTGGGCGGACAACCAATTCTCATTATGGTAGGTTGCGCTCTCTGATCGACCTGTATTGTCTCAGGGCAGGACAGCAACCCCTGCCTTTCTATGTTCTTTTTTTTTCTTTACTGGCTGCCGTCTCGGTCCTAGCAATGGGTCTCTCTAAGATTTCCTTTTTTTTTTTTGTAAAAGCTGGAGCTACGACTTGTCTTGAGGGCTACGTAACTGTTATCGATTGCCTATTTTTTCCTCTGCCGCATGTTACCAAGTTCAGAGGTTTCAAAGAAAAAATAAATTGCTCTTTTTTACTCAAACGCTTGCACATTCCAAGGAAGTCGGTATGAAACTGCATTCTTCATCTGGTTGGGTATTTATGGCGGAATCAATGTAATGAATACGAAAGAGGAAATGGTAATGCCAGCCCGCCCCCCCCCCCTTTTCTTTTTTTGCTTAAAAAATTCAATGGACAGAATTATAACGTGTTCATGCGGTACGGCAGCCCTGCTTATCGTGCGTCCCAGGTAACGTTGATAAGCTGATAAAAGAAAAAGAATGAAAAAAACAGTCCCACACAAAATTTTAAAAATGGTGTGCATTAAACACGTGCGTTGGTCACAGGTCGGGCGACCGAACACCATATGCCCTGCAACAGTATCTGTCACCGTGCGTTTTTGTTGTGTTCCTTTTAAGCGAATTTGGCTAACGTTAGCTGGGGCACCCTATATAGGAAGCGGCGGCACTGTTTCTAAGATATGAAAGGCATTATTTTAAACAAAGCGTGCGAAATATAAGCCCGCTCTAGAACCACTAACTTCAATCCAGAAGAACCTGTAGCATTCCATTTTTTTATTTTTTTATTTTTTTGCTCTATATCCCTTAGAATCAGTCCACACTTATTCTTGTTTTGTGTGAGGAGGAGGGCAACGTTTATCTAATAACGACTGTATCAGCCCTTTCCCTGCGAGCTCCTGTTGGTCTGAGTGGCGAATCCCTATGAATACAACTCTGGAAGCTTATCTCTTGCCTTAATATCCACTTATTATTACGCTTACCATTACAGTTAAGTCAGTGCTATGATGTCATTCTATCATGACGATCCAAGTGAAAGCCTTCGCTTCCTCGAAAAGAGGAACAGTGGTTAAAAGGAAGAGGCGGGGAGAACGGTATGAAAGGAGCAAAAGACTTCCTTCGCAACTTAGAAAAAAAGAAAGATATTTCTTTTTTTTATCATCCCATGTTTGCCAGATTCACTCAGACTCACCTTTCTCTCAGTACGCTAATTGCGGTCTCTCTGGAGTTATTGTTTCGGCAGCTACGCTCCAATGCACAGAATCTGTAATCCCCTTTTGTCGCGGGCCAGTAGACGCGGGCCGGAAGGAAAGAAGCGCCAGCTGACACTTCCAAAGAGTTCCAACGGGCGACTTGCAAATAAAGGCAGCTGCATAAAGGAAGTTCCAGAAGAAAACTTTTTTCGTGTCATCAGTGTGCGTTTTTTTAATATTTCTATTGTAAGGGCTCCTGCGCAATCAGAAAGACATTTGATCCGTGAGGTTAAATTTCCTTTAGTTTCACACTTTACGCGTGGATATTTCAAAATTAGGGACCGAACTTTTTAGTTAAAGGGGCAAATGTGTGTTTTTAAACAAATGGTCACACCTGTTCCTAGAAGTATTAAAGATATGGCTTTATTTTAACAAGCATCTGTTATATTTAAATGCTATCGGTATGGCGTCAGCACTAGTGACGAGCTCCGAAATCTAATGAATTACGCCCAGGCATCTGCAGTGAAGAAAGAGTGAAGTAGATAGGAGAGAGAGAGAGATAAAACTTTGTTATGTCCTTGATGGGGTTCAGGGGTGGCGGGGGTCGGGAGACTAACCCCCAATCCCCCCTTCCTCAGACGGCGGCCAGTCCTTGCTTTCTGGCGGCGTCTTCGGCCATCCGGACGGCCCAGAGCTGCTCCTCTGGGTCCAAGCTGAGCAGCAATGTCTCCCACTGCTCGGCCGTAGTTATGCGTGTGTTAGTGTGGGAGGTGTTGGTGGGTGAGGCTTTGGGGCATTGCCAGATAATATGATCGAGGTCAGCGCGGGCCTCGCACGCTTTGCAGAGTGGAGAGTATGCATCGGGGTACATGCGGTTGTAAAGCACGGGGTTCGGAAAGGTTCGTGTCTGAAGGAGTCGCCAAGTGGTAGATTGAGACTTACTCAGTGTTTTGTGTGCTGGGGGGTAGCGTAACCGCTCCCTGCGGTAGTGAAGGAGAATTTCTCTCAACGTGACCATTCGGTCCCGCGCGTGACCGCGATGCAGAACAGAGGGCTGGTCGGGATCGGAAGACGCAGGAGAAGATAGGAAAGGCATGAAAGACAGCTAAATTTGAATTTCCCGTTTGTTTCCTTCCACATTGAAAGGGGTAATATGCAATTGAACTGCGTATAAGCCCTAATAACTTAAGCATATATATCATTCCCGAGTCGAAATTGGCTCTGACTCCCTCTTTGGTGACGTGGTACTTCCGCGTCAAAATTTTCAAACAGGTTCTGTACTTGCTTTTCTTTTTTTTTTAATTTCGCCTTACCATGCAGTTACGCAGAAATGCGTTAATGCGAAAAGCACGTGCGGGTTATTGTTCGCTTAGTGCTGTTCCGTAGTGCTGGTTGCAAAAATAGCACTTCGTGCGCTTGGGAGTGTCCGTTCAACAGGTACATTATGAATGCTTCTTTTCCAAAGATAAGTCAAGAAGTGTAGGGAATAGGGATTTCGTTGAGTTCGTCACTGACGTGTTATCTCGGTAGTGTAACGTGGGCAACAGATTATGTCATAAAGCAAAAACTTATTTTTTTTCTTTAGAGTGAAGCTTTTAGGCGCCCATTCCTGCGTCGAGCGTCCTTGTTCCCCGCGAAACCAAACAAACGAGCGCAGTGGCTGAAACTGCGAACGCGAAACGTTGGGGGGATGAAAAAAAAAGCGGAGAGAGCGGAGGGAGCGCGAGGAGGAAAGCGGAGGAGGAGGATATGCCGAAAGCGTGAGAAGAAAAGCGCAGTGCCGCCCAAGACGCTCTGCGACGACGACCGCTACGAGATTTCCCCAGAGTAGCGCGCCATCGTCTGTTCCCCGATGACTTTTTCATCTTTCTTCGGTCACTGCTTCTCACGGACTAACAAATGCTAAACATTATTCCTCGACGGATAACGCGCCTGCATGTATCAGGAGCTTCTCGAATGCCATCGATGGTTCCATCCGTTGGCTGTTGTCACCAAAGCTTTCTGTAATCTGATTGTATGAGCGACGCGAATTACGAAGTACTTTCTGGAAGCCACGAGGGCACCAGCGATTACACTGGAAGCTTCTACCAATCATGCATAATACTGACGTGTTTGACCAGCAGATCAGAATTTCTATGGTCGCCGACTCTGCTACATGTCTTATCTCGCAAAGTGTTTGCCTCAATTCATAGCAAAATGAAAACACGTATAGAGCTGCGCTGAAATTTTACATTAGGAGTATCGTAATCGTGGGTGATGTTTTTCTTTTTTTTATTCTGCTTATATTATGTATCTAATTCGCTACTGTTCAGACTGTTCGTCAACTTTCGCTTGTTGCATTCTCGTTTTCTCTTCAATTTTTTTTTGTCGGACGTGACAGGACAACCATGGCCTTCAGTGGCGAATCCTACTGCACCCCTTGCAGCTACATGTGTCAAAAAAAAAATCCAATTAATTATTAGCAAGTCGAGACCTTCAAGTTCGCATGTATTGTGAGAACGACTAAATAGCGATTCAACAGAATATGTTACATTCTGCCGTCGCGTGAAACGTTAACGAGGTTTGCTTTGGAAAGTATGAGCATTTGCAAAGAAACTGAGCTACATGACAGCACCATAGGCGAAATGTAGAAGGCTGAGTGAGTTGGAATTGATGCATTCTTTTAAACAGCACGGAAAACAACGGCAACACAAAACGGGCAGGACACATGAAGAGCGCTGACTAAGAACCGAAGTTTATTAGGAAATACTCAAAAAGGAGGACACCATCTGCACGCACACCTCCATAAATAAATTACCAAGCATTTTCATCTCGCAGTCTACCATACGGACAGACGGCTCCAATGCGCAATCATCGGACATAATTTGTACATGTGAAAGGCAAGTCCACTAGGTTTTTCGCCTTTGTGCTTCACGATGATGTTAGTTCTATTGATAGAGGCGTCCCTTTCCCGCATATGCTTTTTCCAAAAGATATGCCGCAGCGACTACCACAGTGGCTTCCTGAATACAAAAGCACTATGTTATACCAGACGCGCCTATATCGGTTACTTTAGAACATTCCAGCTTTATTAAAGTCGTATCTGAGGCAACAAAGATCCTTCTAAAATGCACCAGCCATATAACGCGCTTGTTTGTGCCGCACCTTCAGCAACCTTATACAGAAAATGCATGCGGTAATTGTCTTTCAGTGCTAACTTGCGTGCTTATCGTTAATTGGTACGCAGGCTACTTCATCGTTTTGATAAGCTATATTACGAGTACGAAAAGTTTTCTCAGTGATCTTCCTTCCTTCCTGTCATCAAACAGAATTCACGGTGCAGACAACTGTACCAAGAGCTTAGACATTTCCCCCGTTGAATGCGAAAGGCTCCCATTTCCATATGGAGGGAAGGGGCGGGGGGGGGAGGGAAGGGACCGCTTTTGACGAAGCCAATCATGTTCCCGAAATACCTGCGGCGCAATAAGAAATCGGTGAAGGCGCGCTGACGGAGAAGGAACGCAAAAGCATGAAAGGCAGCGCCGGTCGCACGCGCAAAAGGGGAAAAAAAAAAGATAAGTTTGATCCGAAACTGAATAGGCACTGAAAATGGCGAAAGCGCTCGAAGCTGAAACGGCAGAAGTAGAAAGTTATCTGGAGCGTCAAGCTTAATGGGGTTGACGTGACTTCTGCTACGAGTTGAGTTCTGCGACTTGCGGTTTCACCCTCGAGTGCAAGAAACAAACAAAAAAAAACACAACTACTGAAAGGGGAAGCGATTGCTTTTCGCCACTGCGCATGCGCGCAAAGTAAGCCTGCAATTTCTCTATAATAACTGCCCTCCGCCCACTGGCCAGGTTGCTCCAGCTCTATCACAGGGTCCACGTGCTTTCATTTGTCCCAGCCCCTGCCTTCCCCGCATCCATTTCCTTTAGTCAGATAGGAAACTGCCGGTTTCCTTGCAAAAGCCCCGCGCCATAGGCTCTCTAAGGCGTAGGAAAGAAAAGTTCGCTGAACTCCCACTTGAAAGCATTCACGTACAAGTATTGACCAATATTTGTTTGTTTTGCGCTCCCTTCACCTTTCGCGGGCGCACTTTTGGACGAATTAGTCTGTCACGGCCGACTATCAACCGCGGTTCAAGAGTGAGGTAGTTCGTTCGCACACAGAAACAACCGAAAGCTTCCTTCTGAAACGTGCTCGCGGAACAGCACCGGGTCGATGCTGCACGACGAATGCGCTGTGCTGGGCCGGGCGCCTATCTAATTCTTTTCTTTTTCTGCATTTTATATTTCGCGTCGGTTAAGGGCCCTATGTCATTAAAACAGCTGCGACCGTCCCACTTCGTAAGGGCTGCGGTTTCGCTTATATGTGCGTTTTCTTGTTGCTGAAGCATTTTCTAAAGTCGTTCCATCGATTTCCGGAAGCACGAACCCACGCGGCTCTACACTAGCTTTGCAATATGCACAATAGACGCAATGATAGCCTTCACGTAGATTCCCGATCCCATGTTCGAAGCTGTCCGACAGCTAATGCATTTTGTGCTTTCCACCTAATGCGACGGTACGGCTTTACGAACGAAGAACTCGGCGGCTTCAAAGTGTATCCTGGCCTTCGTAGCTCTTAAAAATAAAAATTTCAAGTTTGTTTGATGAATTTTATGCCTTCTAGATTAATTGAAACATATTATCGTGTATTATTCCCGTTTTAAATATTTATTCGCGTGTTCACCGCCACCAATTCCACACTGCTTGCATGCTCTTTTAAAAGGTGAGCCAGTTCCCGCTCTCAGTTTTACTTACTATTGGTAATACTCTGGTTGAACCACTTGAATTTTTTTCCAGAAATACCTTAGTCCCTTCCCACTATAATGCTATTGTTAGTTCTCAGTTACTTTGCGCAGCCCAAAAAGACAAGTCGTAAACAGACACCGCATGAGCTATATTGTCGTGCGGCCTAAAAGAGCTGTTAATCAACTCCAACTTGCCCGCCTATCTGTCGTTTTCGTTTTAACCAAGTTCGATTTCTTCCGTAAATATCCACGCAATTATTGCGGCATTGTGCAGTTAGCATGAATGAAATATTTTCTCATATCATCTCCCAATTATTCCACATTATTGTAAGCTCTTCTTTACTGGCAGAATACTATACTGTCTTTGCTTGTTACTCTTCTTTCTTTTATCGAACGCTTAGCTATCTTACGAAGGTATTTTTAAATTTAGTTACTGCTTAATTGGCCACAATCAGTTAATTTCGCATGACGCTCTCAATAAGCCGGCACGTTCATAACTTATTTTGTAGACTACATGTGACACCCTTGAAATATCTGCATATTTTAATCCCGATCCAACTCTATGATATGTTACACAAAGGGCGGACGCTTGCATTGCACTCACACTTCGCGATCAAAGTCCAGCAGGCCATGTGACTGATCCTACGGGCAACTTAAGATCTGATAACGCAAGAAAGAGTCAAGCCAGTAGTAATATGAATGATTATCGTCACTGACCGTGTCATATGTTAGGAATAAATGTTGTAATCAGCGAAGTTAACGGACCAACTCCTAAATAACCAAATTATGAAGTCAAAACTTTCAATCTTGCCTAAATGCGCTTAACTTCCAATCTGGTTGTGACCAAAACTTTTTCGATTCGGCAATGAAACTGGTGCCCTCTGAGCGCCTAGTATATGGGCTTTGTGTTCCTTTATTGCACCCGTATTTTTCATTCGGAAGGTCAGGGAGAGAAAAAATGGCAACTCAGTCACGCCCGCAATAGGCCACTGGCATTTCTGTATTTTTTTTGTTGTTTTCTTTTTTACAGCAAAGCTGTTTATGGCTAGGGTTCCGTGTATTTTTAGGTTAGGTTAGGTTTTTAGGCTAGGTTCCGTGTATATGGTGTCCGTCAACAAATCTGTGTGAGCAGAAACTGTCGTCACCAGTAATGGCTCGTGCCACTGGTCGCGCGCTCGTCGTCGTCTTCTACCACAGCTGGCTCAGTTACCCGTCATCATGCCAGCGTTCCCATATGATCCCTCCCTCTGCAAAGGCGCCGATGACACTGGCCCATTGCCAGTCGGCGCGGTATTTCGGTCTCGAATTCCTTGCCTCAATATATCGAGAAATGAAAACACCAATGTATATCAACCCGCCGTGGTTGCTCAGTGGCTACGGTGTTGGGCTGCTGAGCCCGAGGTCGCGGGATTATATTCCGGCCACGGCGGCCGCATTTCGATGGGGGCGAAATGCGAAAAACACCAGTGCGCTTGGATTTAGGTGCATGTTAAAGAACCCCAGGTGGTCGAAATTTCCGGAGCCCTCCACTACGGCGTGCCTCATAATGAGAAAGTGGTTTTGGTACGTAAAACCCTATAATGTAATGCATGTAATGTATATCAGGAATGTGTAACATGAATTATTGCGGTTGTATAAAAATAAAAGTGTGTGAGTACCTTTCGTCACGATGACCACGGATCAAGACAATAAATGCGTTAATACCTTTGTCCAAGTTTCAGTGTCAGCTCTTTGTCGCGTGCTACACAGCTTCGCTGGTCATCCGCATTCACAGAGTGCAACGGCTCATGATTTTTCTTTCTTTCTTTGGAAGAAGGGGGAGGAGGATGTTTGACAGGGTGTACAGTACAAACATACAGCCTGGCCAGGGTAGCGTTCCTTAACTCTCCATTAGGCCAGATACACTGTGTTAAGAATGGAGCTGATGAGGAGTGACGAGTTGTTGATACTGCTAAGCAAATATTAATTTCCCTTATAATTAAGCTGCGGGATAGGCCTGATTCGTAAGGTCCAGCTACTTGTAATGCTACAGACGTTTGCTGATGGCAGCAAAAAAGCGCATTTGTTTCAAAACATGAAAGATGTGGAGATTCATGGGCACATGCATTCACCGTCGTACGGAAATTGGTTCTGATCGCGTCGCTTTTTGTTTTGCGAGGCTTTGCATTCTTTAGGTCATTTAATTGCCTAACAAAGCGTTCTATTCCTGCCGTTACACTCTCTATGGAGCCGTGACAATCTGGCCAGAAAGAACCCAAAGAAGTCCAATATCTGCCTCCCTATAAAGTTTGGCCTGGTCGACCTGAGTCCTTCAAAGAAACAAGCGCATACACAGGCAAAGAACTCACGCACAAGCATTGCACACCTTTCCTGCAGGAGCAAGAAGGTTAGAGCGCCAGTGCTATACACCGTTCCAGCAGGCCGCATTTTCCTATCTGTGACGGTGACTCCCGCGCCGGTCATTCGAGGGACGTGATTCTGTTTAACGACGGGGCCGCAGCGGGGGGCCCCTCGGAGGAGCGCGCACTCTGTGCACCGGTCAGGGACTCTTCGGCACCAGTTCATTAGGCCTTATCGCGCGAGCAGCTGCAATCCCCCGGCACAGGATGGCACCAAGAGATGTGGCGTAGGGAAGGAAAGGAGGCCCTTACCCGCACCAACCCCGCCTTTATTTCCTCCGCGTCGCCCGCGTATATAGTCGCCGTGAACGCGTGGTCATTGCTTTTTCGCGTACGTATAGTGCGACGAACACACCTCCCTGCCCTTCCCCGATGCCCTTACCCGTACCGATCGACCGAGAATCGTTAGCTGCATAGGTGTACCTTAACGGAGTTGGAGCGCTCGTCCCCCTGTCGTTTTGTTTCTTTAGTAAGCTGGCCCATTTTCTTGCGGTCCTTGATCGAGACGCCGTAACGGCGGCTTGCAAACTGCCGGTAATTTGTCGCTTGTTTTCATTTGCCTTCGGCTCCAAAGCTCCGAGTCTCGGTTGAGCGTACCAACGGAGCAGCAAACATGCTTTCCTGATAGCGCACCAGTTAGGTGGACAGTCGGTCGGTTATGTAGCATTTGCATAGAGCGACGTTTGGGGTAATATATATGAGTATGGCCTCACGAGCCTACGTATACGACAGGGCGATAACTTAGCTGTCTTGAGCTAAGAATCGAAAGTGCGTGCTTTTTCGGGAAGGACCAACATACGCTATCTTCATAGGCATATGAAACGAGGTAAACATAAGCCAGGAGGCAAAATAGTAGAGCTGAATGTTTGCCCCGGTCACGTACACCTGGTCGACAGAAACTAAAGACAAGCTGGCATGGCGAGCTACTGCCGCCTGGCCTTGATTGATGTTGAGATTCAGAATGCACAGAAGTTTAGGTTTGCGAATGACTACTGCTTTGTTTGCTCCTTTGTGCATATCAACGACCTTCAATTATTTCTGTCCCGGCCGTCGCTGCTTCTTATTCCTTGAGTACTGCACAGACACGATCAATTGTTTTTTCGAACGAAACAAGTTCCAATATACAATGAGTAGGGATAAGTGGAACTCCTGTTCCGTCTAGTAGCAACTTAAACAGTGATGGCTGTGTCTGCTGTCATCAAAATTCACTGTTTGGTCAAAATTAGCATCAAGCATGTAGCGTTTCCAGGTGAATAGCGCTCGCTTATGTGCTCGTAGTTATTCACTGCGCTCGTATAGCTAGTAGTATAATGGCCTCGTTTAGAGCCGTATACATGCACGGCTAGTCCGTAAGATGTGCGACTATGACTATGACTACGACTAGGATGTTAGTCCATCTAGTGCAGGAATCAGGCCGCCGTTGTTTGCTACGAAGATAACGTGCGCTTTTGTTCAGCGGGGTGTGTTATAAAAAAAAAACACTGGCATGGAACATAGCATCGTCATTATACTGATATTAGCAACAAACTAGTATTATGTGTGTTGCTTGTGCATTTCGTCAACCTAGTTCCTACATGCTCATTATCATCATTGGGGAAGGGGGGGAGCGCTTGTAGTAGGCGGCACGCTTGCTTAAATGAAGGTCACCCGAGGCCTAACCGCTTGCCTCATACGTGGTGGAGATGCCGGTCCGTAATTCCGCTCTCTGAACCGTCCCCAGAAGCACTTCTGTGGAGCTCCACTCAGGATACTCTGCAACAGAAGATGGACACGGCAGCCGCCGCAAGTTCTGCTCCAGCCGGAACACCTTCTTGCATGTTTAGCAGCCGCAAGATGGATCAACAATTGGTGGCTTTGCACCGCGACGAGGATAAAAACATTGCTTCAAAAGTACAATCGCGTGAGTCCATTCAATCTGCGGGAGGAGAGAGCGAGACAGAGGAAATGGGAAAGGCAGGGTGGATAACCAGAGTGGAAGATTCGGTTTGCTACCCTACGCTGGGGAGAGAGGGGAGGGGAAGGTAAAGTGATAGCAAAGTAGAGCAAAAGAAAGAAAGGAGCGTAGACATACAATAACAGTCGGTCACTGTCGCCGCATACTATACCACCACACAGCACAGCAGCACTTGCAGCACTATCAACATCTGTTCAGGCTACAGCCGCTTGTCCAATTATGTCGCCCTCAAAAACCGCAACAGTGCGCTCGTCGCCCTCTGCTGCGATGCTTGTGATGGCGGCATTTTAAAATAAGTTCCTCTGTGAGAAGTCTTCGGTCAAACCGCACTATCTCGATTGCGAGTGATCGTCTCTGTAAATTATAGCGAGGACAGTCACAAAGAAGGTATTGAAGAGTCTCCTCGTTACCACAGTCTTCAAACGAGGCGTCGTCGGCCCATCCGATTCGGAAAGCAAAGGACTTGGTGAAAGCCACCCCTAGCCATATTCGGCAAAGCAAGGTAGCTTCGCGACGGCAGAGTCCTGTTTAACGTGGTATTCTTTACTTCAAGTTGCGGAGACTTGATTTTCAGACCATGATAATGGCTTTTCTGACTGCGTACCTTTTTTTAAACAGCATGTTCAACAGAATTCTGTCCTTGCAGCCGTAAGTTCAGTGATCCCGAAAGAGAAGTTTCCTGAGCGCATTCAGCACAAGGAGGTTTATATTGTCTTGAAATCTTCTCGATCTAGCATACCTGTGAGGCGTATAATTCTTGTACTAGCTCTATAATTCTTATGTTATATACTGGATTGAAATGTACTCGCTCTCAATGGTCACGTCAACAGCTATTTATTATTTATTTATTTACACTTAGAGTACTTCCAAGGCCCGAGGGCATTACAGGCAGGAGTGGTAAATGACAAATTATTTTGGCACTGTAAAAGGAAAAATAATACATTTACACCAAGTACAGAAAACATGCTAACAAAAGGCTTCATTATTGGCAGTTTTGAAGCTGTCGGTGTCGGTGATGGCGGCGATGAAAGCGGGAGCTTGGTTCCATTCTTTCCTTGTCTTCGGAATGACAGATTGGCTGTAACTATTAGACAAGATGGCACACAAACTTTGTAGTTATGGTCGGTTGAGAACAATGACGAGCGCAAGTGAATCAACACGCATTCAGACAGTTGCGTTCAATACCATTGCTCTTACGTCTACACTTTGTATGAAAAAAAAATACTCTTCGTGTTATTTTCCTCCCCTACCTTCCACTGCTGAGTGTTGTCCAGGCATCATCACACTACGATAAGCAGTTACAGTGTTGTCAGCAGTAATTTACTTCACTGATTTTCACTTATTTATTCTTATAGCTTTTCAATGAACCTCAGCTTATGTTAACAAACAACCAGTTATACTAACCTACAGACACACTTAATGTTTAGGGCATACAATTTCTCGAACCATAAAATACAAGTAGACTTTGAGTGATAAGACAAAGTATTAATAAAAACGCACACCGTGCCATAACAGCTTTTGCAGAAAAGTAGCTCGTCGTCACCATTCGTAATCCACGTTTTAACGCTGTTTTGGAAGATGTCATCCACCAACTAATCCTACGATATTCTGCTCCTGCAAAAGGTTCTCTTTTCCGGTAGGAAAGTAAGACCTAGTCCAATAATCCATTCAACGTTGTAAATTCTTCTCACCCATCATGTTTGCTTAGTTGTTATGCTAATTCGCTGTGGAGTACGAGGCCATAAGGGCTTGCTTTCCGGCCGTAGTGGCCACTATTGACGTGGGCGCAATAGAAAACATTCGTGCGCTTAAAATATATAGGTACAACCTTCAGCCGCCACATGTTGCTGAAGTCAATCTGTAGCCCCACACTAACGGCGTTCCTCATAGCACATTTGTAGCACTCGAACGTTAAAGCCCGCAATTTCGTCATTGTGTTATCTTTTCTTATTATGTTCTTACGTTTCTCGCGTAGGCCAGTGATTTTGCTGCTTCTCCAGACATTTCGCATTGACTAAACAGATTATTTTACAAAATAGAAAAATCCCAAAGCCCCTTTTTAAGGTGACAGCTATAGGACAGTTGGCTTTTTCATTTCTGTCATGAAGACGTGCATCATATCTGACATAAAGCATGTGTGGGTAACCAAGAGTGGTACGCAATGCCTGAAGTGACTGTCGATAAAGCATGCGCAAAAGAAAGTAGCAAAAGAGAGACATTTAGTATAGCTGTCCTTAATCAAAACTGACATGCTGTCTTTCCTTTGAGACATTTCTTCGGATATAGTTTCTATGGCCTTAGTTTCACTTACGATGAGAAAACACTGCTGCGAATCGGTTGCACGAAATACGGGTACGCAATTCAAGACATTCGTTACGATTGCACCACTAGCACGTGTTTTCATGTCTCATTGTGAGACATCCATTACCTTTGTTATTCAGCGGCGTTTGGACGCAATGCAAGAAGTTCCTGCTAACGCGAGCAGATCGTTGAACCTTATAGCGTGTAAGAATTCGGCCGATTTTTCCCTAATGCACAAGCATGACTCACTTGAACGCAATGAACACAACAAGATCCCTTGACATGGAAACCTAACAAACGGGGCCTCAGCGAGGAGTGAGTCTTACAACAAGATTTTTAATCACCGTGAAAAAGAGTCTACAGTATGCAGCCGACGAAGAGAGTCTCGTGGGTCTGGGAAAGGCTATTCCGGCGACAGTGGACATCTCACTGCAAGACGGTGACTTTTGTATATATAGTCCCGTTTGCAACCAACGAGCATTGATCTTTGAGAAACTAGAGAGTCATCGATTTCGTCGGGAAATTTATCTTGTCGCGAGGCCTCGTTATGTAACCCGAAAAATGCAGTGCTACTGCGTTCGCAAGATGTGTCTATCGCTACACCCTGAACGTTAGAGGAATTTCTATTGTACGCGATTTAAAACAATAGCTCTCGAGGGTGCGTTTTCAAAGGAGCATTAGAGGTTCCTCGTCTCAATGGAAATTAAAGAAGAAGTGGGTTCCCTTGCTAATACCTTCAACACCCTTTCCAGCGATTCAAGTGGGCGCTCTATCGAACGAAGGGAGTTGATCCAGCAAAACAAAAACTCAAAATTGAGGACACATAAGGAGCGCGGTGATGCTTCTTGACCTAATTCATTTGCGTGGAGCGCGTGGCGAAACTTCACAAGCGCCCGGCTCCCAATTTATTTTCGCCCATAAGGCTAGAGCCGTATTCAAGTGAACATCTCCGATATAGCGCGGGAAGATATTGCGCACTCAAATAACGCAAGAAGAAGCTATCAAGAATGCCTCGTCACCCCTGAATATTAAAAGAGGGCAGGGTCACTTTGCTGCTTTGTCAAGTCGCTCCGCAGTTGCCATGGCGCCCAACGCAGCTACCATTCATCTTGTAGCAGAGATGACAAAAAGTATACCCCACTGTGCCAGCGCCCACACCCACTTTGGGTATGAATAGCAGGCTTCCTTCGCCATTGCCGACATTTCTTGCGAGTGCATTGAATCTTTACTGTAAGCTTTCTGGCCGGCTGGTCAGCTAGCGACGCGATCATGTTTGCGTGAATGCGCGTGCGTGCGCGCCTTTCTCTGAACGAGGCACGATGTGGCATGAGTTTTGAAATTTTAGTGATTCCCCACGCTCACGCCCCACGTTTTTGTCTTGGACCATCGTAGTAAAGCCTGGCGTCGCTGAACTCTCCAACGGCTCGTTCTGCGAACGGAACGTTCATCTCCGGAGAAAGCATGCGCTTTCAAATATTCATGAGGTCCACACGCAATGCGAGACTTCGACCACGCCAAACGGCTACGATGACTCCGCGAGATTTCACTTACAAGCTGTAATCAGATGTGGACGCAAGGCAATGAAGAAAAATGATTTCGTGTCAAGCTTCTCGATGGGGTCGCAGTTACTTCGCACATTGACCTTTGTTAGAGAAAGCCAAGGTTTCCAAGCCCATAGTAAATGTCCTTTACAGCATCCAGCTTTTTGTACCCCGGGTGCGCGTTTTATTTATGCTATACAGAATTTCTACAAATCGTGCTTAGCAGGTAGAGGGATTCTAGTGCTTGAGCTGGATTACGCAACAAGGCGAACGCAACTTGTACAACAAATCAAAATAAAAATGCGTATTAGACTGATGTGCAAAGTTAACTAAATGAAATAATAATTATTTACTTTAACCACGCTTTGCAATTTACAAATTGTAGGTCGTGAATGCGTACGAAGTATCGACTGGGAACGAATATTGTAGTTGACAGCAGTTTCGAGACATCCATATCCAACTATGCCCCGAAATACATGGGCGTTCTACTTACTGCTGCGAAAGCATCCGATGGCCCATTGAGATAAAAAAGCAGGCGCCTGTAGCCGACAAACGGCACCTGAATTTCCATTGGCTGTGACGCCACGTCACGTGACCGCCTCGACGGAGCAGAGCGTGTGAAAGGGTGCGCCTGCTGCCCCATAGGGCGCCAGGCGTTGCGTGAGGGGAGAGGGCATCATCGCGACGCACTACGTCACCTCGCTCTCGGAAGCCTGTGTTATACGCGCGTTCTCTGTTCGCGCAGGCTCTCGCATGAGTTCTAACTTCGCCTCGGTAATCTCTATAAAGAGATTATAATGTATAAAAACAATAAATTTGAAAGCTACAACGAAGGCAGTAGTGAGTTTCGAATCTACGATACCCCGCTCAGAAGCCGAACGCCTTAACCACGCATTGGGCTGAACAACCAGCCCCTCCTACATAGCAGGCCTGTGTGGCTTTATGCCAACATGCTACTTGGACTGAAGTTTCGACTGCCAAGTGCGGTGTGACGAAAACGGAGAGTTCAAAATCACCGCGGCTTACACGAAGCGTCCCCGTTAGGTTCTATGCCAGTCGGACAGCATGACGTCAGAGATCAAAGTGCACCGGCCTTGTGCTATCTGGGAGGCATTGGCCAAGCGTCTAAACACGCTTGCTTGCCTGCGAGGGGTTCATAGCTCTAAGAACCACTCAGCGGCGTCCAGTTGGACATTAGTGCTTTCGCATTCACTACTCATAAAAAATGGGTCGGTGTCCTGAATTTTGTGTTGTTGTTGTTATGTTGCATAAGACGGCGTTTCGTTAAAAAATAATTATAACAACAGTGATTGTTTACCGCTAGTTCGATGGCGCACATCTCAAAACCGGTGCCATCTTCAGGATGTGGTTTAAGTGAATATGCCCTGCAAGCGCATCAGCTACATTTCGGAAGTAGCAATATGTGCTGTAAAGGAACAAGTTAAAAACTGAACCAGTGGTTTCTTTAAATTAGTTGATGATGCATCTAAATTTCTCGTGTCTATAATGTCCACCTCTTCAAGTCATACAGTTTTATGATTATACTTAAGCTATTTGCCTTCTTTAAAAAAGTGTTTATAGCTTAAAAAGGCATTTCTTGATTGTTTTTGTTTGGTGCTGAAGACTAATACAAATATGAAAGCAAGTTTTTATGGGTGTCAGTGACATCGGATTCACTTTCTTTCTACCGCGCAAAGTTAAGCGTCGGCTTGGATGAAAGAAAAGATTGAACCACATCAACCGAGTACAAACAGGAGAGCTTTATGCTGATATTTCTGTGGGCCTCATCACCGTATTAAGAAGGTGCCTGCTTTCCTGCGCTTGCCTTAATGCTAAGAAATTGCCGAAATGTTTTGGTTAAATCACTTCATGGTCAATAAGCTGGTCTTTTCCTCTTTTTTTTTTTGGAAATCAGGCCGACACGTGGTACGTGGTAGCCAACAGTTATCACCTATTCATGCACATAACGTCATCTGTATTTGTATTTCTTACATAAGTATAACAGTTTTTACTAACTACAATTTTATCGAAGCCAAAGTAGAATTGAGTGGTTTCTCTCCTTCATGCTTAAAATTTTTGGTTTGCGGCCGCTTGACTAGCCTAGCCAACAGGGGGCGCTCACTGCATTGCAGCCTTTGGAAATGGAAAAGAAATCTGGCATGAGTAACTACATAAAAGGAAAAAAACGAAAGCAGGAAAGAAACAATGTATGATAACTTAAATGGAACCTCATTACGTTTCGAAGCGAGATTGGGATGCCTTAGAACACGCACCTATAAAGCGAGATATAATAACGAAGAAGAAGCATGTGCTTGCTGCGGTAAAGCAAGGGAAACTATGGAACACGTTTTATTAGAATGTCAAGACATCTGCCCAGCGGTGGATTTAGGCACCAGTGGCCTCCTTGAAGCCCTTGGGTTCAGCGAGAGCAGTGTAAGAGTAAACGTGTCCGCAATCGGGATTTGTAAGAGGCGAATGGATGGATGGATGGAGTAACTTTATAGAAAGGTCCTGCGAGCTACGGGGCGCAAGGTCCCATAGAGCGGGCTACTCCCACGTTGGGACCGGGAGTTGTAACTCCCTGGCCGCATCGTGGGCTCGCTGGACGGCCCAGAGCTGCTCCGCCAGGTCCGTGCTGCGTAATGCGTCTTGTAGCCTGGCGGAGTCTTGATCAGGATTGGTGGAATAAAAGTAGGGAAACGACATAAAACGGAGACGTACAAAAGCACAGTTCGCAATAGGAGATCGGAAAATTTGGTTGTGGGAGTTCATAGTGTTTTTTTTTTCTTGTTTACCCTGGGTAAGACATTAGGCAGTATAGTAGCAAGAGCTTGATGGCGCAACCCACTGCCCGGTTTCAAAGGGGAGGCTCATAACATCCATCCATCCATCCATCCATCCATCCATCCATCCATCCGTCCGTCCATCCATCCATCCATCCATCCATCCATCCATCCATCCATCCATCCATCCATCCATCCATCCATCCATCCATCCATCCTTTTGATTTGTATTATCCGTTTTGGTTCGATCTTTCTCACGTTATTATTATTATTATTATTATTATTATTATTATTATTATTATTATTATTATTATTATTATTATTATTATTATTATTATTATTATTATTATTCTTATTATTTGTTTTGAACACATATATACAATTAACAGGAAAGGGAAAGCGAGGAGCAGGCTGGCAACTGCCACCGGAAGGGGCACAGCGCCTGCCTACTCTTCAGAAGGGAGGAGACAGCTACACCTCACGTGCTAGCTCACCATTTATGGACGCTCATTCTTCCGGCGCCAGCAGCGACTTTCACAGCAAGGCGAAAGGGCGTGACCGACAGTGCCAGAAGTGTTGCAAAGCGCGCATCCCCCGGCTCGCTGATGCGTGAACAGAATCTGAATTAGACAGGCCCTTTTTCCGCTTCCCCGCGTGTGAAAAATTCCTGTTGCTACGACGCGAATTACGGCGGACTCGGCAGAACAGCTGGGCGACGTGACGAGAGGTTTGCCGCTATTGGTTCCTTTACATTACCTTTTTTTTTGCACATTCTGGACATGCACTACGTATTAAAATGGATGAACTGTACCAGTTTAACCCTAGCTAATTTTATAAACGCCGACACGCGGACTTGCGTTCGCGCGACGCGGGCAGAGCAGGCGCCAAGCGAAATGTTAAACGTATAATCCTTTCCCATCTACAAATTGGTTGTCATGTTGTTCATTTCTTGTTCAACGTTCACTTGTTGTTTCTTTAAATGTGCTTTAAAATTTGCTGCTACGGGCTAGAAGGGGAGATACCGGCGCCTGTAAAGGAATGCACCAATACAAGGGAGTTATATGGTATCACCTAGTCGGCTTTTAGTAATTATCTATAGTGCACGTGCAATGTTTTCTGCAGAAAAAGATATTAATCTTTCAAAGCTATCTTTATATAGCTTATCGAAAACAGGTAAATCGGGCAAATATCTAGCTTTAGCTCTACACGTTCGGCTTAATTTAATGACATGGACGTTAATTTCTGCATATACGAAGGCTATAGCATTCGGAAGAAATAAGAAAAAGTAGGAGGCCTCGCTTGTTACTCTCAAGAGCACGAAGGGCTAATCTTTATTGCCCACGCACTCGCCGCAGGGGCCTCCCCTGCTTAGCGGCTGCTGTGGCTGCCAAGTTCCGGTTTAGTGGAAACTTTCGCGCTGCGCCGAAGTGTCAGCAGGAGTTCACGCTTTCTGCGGGAAGCGGATTTTCGAAAGTCGGAAGAAATTATTTATGCCAAACGTGACAATGGCTCCGCACTAGTTGTGAGAGTGTTTAGAATCACAGCATGTGAAACAGTTTAAACACAAGATAAGTTAGGCAAGAAGATTGCAGCTTTCACTGCAGGTGCGCCTGATGTGGACACAATTCACACTTCTGCACGCTTCACCCGCCGTGGTTGCTCAGTGGCTATGGTGTTGGGCTGCTGAGCACGAGGTCGCGGGATCGAATCCCGGCCACGGCGGCCGCATTTCGATGGGGGCGAGATGCGAAAACACCCGTGTGCTTAGATTTAGGTGCACGTTAAAGAACCCCAGGTCGTCAAAATTTCCGGAGTCCTCCACTACGGCGTGCCTCATAATCAGAAAGTGGTTTTGGCACGTAAAACCCCAAATATTATTATTATTCTGCACGCTTCGACAGTGATGAAGACTGAACGTGCACGATAATCGCTGTGATGTCCAAGTGGAATCGGGGCTTTCTAAGAAAAAGCAGTCATTAATGATGAAAGGAAAATTTCCCGCATGAGCTGAGAGAAGAGGTCATACGCGGATCGACTGAAAACCATGAGTTGATGGAGTTTGGGCCGTCCAACGAAGGCTACGTAAACATTTCTTCCACATTGCTACTCAAGTTCTCCAGGCCCGAAAGAAAAGGGCCTACCATGACATAGGTTCCGATTCTTCATGCGGCTGAAAACAGCAGCATGTGCAACACTATGTCTGTCTGACTATTTGATGTCGGCACAGTGAAGGAAATACATGGTGCAAGAGCACCATACCCAAATCGAGCAAGAAAACTCACTGGGTGAGGAATGAGCGGGAACCACGAAGAGCAACAAGCATCGAATCCTTGTTTTCTCCCCACTTGTGCGTTTCGTACTAAAAGTAGCAAGTGGCTATAATGGCCAATGAGCTTGCCCGATAAAAGACAAATAAAATTTGAATTTGAATGGACCACTGTACGCTTAGTTTACTACATGACCTAATAACTACTGAACATAAACACGTAAGGGTGCATATTGTTTCGTTTATTGCATCTTTTCTTCCTGCAGTTCCACGCGGAACTAGTTAAGCTAAGTTTACATCCAGGAGTATGAAGCCATCACTCGCCAGTATGGCTCAGTGGCTACGGCGATTGGCTGCTGGACACGTGATCTCTGGTTTGATTCCTAGCTGCAGCGGGCGCATTTCTGCGCACGTGGAACGTGAAAACCCTCGTAAATCTTGTATTTGGTACGCGTTCAAAAAACTCCGGGTGCCCTAAATTATTACAGCGTCCTTCACCACTGTGTCGGTCGTGGCATGCTATGCAGTTTTGGTAGGTTAAACCACCAATTTAAATCATTAGGAAGTTACGGCGTAACTTGCCTCGAAGAACTGGCGACCATTAGGCTGAATCAAATTTGTAGAGGTAAACACCGGTGCTTTTTGAATGAAGCAACGTGCAGCGCATTTTACCTGCAAAAAAAAAAAAACTTGCTTAGATACAATGACGCATTAGAGCTCGCACCAGAAATGGCACAAACACGCACAAAAGAGCATATCGCTTCGCTACGTTGGTACAGTCGCACCAAGGAATTACCGTCATGATTCGACCACACCAGGTTCCGCCGCTGCCGTTATTCTGACGCCTATTCTATGGTGTCCTTCCTTTTATCCATTGCGATCAGGGCGCTGCTTTCAACGGTCGGCTATGCGAAAAGAGCCCAGCCGTCTTCCTATCGGAACAAAAGATAGACGACCATCTTCCCTTTCTCTTTCTATGCCAAAACTGCGCTGGTCAGCCAAGCGCTCTCCTATTGAGATGCCATCGTTCTGCCTGTCCGCGTTCTTATACTGCGCGCTGAATATGTATGCGCAAGACAACAATACATCAACATTGATCTACGCGAACGTTCTGCATCTAGATTCAGCGTCTATCGCCCTGCATGCAGCGCCGGTTTGAGCCTCTCGGTTTCCATAAGAAAACAAAGAAAAAGAAAAATGGACCGGGCGTGCTTTGTACGCCTCTGTGGATAGCACACGAGTGCAAGATGCAGGAGAGAACAATACTGAATGCATTGGTCGCCAAATGCGACCACGCATTCGACGCCCATCGAACGTGGTGGATTTACGGCCGCGTTGGACAACAGTTACGGCGAAACGTACGGAACAAAAAACATAAGCAAGACAAAATAGAAAAGAACGAAGCGGGGACGGCGTGCTGACTCGGAACATTCGCGCGTTGATTGAAAGGCGAGATTTCCGCCTTTCTTCGTCCCTTCCGGTTGGCACGCAGTAAGCGAGAGTTGGCTGGGGCAGGAAAACAGCGAGAATACGTCGATGCGTCGAACTTCCTCCTTCGTTTTGGTGACTTAGCGCTATACGCGGGAAGGAGGAGGAATTGTATTCAGTAATCTCCGATGCTTGAACTACGCTCGTTATGCGAACGCGTGGGTGTTTATAGCCCGAGACAATGAACGCCAGACATAACGGTCGCCATGAGAAACGAACGCAGCCCAGAATGAGGAACAAAAAAAGCGGAGTCAGACGGGCAAAGACAGAGCAGTGAGCACAACGAGGACAAAAAAAAGAAATAAAAGAAGAAAAGCTCACACAAAAGGCCATAAAGAGAAGCGAGAGATAAAAAAAAGAATAATAATATAGCAACACGTTCGCTGATACTCGCCAGCCATATAAACTTTCCGTATCGCTTCTGGCGGAAGGTGGTCTTTCAATATGGCGTTTTCGGCCTGTTTTTCGTTTCGGTATGTGACTTGCACGGCTGCATTGTGTACTATCGCTAATGGTATACTGTTGGTGCCCTGGTGCCAATGAGATATCTGTGCGGGGAAAACGTTACCTAGAGAGAAAGCGCGTAGGCGAATGTTCCTAATGCGCAAACAAAGCCACGAACGGCAGTGACGCCCAAATTCCTGCTTTGTTCATTTTATGCTCAGCGCCCCGCGCTGTTGACGGCGGCAAGAACAAGCTAGGGCAGATAACTAGAATACAAGCTCACAACGGCGATGAGTGCACTCAGAGTGAAACATTTTCACGAAATGGTGAACAGAAAAAGAAATTCCAGCGCACGAAACGTTTGTTCGAAACGTAGAGCGTAGAGCAAAGAATGAGTTCGAAGGCAAGTTAACGATTTTTGTTCCATGCTTTGCAACGAGTCGCCGGTCCCTGATGCATCGCGAAGGCAAGGAAATCGACGAGTCGACGAGTTCATTTACATAACTCGGAGAGAAATTCGAGCTCAGCTGGAGCTTTTTGGTTATTTTCACGCCTCTTTTGCTGAGCTTTGTATTTTTTGACGCCGTTTGGCTTTTTTTCTCTTTGTTTTGTTGTTCGCACGGTCGCGCCACACTTTCCTTACTTCACGTCACTCCCTCTATGTTTTCTTTGTGATTTTCATTCAATATGATCGTTGCTTTTTTGTTTTATCTGACAGCTTTCCCTTTAGACTTCGTCTCGATACGGGGAATTGAATCTTCGTTGTTGTTAGAGAAAAAAGAATGGCAGGAGTATCGAATAGCACATTTGCGCGCAACACAAAGTGTAAAAACAATGCGCGACTAACATGCAGGAACAAACGCAACATGCGTGCAACGATATCTTGCAACTAAAATGGTGATGTGACAACAGTAGACAAGTATTCGATATTTTACTGTGGAATGTAATAATCTGGAAGTAGCCTAGACAGAGATGCAAGAACGAGACAAAAAAAAGTGCTGCATAGCACGGCGCTGCGAAACACTCGATGCAAAAAAAAAAAATAAAACAGAACAAGTAAATCTCGGACGGATTGGTTCTGAAATGCAAAAAGGCGAGATGGCAAAGGTTCCGAGGAGCACGAGTAACGATCGCGCGCACTCACGACTTATCAAATGCACCGCCTTGCTAGGAACACGCATGCATTAAACATGAAGTTCGGGACGCCTAGAAGTGAGAATGCTGATCGAACAACTTTTTTTCTCGTTTTCATCAGCGTTTGTTGCGCCGCCTTCATTATAGATTGGCTAGAAAGAAGCTCTCTGGCATGGACTCGCTTATCGTGAACCCATGTTGGTGTGTGTACGTGTAGTTTCTGCACGAAGAGAGGCAAGTACCTTCATGGTTCCAACGAGAATCGAGGTAGGAGTCACACTGGCTGACGACAGGGCAAAAAATGAGAGAACTCTGAACGGCAGTAAAGCCAGCAGTGTGAGATTCGGGGATGGAAGATGAGCGCTCCTGCGTTAAAAGACACCTGCACTTTAGCTTGCACTTGCCCATTTCAGGGAGAGGAAGAGACAAGGAAAGAACTGAGATAACCCCTTTTAACAAGAATGGATGACCAGAAAGAAGCTGCCAGGAAAATCGCTGTAGTTTCAGCTAGGCCAATAATTTATACGGTGTCACGTTGGCGGAATGTGGGCGAAACTAAATAAAAGCCCTGTGCCGTTTCACTCTGCGAATAGGGATGACCACCGAAGCTTTGTATGTGGGCTGCTTAATGGCGAACGGCAACTCCAACGCGGTTTGGCCCGGCATTGCACTATCTTCGGGATCGGCCCACGTACGGGGAGTTTTGTGTCAAGACACGTACACGGTCCTGGGGGAACTAGCTCTTCACAGGTTTGCTGTAAAAAAAATGAAAAATCGATGAGGTTTCGCTTCTCGTGTATGGCACAACTTATTTGTCGCGAAAACAAACACTACATGCGCCGGTTTTTTACATTCATTTCAGCGTGCGGATTATACGCTCGTGACGGATATAATGCTGGGCTACCAGGTTTTACATACTATTTATTTACAACCCAAAAAATTAACAATTAAACAGACAATAAGAGATCACGAACGCTCACAAGATGGGCTTTTCCCAATGCAACAATTTTAAGGCGAAAGCCTTTCTTGGCTCGTGGTGAAGTTTATCTCAGCAGACCTGACCGCCAGAGTGTCCGCCGCAGCGTCGTCACGCCATATGAAGACAGACTAAAGACAGATTAAAGAATAAAAAATAATTGATAGTGACTTTTAATGAATGATAACGTTATAATAGCGATTGGTAGAGCATAATAATGACTAGCAATGACTAATAATAACTAATAATGACTTGTAATGACTACTAATGGCTCCGAATTGACCAATATGTGAACGACGGCGTTTAAAACCACAATTGATTAGAAATGGCTAGAAATGTGTAGTAAATGAGCAGCAATGACTAAAACCGCTAATAACGACTTGAAATGACTACTAATGACTATGAAATGACCACTATGTCTAACGACGGCTTGTAATGACCACAACTGATTACAAATTGTAAAAATGCTTTCTAGTGAGTAGTAATGAATAATAATGACTGAAATCACTTGTAATGACTACGAAATGACTAATATGTCTAACGACAACTTGTGACGACTACAATTGATTAGAAATGAGTAAACATTTTTAGTAATGACCAGTAATGATTACAAAATAAACAATATGTCTAACGATGACTTTTAACGACTACAATTGATTGTAAATGACTAATAATGCTTAGTAATGACTAATAATGACTGAAATGACTTGTAATGACTACTTATGACTATGATATGACCAACATGCCTAACGATGGCTTGTAATAAACACAGTGGATTAGAAATGACTAAAAATGCTTAGTAGTGAGTAGTAATGAGTAATAATTACTGAAATGACTTGTAATGACTAGTAATGACTACGAAATGACCAATATGTCTAACGACAACTTGTAACAACTACAATTAATTAAATATGACCAAGAATTATTAGTAATCACCAGTAATGACTACGAAATGACCAATATGTCTAACGAGAACTTGTAACGACTAGAATTGTTTAGAAATGTCTAAAAATGCTTGGTAATGACCAGTGATGACTAATAATGACTGACATGACTTGGAATGACTACTAATGACTACTAAATTACCAATATGTCTAACAAACGCTTGTAATGACCACGATTGATTACAAATGACTAAAATGCTTATTAGTGAGCAGTAATGACTAATAATGACTGAAATGACTTGTAATAACTACTAATGAATGTTAAATGACCAATATATCTGACGGCAACTTGTAACGACTACAATTGATTAGAAATGACTAAAAATGCTTAGTAATGACTACTAAATGACCAACATGGCTAATGACGACTTGTAATGACCACAATTCATTACAAATGACTAAAAATGCTTAGTAGTGCACAGTGACGACTAAAAGAAAGAAGAGAAAGAGAAGAGGCAAAGAGAAAGACGCGGATTGAGAGATCTTAAGAGACCCTGTAATTTTGTTAAATATTTCAGACTGCGTCAGCAGCAGCCCACACAGGAACGACGTTCCTACTGATTGGATATTTAGTGCCTACATTGGGACTAGTATATATCGCAAAATTAGGGACGCCGACGATGGTAAGGCACACAAAATCGCGGTAGCGCTGAGAAAAAAATAGAGGGGGTGTCCCAACTATCATACACTAAGATTTTAAAATATGGAAATACCACGTGCCTGATACCAAGGTAGTGTTGTTTCCTGTCACTTGGAAGTACTCAGATTTTCGTTTTGCATTCCGCCTAATTAACTGATGAGCCTTCATTAATTAATGAACTTCTAGAATATTGTAGTTAGATTAAAAGCGATAATGAGAAAAAATTGTATAACAATAGGAAAAGCCTGGATACAGCTTTCTGTTGCTCATTAAGTGTTACATAAAATTGTTTTTCCGAGCGTCAAGGAAGCCCGCGAATACACGCAAAGTGCGTCGAGCGGCCAGTCGCGCGGTAACAGACAGTTTTAGTGCTGCGCCACGACGATACGTACGCAGCACGCAAGCGCTTTGCGGAACGTAGGAGCGTGTGTCACGTCAGGGCTTTTAGCACTGCGAAATGCCTACGTACGTAAGCGGGCGAGCTTTGTTAGACGCCGGGCGCGTCGGAACGCGTTGGCCGCGTACGCCCGTACGTCGAACCACCGGTCGAACTACAGACGCTGTTGTTCTCGCCAACGTGATGTTACGTATGGGCGCGTTCACGCAACGTCGAACTACATTTATGCTTTTAAGAAACTCTACTTTTGATACGGATGCAATACACGAATCATGTCGAGAAAAATAAAAACCGAGTAACCGAGTTAAGTGCACGTTAAAGAACCCCAGGTAGTCCAAATTTCTGGAGTTCCCCACTACGGCGTGCCTCATAATCATGTCATGGTTTTGACACGTAAAACGACATAATCTTTTTTTTAAGTATGGTGTTAAAGGTAACTTCTAGTGGCATTCAGCTTCCTCTCAAGTACAACAAATTTCATTCAAGACACCTCAGTTATTGCTTAACGCGGTCATTTCTGCTATTTGCATTTATTCCATTGATGAAATTGCACTTGGCTCAGAAATTAAATCACCTGTTAGAGGTCATCACAATGATTATGCTGACATACTGTTGTGATGCAGAACGCTATGTTGCCGCTTCTACATCCAGCCACCATCTATGAGGGGTGGAGCATAAATAAGCTACACTGCAAATAAATAATGGTCGCTTTAAGCCTCTAGGTGTCACAACCTCAGCCCTCTGAAGATGGGTGCTTATCATGGCCAAACACCCTCACAAAAGTGGAGTTGCCGACATTTCACCTTGGGCAACATTATATTTTTACGGGCGCAATCACAATGATATTACGCCATTCGTTCAGAAAGCAACGCAATGAAACCCTATGCTTAACCTCGAGGTGTAGCCACAAACCTGTCGCTTCCTAGCTTTTCGCCTGAACACCAAGTTAAGCCTGCCTATCTAAGGTATCTAAGAAAGCCCCTGCAATGTCACCTGCTGGTGTAACAGGGTGGTCACTGCTTTCGTGATTCGAAGCTTGTGATAAGTGACCGTGCTGCATGATTCCATGCAGCACCAGTAACACCTACACGCGATAATTTTCCAGATTTGGGGCACGCTTAAAATTACTTGCTAGTAAAACTCACTCTCAAGCGCTGTAAAGCTCTTGCGTTTGTTCAACGTAAAGTACTGTTGTGCTATCATAAAGGAACAATTACAACCATTTTTACGTAGCTACTCTAAACATTTCAGTCTGAGCGTCATACGTAAAAGTATGGACACAAAGAAAGGCTTGAAGGGTTCTGTTTCCACGAATCCGGCACATCGGTTGTTTAATACAATTCGGTGCACAAGCCCTACACAATCGGATGGGCGCAGGGGGACACCCTACAGACACTGCGGCGCCCATAACTTTATTAGAAATGAAGTGAAGGAAAATCTTTAAGAGCATAGCATGTTTAAGGAGACCGGAAAGTCTGTATTCATGCAGTGTATCTCGTATAGCCGGATAAAGAGTGTTGCTTGATGCAGGCGCATCACGTCTTGCAAGAGATTCCGGTAAGTGCTCTGCCCAAGCATCACTTATCCCTTGAGGTAGATGCAGATTCCCGTCACAACACACCCAGTGAGCACTAATGCTGAGGGCGCAGTTTCTTTGCGAGAACTGCTTACATGTAGGAAAATCTGTAAAATATGTATACAAGATCAACATAACCAAGGATATCCTAAATGCGTTTACGGCAGTTTGGTTTGTTATCCGCCAACGGTAGGGACAAAATAATACATTTAATCTTGCCATTCACAGGAAACTCTAAGCTGTATATGTATCTTGTTTTTTTTTTTTTATCTTCAAAAACCTAGTTTGTCTCTCTGCGTGTATCTCCGACACCACCATATAGTTTAGACCCTCATGCGAAAATTTCTAGCGGAGAGTTAGCCTGAGAAGATGCTTCAGCGCATGGTGAAATTTTTGCTCTCGGCGTTTCGTTTCAGAATATAGCGTACAGAAGATGCGCAGAATCTATTCGCAGTATTTTTTTTCCCGTACCCAGCATCGCCGTCTGCGAAACCAGAGGAAAACGGAATGCTCTCGTAAACACGTTCTTCCAAGTTTTCATATTATTCCATTCATTTTATTTTTAACACTCTCGTCCAGCCGTACTCCAGGAAGCCCTTTTTCCCCGGCTGCAGGGTAGCTGACAGGAAAAAAAAAATGCGCAGTGCTATTACTTTTCCTGAAGTTCGCCGCCCAAGATTTCCTGTGCACTATTCGTCGAGGCTTGTTGTCGGGAACCCCTCTGTGGCTCCCGAGAAAATTGAATTCTCAGCACCCTCGTTTGCCACCTCATCCGGAATTCGCGGACAGATCCCAAACACGGCAACAATACAACCGTCCTCATGGCGGAGAATTCGTTACGCTTCGCGAAAGTTGGACGAAGGTCTTGAATAAAAAGTAAAGTGGAAAGCAAGCGCCACAACACCTGTTCCGGAATTGTTATCGTGCTGTTGCGCCGCGAAAATTGGCGCTAGAAAGTGCGAATGCTAGTGTGATCAATCAAAGGTTCGCTCTTTCTGAAATTCGTGGGAGATGATGAGACGTAGAAGGTTATCGAAAGTCACAGGATTTTATGCATAGAGCAAATGTAAATGTTGTAAGCATTTGTTCTGTTCCATAAAGAAATAATGGTTTTAAGGCTCAAAGCACCTTTTGGACGATGAAATCTTGTTTCTTCTTGAGCTTATTATTATTAAAGTTTGCGCGTAGTTTTTTTTTCTTTCATGTGGCTGGAGTATGTCCGTTACAACAGGGAATTTCTTTTTTCGATCTGATCTTCCACCTACACTGTTACAAAGCATATCTCTACCATTATACAGAATGATCAATGTTCTCGTTCCAAATCTGACCCGACTTTTAGATGTTTTTATATAATTCGCAGTACCTGCTGCTGCTAACGTGTTTGTTACTGCCATGACTCGTTCAGACGTCTCCGCTGACATCCGTTGGTTTTGAAATTGCTGAAACCTTATAGTACATTACCCAGAAACGGCAGGCCCTAACCTACTCGGTTGGCCATGCGCGAAAGCTCGGGAGCTTGTTTACTAATTGGCTTTATTGTATATGGTTATTTATTAGGTCACTAACTCTCCAGCTCTCTTCTCCCATGTTCACATTTCCCAGTAGGTTCCCTTGTCACTAGCTTACTACTTCGTGCTGTTTAGTGAACACGGCTAGGCGACGAGAGCATATTTTTGTGCGTCGCTAGCAACGACTGATGTGTGCCCCTCGCTAATAATTGACATATTTATGAATAGCATTTCGTGTACCAGTACTTGTGCGCACTGTTGAACAAAAGTAGTGCAGTTCACTCGCGATCACCCCACCGCCTCCAGCCCCGAGAGTACCGCGCAGCGGACGTGCTTCCTAACACCATCTTAAAGAAGAAACAAGGCATACTGAGCGACGCGCGAAAAACAAAGTTGGCATGTTACTTTGCACCGACTGGACGGCAGAGCATTCTGAGGACAAAATAACATTCGAACTTAATTAACCGGCCTCAGCGTCATGGATATTATTGTTCTACTTAGGCTGCAGCTTCAGGCGAAGAATTTTCAAAATCAATTTGCACTCGCCTAAGTGAAACAGCATTTCATATAAAATTGCAAAATATGTAAAGTGGCGTTATACGTATTTGACTTTTTACTGTTTGTAGACAAATCCCGTCGAAACTTTGAAAATAGAATCCGCTTTACGGAATCACTCGTTAAATGGGACAAAAGCCTCCAAATTGACAAGTTTTCTATCTGGATATTGCAAAAGAAACAGGAGTGTTAATTGTAGCTGAAACTTATGCCACTCTCAGTAAACGGTGCCACAAAAGCAAGATTCAAAGCGTTTCTTTTTCTTTTCAGGAAACAGACAGAATATGATTTTACGCGCAAACGTAACTATACAGGTCGTCAAATCGGCTGTGTCGTTATAAAGCCGCGAAGCAAGCGAACGAGGAAGGCGCCTGGAGGTGAAGGAAACCACGCGCTGGGGAAAGTACGAAGGAGTGCGAGCGCGAAGCAAAGTAGCGCCACCCAAAAGAAAGGGTGCGTAAACTTGAGCGAAGGCGGGAGGGACAAACGAAGTGAAGTGTCACGGAGGACGAAGATAGGCAGAGGCGAGCCAGGTTGTCCCTCTGGCAGTTGCTGCAGGCATTGTTTGCGACACAGACGTAGTGGAATACCATCATCCTCGCGCGCAGTACGCTGCGTGTGCGAGAGAAAGCGTGCGACGGTGAGCCGACGATGGCGGCTCAATGTACAATGAACTGTTTTGTCGAAGTAGCTTGAACTAAATCTGTTTCCAGGTTGCTTCGTCCTTGCTTCGAAGGTTCGATATCAGAGGCGGAGTTCTGTGAACTGTACAACCCTTCTGACTAGCCGCAACTAGGTCATCGAATTCCCTCGTGGAGAGAACTAGGGAAGAATAACGCTAAAAAGCGGCCACCTTGAGTGCTACGTGTCCTGACGAGTGCAGACATATGCGTGATGACGTCCACACACATGTGTGTATTGACTACAATCCGACTACTTCTTTGAATGTGTAAATTATGTCAAATGGATGCTTCATCCTTCACTCCTACTCCTGGACGTATTCATCACTATACCTGTAGGCCTAAACCAGACCTAAATTCTACCGCGAGTCCCAACACTCCTCAGTTTGCGTTGAAGTGTTACGTCATACAAGATACTCTTGTCGTAACTATGAATTCAGAACAAACCTGCGAGAACTGGCCTTGCAAGTTTCAGCGCCTCTCGTGAGAGATGTCGGGCGGCAACGAGCACATTGTCGCGTACGATGAAAGATCCAGTCTGAATGCGCCCATTTTGTTGCCGACAATCGCGCGGTTCCTCACGCAATAGAATGTTTCTCGGTGTAAGCGCGTCACAAGAGCGATGTTGTTGCTGTGCTATATCACTGGTGCGTTCTATAAAACGAAATGATCGAAGCCTAGTGAAACCAGAAGTCGCCAGCCGAACCCAGACCACGGGACAACCTAAAGGCTACATTCAATCCTTGACACCTCACATTTCTAAGTGTTAAGACGGGGTATAACATACAGTGCTACACCCCTGTACATGTTATTCAGTAAATGGAACTCCTTTTAGGTGGAACATATTCCTTCGGCCCCTTGAGTTTTCGTTTAACGAGATTCTACTGCAAAAATAGATATGCGTAGCGGCGTCCCAATGAAATAGCGACTGTCATCAAGAGCTGTGTTCCACACATTTATTCCTATTAACCGCGCTCAAGTATTGGGGTCATCGTCCAACATACCTAGGCACGGTTAAAGTATACTTGCAGCACGATAAGGCCCTCTGCGAATAAGGCTCGTGTGGTGTACATTCATTTCTTCACTCAGAGGATGGAGCGAAGCCACCTTGCCTATAGCTCTCGTCGCTGTTTATGCGGTGACGGGTTTCAAATGCGACCGAACACGATTATCGATTCTTATCGGTGACGTATCGAATTTGGCTAAGCGTGTGCGTGCCCGAGCATGTCTCTGCTGTCCCCTCGTGCAGCGTAGGCCGCATGCTCGCTACTTCACGAGAGTTCGTGGTCAAACTGCGACTATAGTGCGCTCTCGGTTTACAATGTGTTACGTGTTGATCTACATCGATCAAGCTTGCTAACAACCTATACTACAACTTCGCTAGTTTGGTTTGAGTTAACGAATGGCAAATTTTTTCCATTAGCCAGCGGACGTTCTCCTAAAACTGTCCCAGCCAGCTGTAGAGGCGCACAGAGAGATGATTAGTTTCACCAAGTTTAAAGAATATACGCTATATTCGCGGCACTTGTGCTCATATTTTATGTAAATCAACGCCATAATTCGCCGTAACATGGCTTCATTTACGTGTGCGCAGTTAGCTATAGATGAAATAGGAACGTTAAATTTGAAGATTGAAGTTACAAGTAACGTTGCGTACTCTCCTAAGCTCGTACCAAACTTAGTCGTAGCAAAGCCAAACAATATGTGCGGGATTAAGGAATGAGTTTGTGTTCAACTGATAAAAAATTAGAAATCGCCATAACCTTCTCGCCAGACCACAACTGAAAAAGCCAGTAACCCTAAATATTTAAAACCCTAAGCACCTAACTGTGGGGATTCTTAAAGACAGCAGCATATAGAGTAGAAACTTCTTGAAGTATTTGGGGTTCACTCTGAGCATTCATTAGGCTACAAATTATGTCCTCCGAAATAATATCTCAGAATGTAATAAGTAGTATTGGTCCTTCGCCTTGTCTTTCAACCTCATGATGCAAATTTTCACTGACAACGGTTCAGTTTCAGAAGCGGCCATCTATTGCACACAAGGGCGCATTTTGTAAATCAATGCCTTATATATATATATATATATATATATATATATATATATATATATATATATATATATATATATATATATATATATATATATTAAGTATTGGTTTACAAAATGCGCCCTTGTGTGCAATAAATGGCCGCTTCTGAAACTGAACCGTTGTCAGTGAAAATTTGCACCATGAGGTTAAAAGACAAGGCGAAGGACCAATACTACTTATTACATTCTGAAATATCATATCGGAGGACATAATTTGTAGCCTAATGCACAACAAGAAAAACCCAAAATACGTAGAAAGCGACGGCATGACAGAAGAAGAGATAAAATGTTCCCTGGAAATCAAGATCCCAGCTTCATCACTGACCGCAGATGTAAGTGAAGTTGCGATCTCCGGACCGCCAAGCAAGACCTCATGCTGGCGATTCAGAAAACTGCAGAAATAACAACAATATAACAAAACAATGAGGTGCGAGAAGAAATTGTGCTTGGTTCGAAACAAGTTTGGAGGTTGCGCACGTCCTGATTCGAGCTTGGAGTGCTAAGCAGAAAAGAAAACGAGTAGGAGTGGTACAAATATAATCGAGAGGAAAAAGCAAAAAAAAAGAAAGAGAGAACCGCGTCAGCAGTCATTCCAGGCTTGCAACGCAGGGAAGCGGCTCACGCGCCATACGGCGCAAGGACAGCGCGCCAGGAGTGGTGGGAAAGCGTTTGAGGACGTGACCTGCATACCGCGGTGCACTTCTGAGGTTTGATCTCCGAGCTCTGCTTTGTTTTCCATCGGACTCTGGCGCGCCGCCACAAGGGAAGCGAAAAGAAGTCGCGGGTCTTGTTCTTCTGCTTACTCGAGCTTCTGACCATGCGTTGAATTTCGCACAGAAAAGGTGCGCTTGTTCATATGTTTCTCTGGGTGCTGCGCGCACAAAGAAGGCTGCTTGCATGTAGTCTCGATCGGTGCTTAACCTTCATGGTGAGCCCGCCAAGAGATCCTTCAATTAGGTGCTTGATTTTGATTTGAATGTTGCCGGCGATGGCAAAATGAATTAAAGGTCTGCTTAGCTAGGTCACCTTTCGTTTTTCGTATTACAATTCGAAAGCATAAAGTGAGTGTTTTTTTTTTTTTTTTTTACTGCTAGGGGACGGAAGTCAAACTAAGATATCAGTAAGCTGGGTATATAGTTATTAAATATACGTAACGATATGTATTGGTAATGGGCGTACTCACAGTGAAAGCTTCGAAACATATGAATCTATTTGCATTGAATGCACAACACGATAAGCAAGCACATGTGCGGCCCAGTGACTGTGCTTGCACGTCGTCATAAGGAAAACCACTGTCAGTCAGTCTTATTTCAGAGACGCCGCTAAATCATAACTGCAGAAGGATTGAAAAGTGGGCGAGTTAGAACTTATCAATCCTTCGGCTGTAAGAAGAGTCGCTGTAATCCTTTATGTGCACTCGATTTCGCAAAAGGTAAAGAAAGTTGCCGCGCGATATGGCATTGATGTTGTTCTTTTTTTTTCCGGTGCTAAGAAATCTCTCTTAACTGCCAAATATCTATGTTTATTTTTATTTTTTGGCACGCATGCCATGGCTGTGTTTGTTTGCCAGAGTGGTCCCTGACCGTTTTCACAGTTTCAAACACTCAAACTCAGTCGTATTTCGCATTCACTATTACATTACAGACTCGAAAAATGGTAAACGTACGATGCTGCTGAAAGCAAAACCTTGTCTGGCGTGTCCTACGTTTCCGCTGCTTGCGAATGTAAAGCGTAGATGGGCTTCCAGGTGCCCTAGCTGGGCTCGCACAGAATGTGCAAGGGAGAAAATGACAAAAAAAGACAAAGTGCAGTCGGCCGCAAAGTTTTACGGGACAGGAGACTTAGGGAACATTACAGCGACTCTTGTGCGCTCACTCTGCGACGTGAAGTGTCCGGACGTCGTTTCTTGGGGATTGTCTCTGTAAGTGCGCGCGTATACATGCGAGTATGTTCCTTTTGCGCTATAAAGTAACTTACTAAAATGAATTACCGATTAACCCGGTAACATGTTCTAGTGTCAGATCTTTCTAAATATTCGTAGCTCATGCTAGGGTGTTTTCTCTTTTTCTTGCGTTATTTTTACGTCTGCACGGTAGGCCACTGAATTCCGTGGGACATAGACTTCCGCCACAAATGTCGCCTTCTGCTGCGTTAAAGGGACAAAAAAGGGAAACAGTAAATCAGTTCGGACTGATGAAGTTTTCTTTCAAAACCATATTTTCGTTATTCGGTCTCAATAAGTTGATCAGCAAAAGAGAAAATGAAGGTCGAGGTTCAAATCTTTAAATTTATATGTAAATCACCTGCCCGCCCCCGACCTCTGGTACATAAGTTTAACGCCATGGATTTCAAAGTACTATTAAGTATTTCGGCCACTGTGGCGACGTAACATTTCTTGAAACTCCTTCATGTTGCCCTGGTCAGATTCGGCAGAAAGCCCCTAATTTCAATATAATGTAAAATAATGTTAGTGTTCCTCCTCCATGTGCTTGGTGCCACATCGATGATGGTTGATGATCGATGGTTGGTGCCACATCGCGGCTGTGCCAGCACAACCGTCGGGGTTCGAGGCGTTGATGTGGGCCGCGCCATGTCAGGTCCTGTTTCTTCAGTCGTGTTGTCCAGTCCGAGGTGACGACCACTGCGGAGTTCCGTTGTTGTTTCTCGTGGGTACATGGACTTCCGCGACAAATGTCACCTTCTGCTGCGTTAAAGGGACACAAAATGGAAGCAGTAAATGAGTTCGGACTGATGAATTCCTCTTTCAAAACTATATTTTCGTTATTCGGTCTCAATAAGTTGATCAGCAAAAAAGAAAATGAAGGTCGAGGTTCAAATCTTTAAATTTATATGTAAATCACCTGCCCGCCCCCGACCTCTGGTACATAAGTTTAACGCCATGGATTTCAAATTACTATTAAGTATTTCGGCCACTGTGGCGACGTAACATTTCTTGAAATGTGCTATGTTGATTCTTTGGGATAGCTTTAATACAATGCAGCCTATCTTTACCGGTAATACACTAACTGGTGCTTAGCAGATGCCATCTGTATCCATGACGTCTTGATGAGTCGTCGCGGGAACTTCTAGTTGGCGTCGCCGACCACCTCTCATTTTTTCCGTCTTTTCTCGGCTTACGCAGCGTCTTCTCGCGGTAAGAGTGTCTGCTTCGGTATTGGGGAAGGGTGACGTACTGGTACGGCTAAAGTCATATTTCCGTTGAAGGATGGTGCTTCGAACTTACTGTATCACTGGCTATGTCACAAAGACTACTAAACACTCGAACTTTGAATACGAAGCTACGTGCCGAGGCCGGAATTGAGCTGTTCCGTAAGTCCCCTGTCCCGTGAAACTTTGCGGCTGACTGCACCTTGTGTAGTTTTTTTTGTGCTTTTCTCCCGTGCACACTCTGTCCAAGCCCAAAAACGCCAGCTAGAAGCCCATCTACGCTTTATATTCGGAAGCACCGGAAACGTAAGACACGACAAACAAGGTTTTGCTTTCAGCAATATCGTACGTTTACCTTTGTTCGAGTCTGTAGTGTAATAGTGAATGCGGAATACGATTGAGCTTGACTGTTCGAAACTATGAAAACGGTCAGTGACCACTATGGCAAACAAACACAGCCATGATATACGCGCAAAAAAAATAAAAATAAACAAATATTTGGCAGTTAGGGGAGATTTGAAACCGAGATAAAGGGAGCAGTGTCAATAAGTGAGGCAAATCGATAAAATAAAAAAGAAAGACGCAAGAAATGCGATAAGAAGAGTCTGAAAGTTGGCAAAACGTGGAGGTGACTTCAAACGATCTTCCGGGTTTCCTTCACAGACATTCGGGCCGCCTGCTCTTATCAAGGGATGCATGCTTCCGAGAGCACGATCTAAAGAATTCGGAAGAGCTTTCTCTCCCAAAGTGAATTTAAAGGACCATCTGCGACTGCGAGTTCGCGCATCGAAGAAATAACAGAATAAAAGATTAAAAGCTAAAGTTTTGTTCATTGATCGTGCCAGAAGTCTTGGAAACGTACGAACACAAATTGAACCATTTTAACAATATATTCTTTGATAGAAAAAATAAAGCTCAACGGTTCCTTAAGGAAGTGTATGAGATAAAAAAAAAGGTCTCGAGAACAAAACGAAACCAGGCGTGCAAGAAAAATATAAAAAGAAAGGAAAGAGGAGATAGATTGCGTCAAGTATTTGAAGCGGAATCGCTCCCCAGCAAAGATTTCTGCGGCATCGATTTATCTTTTTTTTTTGCAATGCGTTGGTGGCTTAAATTATTTAGCCCAGTCTGACATATCCTGAAAACTTGACGACCCCCCCCCCCCCTCCTCGACCCCATCCCCTCGCCAAAAAAAAGGAAAAAAGAGAAAAAGAAATAGGGCGTTGCCTCAGCCGGTCGGGGTGTATTATTTCACTAACACTTGCCGCACACGCGAAAAGCAGGAGGAGAGTTTGAACTTCGGTGTGAAAGTAAAGTTGAATACAACACGCTTACGTAAACTTCATTATCTTTCAAAAAGCGCTAACGGAGTTCTTGAAATTATTACAGCTTGCGTTTCCGTCTTCGTGCGAAATGCTTTCAGCGTATACACAGAAAGGAGCGCCTGATCGGCGAGAAATACTCATGCTAACAAACGTGTTCATCGCTTTAAAGTTTCTCGTGTGCTCTTTTGTGTGAATCAGAAGATGCCAACCTGTAGCAATGTAGCACTACCTGAACAACATGACAACCGTGTTTCGGCTTATAATAGCGTTTTATTGCACACAGGGTAATGGACCTGTATTAATTAACGCGAGTGTATATGGGATGCTCGTTAATTTAGTTAGTTCATTTCTTTATTTCTTCTTTAGTTGTTCATACGCTTAGTTTTTCTTCTCCGTAAGCATTGTACGCTGCTGTGACTATATATAGAATGTGTGTGCGTTGTGCATAAAGGAAGAGGCAGCTTCAACTAGCTGTGTATTAGGACAGCCAGCTCTGGTGTAGCCAGCCTTCGATCTCTGCGGCAATTAGCAAAATACAACAACAGACATGCAGTCCATATAAGCAACGATGTGCTTTGTATTTTGGAAATAAGATTTATGGTGCGAATGCAACACCATTGATTGAAATAACCATAAGTTTTGAATACTAACCCGTTTTATATGCTTCGCTCGTTGGCACGGAGCCATGAACTTATGTTGCTGCGTTTTCCCTAAAATTTGGAATAGCAAGTTAGGTAGCAGATGGTTCAATTTGGTTTGCAATATATGTTTATTAGGGGTTACTCGTGTAGTAAATAGCTCCATGTTTGTTACTGGAATTCATCTGTTACGTATATAGTGCACAAGGTACCATCTAATTTGTAACATCTGTATTTTAGACGTAATACTGCTGCGGAAATCCGCAAGGTTGAGAGAAGTAATTAATTAAGGGAAAAAATGAGACATTTACCCAATCGTAGCAGTTGCTACAAAGGAAACCCCTATGGGTTCCTGGAAAGAAAAGCCTTGCAGCTGAAGAAAAATTCGTCCCGGACCAGGACGAATTTTTCTGCAAGTGTGATGCTTGTGTTTATTTTTTTTAGGAATCCACATGGATTTCCTTGGATGTCTTGTGTTACAAGAGTGTAAGAGCTGACGAACCTAATATATATATATATATATATATATACTGCACAGAGCGATTCAAACGGGCTAACTTCCAAAACGTCGTCTAACGCAGGCAATAACAAAGCGAACGTTTACCAGCAGCCAAGGTACCTTGTAGAAACCATTGGCAGAATGTAGCTCAGAAACAAGCACAGTCACTCTTAAGCAGATGCAAAGCTTCAACAGACAAGAGCATGCGTTGATAGAGGTGAAGAACGGGGATGTCATCTACGCAAGACAGCACACACGACACACGAATGAAGAAGTATTGTGAACAAATATGTATGCATGGTAGCGGAAGAACAAAATAGAATTTTCCCACACGAGAACTATAAACAGTAGTGACGCCAGTAGCGAAAAGAAAAAAAAAGTTACTCGCCTTGTCGACCCTGCGAAAGTGGGTGGCCAGCGAAGCTGTTAGAAAAGCACTCAAATGCCTTCGATGCGGATACGAAACTTATTGTTCCGACTAGTCTTAGCATGACACAGTTGTTGAGCATTACGATTTTTCACTCTTCAACGCTCATCGTATTCACGCTGCTCTTCGGCAGTATTAACTTTGTGTAGGTAGTGGTCTTGCATTGAAATGAATGAGTTGCCAGGCATGTCTCCCTTTTACATATGAAGTTTGGTGACGTCAGTCACTGATTCGTATGTTGCTGTCGCACCTTTGCCACCGGAGCGGCTTATGCAACCGTAGTATTTAGCGGGAAACACGTGCGGTGAGAAGGAAAGTGCTTGGCATTGTTCACAGGCGCCTTGTCATCCATAATGCGGTTTTGATGCTTGTTTTGTACTTTTATTTAATCGAAACGAATTCGGAGCTTTGTTGCATGCCTGATTCTAAACGGGATATGCACTTTGTTTCGGTTCAATTTCTTTTTTTTTTTCTGACGGACACGAAAAATCCCGACCAACTAGAGGCTAACAGCCTCGCTGTCAAGTAAGAAGACGGTAACAAAATAGCAAACACATATAGCGAAAAATCGCCCATCATCTGCGGCCCCAAATGCCCACAGATCGCCGGCTCCACTTTAACTTTTTAACCCAGCGGTGATGACGTTGGTGTTCGGGAACAAAAACGAGAGCGTCCGCAGCTGAGTCGGCGAAAGCAGGCGCTGAGTGTCGCTTTTAACAACGCTGTTCACCTAGCAAGACTATGGCGCCTTACGGCAGTTGTGCCTATAGCGACGCGCAGCAGACGCGGATCTACAGCTTCTAACGGCTTTTCTCACTATGGTGCCCTTTGCTTGAGAGCAAATACGGCCGTCTACATTTATGTGCCTTCTGTCGAAGAAACATGCAGCGCGGTCAAACACCGAGCTTGGAGATCACTTTCCCTATATACGCTGAAATGTCCTGCGATTGCTCGGCGCCCTTACTTCAACAAAGATAGAACCAACGGTAGTCAAGGGTTCAGCTACGATCTCTTCCCGCCGGAGCTCAAGCTTATGCAGCATTGCATGGTTCTAGAGGAAAAGCACGATGGAAGGAAGCGAAAATGGGTGAATCGGAAGGCGATCGATCGACCCCAAGGGAAGACCGCGAAGAGCGTTTTCAGTAACGTGTTCCAACAAGCGAAGGCGGCCCAAGCCCCGTCGGTGCTGTATCGAGCGTATATGTAGGTCATTGTGTCTTTCGCAGTTTAGCGGTGATGATGGCATGCGGGTCTTGAATGGGGTGCGCTAGTATTTTCGTGTACACGTCTATGTCTCCTACAGGCTGTTTTCATATAGCTCAGTAAAATGTTTAAAAATTGTCCGCGGCCGATGGCACAATTCTAGCTTTGATCTAATTTTTTTGATGAGGCAACCATTACTTCTACGAGAAGTCAAAATGTTTAGTTTAATAATTACCATAATTGGGCAAACTAACTTTTTTCATTATTTATTTTATGATCCATATTTAGATGTCTAGGGTACAATAGAGTTTTGTTTCTGCGCTCAAAAACTATCATCATCAGTGGCTCATGCCCCTGTAAACAACGAAAAAATGCAATGGCTCATAGTCCCATAAGGCAGGGGCCACAAGTACTCAGCAAAGTGAAGCGAAAAGTGTTTACATTCTTTCTAATTATGCATACAACATACAGTACAGCATGTCGAAAACTGTCATAATCAGTGGTTCATATCAAGCAAAAAATAAGATGGCTCATAGCCCAGTAAGATTCGTGGCTACTCACCTCGCGTGGGTTAGTTGCGATGACACTACCCCTGTGGTCGTTGTCGGTGGCTTTAATGTGGATGTGTCGTGACTAAAAAGGGAGTGGTTTACGCGTTTCGTGTTGCAGACATATCGCTTGCGATGCTACACCGATCCGGCCCAACCGACCACCCAGCGGCGTATCGATTTGACATTATCAAAGAATGTGTTTGCAGTCGCGAGCATGCCGATCAATGTATATCATGGCGACCGCGAAGCCGTTGTGACCGTCGTTACTAAGTCACAATGAGTCATGCCAATAAAGCCTTTAGCACAACTTTTCTAACCTCGATGCTTGCAGCTCCGCTGGTCATCCGCATTCGCAGGGCGGAATGGCCTTGAATTATTTAATAAGACGCTGTTTTATGCATTGAAGCCCAAAAGTAACTGAAATGAGGCGGCCATTACTTCGCAGTTCATCGGACGCCCTTGAAAATTAAGATCGTCAAACTGGCGCTGTCGTGAGAATTCGTTCGAAGTCGATATGGCTTCCATACACCTTACCTACAATTCGTAGATCGATATATGTGCGATAAAGTAAATGGTTATAAAGGTTATTGGCGTAACTGTGTTAATCATCAATTTAGGCAGGTTGGTTTCTCCCAGAAGCTGTGGCCGGCTGATTGAGTTTTCAGATCAATGGGTAGAAGTGCTATCTGCCAGATGCAGTTAATTTATTTTGCGCAGGTGAAAGAAAGAAAAGCTTCACGTTATGGACCCACAGTTTCCCAGATGAAAGCCGCTCCACGAACGTTGCTTCTTTTTCAAGCGGAGCTTGTATTGCCTTACTCGTGTCGATGTCGGCGTTGGCGTTGCCGTACGAAAAAAATCATGCCGCGACAAAAATAAAAATTGCTCGTCGGGTTGCGAGGCCGCCACGCTAACCGATTCAGTCACAGTCGGTGCATCATACGTGCCCTTTAAAGCGGAGTTTTATATGCACGAGGAAGTAGAAGCAGCGCAAGGCGCAAGCCATTCACAGGCGTTCCCTCCCTCCGGAGGAAGGAAAGGGTGTGATCACGTGTTCGCTCGCCTCGCGCCCGCCGTTTCCCGCCAGTTCAGGCACGGCAGTCAGACAGGGAAGCCGCGTTTGGTTCGTTTTGCCGAAGAGCAGGCTGCATTGAAGGAACGGCCGCGGGAGCAGGCCGCGCATCGTGCGTTCGGCTGAAGAACAGGCGGCATTTGATGAACGCCGCCGGGAACATGCTCGAGAAAGCGCTCGTCGTCTCGCCGCGAGGCAACGCAAAGTTGAAACGTTACGACAACGAAGAGGTGCGGATCCCGAGCTTCGCTCGCTCCCCACTTCACGGTAGTGCAAGGGCAGCCAATTTTTTTTTGTATTATTATTAACGCGGCGCGCATACGCACCCACTGTCGCTTATTTTTGCATTCCGCTATTTGTCCATTTTTTAGAGAAAGGAAGCTCATGCTGCAAGAAAAATATATGTAGATATATTTTTTAAATATTCCCATATAAAATGCAAACATGCGTCCTTCTCTGTTCTTTTACGAAAGGCACCCATTTTCATGCGCAACAAAACTTGGAACGACAGGACATTGACAGGAGCACGGAGTGCAGCCGATAGGATAAGCCAGGAAAGGTATATTCGAATGTTTTGCAACTTTTTACTCTAGTTTAAAAAACTGCACTTCTTGCCTTCGCGGCCCGAGTTCCATCCTAGCTGTCCGTGTGTCGTTTCCCCATGAGCCCGAGGTGATGGCGACGGTGGGAAAAGGGGGAGGGGGGAAGGGGGCGGAGTAGGCAACTGGAAGCAGCGCTGCGAAGCGCCACCCGCCGAGAACAATACCGCAATCTGTGCCCGCTGTCGCCACGCGAGCTCTTCCTTCCTCCTCATTTTGCGGCAGCCAGCTGGTTCGTGCCACGAAACACGGCGCACGCATCGAAAGAACGTGAAACGCTGCCAACAGTAGCAGAATCAAGGGAGCAAAGTAGGCGAAGCTGGCACGAAAGTTAAACGACGATGAAAGAAGGGCGGAAGTATAAATGTGTGCTGCAGGGGTTGGTGATTTACTCGGAATACGCGATGAGCCAAGCAACGCGAGATGGTTACGGGAGAAGGAAATTACACAGCTATAGTTCAGTAACAAAAAAAAAACGGCTACGACAACGAGCAAGAAGCGAAATATTTAGAAACAAACTGCACGGAGTACAACGCTCGCTCCCTTTCGTGTTCAGTGGAAACTAACAAGCACGTGGCCAACAAGTGCACGAAAACAAAAATAATGTTCGTAGAAACTATCAGGTTATCAAGAGATTGACGACTGTGTAACACTTACAATGGCTGAATAACGGAGGCGAAAAAGAAAGAAGAAACGCACAAGAGCGACTGTGTCGAGACGCGACTTGTACTGGAGCTATGCAAATTACTTCGTAGTTCACGAGAGGCAGCGGGAAATGCAAGTAAAAATTTACAAATGTAAGCAAAATGTGCCACTTTGCGACGTAGAAGACAAATTGAGAGCATAGCTATATATCGCCGATAGCAGAATCAAAGAGCAAAACTTCAGTGGAACACACTGTGCATATCAGTGCCGCTTTCTACGTGATTCTCTGTTCAGCGCGGCAACGTAGGGAAAGAAAGAAACATTGGCGTAATGAGGCGAGAGAATAAATAAATGACACGAAAAGACGTTAATGACGATTTAATAGAGAATACTGTTTTGGACGATCGGGGCAGCTGTCCAGAGGTTCGCGTACGGCCCAGTGGCATGGATTACGTGTCGCAAAATGGTTACCCTGTTTGAAAGTGCTCGGAGGAAATTATTGTATGCAGACTGAAAACCGACTGAAAGCGCCAGTGTTCGATGCAGGGAGAAAGAACAAATACAGCACGATGTTTAACTGGCAAACTGGGAACAAGCGCTGTTGGGTCAGTGGCGATTATGTGCACGTGTTGCGGCTGATCATGAGGTCTAGGGTTCGATTCCTGGCCACTGAGGTTGCGTCCTAATAGGGGCGGAGTGCAAAAACGCTCGTGTACTGTACTGCGCGTGCATCGCATAGACAAATCACGGGTGGCCACGTGTTACCCGGAGTGCTTCGTTACTAGGCAATAAACTACGTAATATACGATGTCTTCTGCTTTTTTTTCTTTTTCGTCTTTCCAAAGCATTATCCAAATTGTCAAACGTAGCTCATGACATTTTGCAAAAGTCTACTTCTCGAGCTGGGTGTGTGATGGACAATATTTCTACGACAAATAAAAGGAAACATTTCCCTATAGAACCAAGTTCGTCAAATCAATTTTTCAAACTAATTACTTTGGGGCCCATATTTAACTATGCCAATCGTATCTCGTGGCTGCGAATGTCATATCCATGCAGAAGTATTCTGAGAATGACACCTGTTTTGAGAAATGCGTTATATGTATTTGCAATGAAATGAGTGAAATATATTTTGCTTTCATGCAAGGAAAGGCGTTTTGGTTAGGCGAGTAAGTATGACAAATCTGCAGTCTTTTGCACATTTGAGAACCTTTATTTCAATAGTGGTGCGAGTTTCAAAATGCGTTCCAACTGGTTGCGCCTTGAGAAGAGGCTGGCGTCGGTTCGTGTAATACAATACGTGCGCTAAAGCAATCAGTAGAAAAGTTGATTAGTCAAAATGTTGCGTAATTTGTCAATTATGCACTTTCATTTCCAGCGTCAGTCATGCCTACCACTTCGAAAAGCCTAGCTAAATAAGTAGAATTGCCTTATATATTACATGCGAGCACAGGCTATCGAAAATGCTCTTTCCCACAAGATCATTTCAAGAGGTTTATAAGGCGGAAGCTTAAAATCAGTATACCCGTATTTAGGACATTTGTGTCGCATTTTCTAGCTAACATTATATACGTATATCAAGCGCGCGAAGCTGTCAACGTCTTACAATAGCCCGATTCAATATATTCTGAAGGCTAGTGACAAAAATCCACAAGTTGACAAGTTTGGTTACAAAGCACGTTTCTGCCGCTTCTACAAAAAAAATTCCACTATCCACGGTGTTATTGTGGGTTACCTTTCTCATTGACATATAGACTTCTTTTATTTGCTGCTATGTCAGGAGGCAGAAATGACATGTGTCTAAATCTTTCTTTTTTGGTTGCTTTTGCAACTCAATCTCGAACTTTGGCCATTTACGTTTATATAATTACGTGCCAAGTATATACGTTCAACACATCCAGTCTGTGGCATACTCCGTAATTTTTCCAACAGAGATATTAACAAAGCATAGCATAAATAAAACAAACTTTTATCTCATGCTAGTGCACGTGTCCTAACGAAAATATCTCGCATAGCTGCATTTGAGTATCTACCTATCACGTTCGTTTACAGACTTGGAGCCGCGCATTTCTTACTCCGAAGTGAACTTTAACAAAAATTTAAAAAAGAACGCTTATTTTAGGAAAGCTCAAGGTTAAGGTTATGTGCAACATAACAGTGTCAGAAATATGTGAACAACAAGCGTCAGGAATATGTGCGACATTCAACGCTTTTGTGATAAAATGTCGCGCATATTCAGAATGTAATATCACATGGCCATGCCATTAACCTCTATTTCAAGCAGTACGGAAGAATATTGCCGCTAGATTTTTTAAATCTTGAGAGGTACAAATATTAGAAGGAATAATTCATACCTGCATGGTAAAATTATGTAAAATTAAGTGATCAAAAATAGTTAAATGGTAAAAAAATGAAAGCGTAGATCTTTTAGTTAAGTGAGGAGATGGGGGTTAACCTGCAGCCAGTCTAAGGGGGAAAAAAACAGGGTGACATAAGGAAGTGAAGCAAAAATGAGCTTTTATTTGGATTTTTACCTTCTGACTACAGATCAGAAATGCAAACACACACGCACAAACAAACACACAAAACACTCAGAAAAGCTTAGCCCGCTTTTTGGGTTTTACGTGCAATGTGGCAGGATTAACGCGCGGGTCAAATGAAGTGCAAATACCTTAAGCTCTTCGTCCAGAACACAGCAAGGACAACACCAAACGTAGGCGCATTTGGCTTTAGTGTCTTAATTAGGCGAACGCAGAACCGCCCTGAAACCCCTAGTTGTCCGCGCGTGGGATCATCCGGATGATCGGATTATGGGTGAAACACAGCACACGGTTACCGCCACCATCTGCGTGCCAAACGTTCTCGGGTATTTGCGTCTACGCACTGGCACACTCCTTTCCTGACGGAAACTGTCCACACGAAGATGACAGGACTGCTTAGCCTGAATGTCCGCTGTGCAGCAGCAAACCGCGCCCGAATTCACGAAACGTTCTTACGCTGGAAGCGTTCGTGCCAGCCAATAGTGTTGTCGCACATATTATTAGCGAAGGCGATCGACCAATGAAAAACAGCACTTACGAACTAAACTATTTGTGAATGCGGCCCTGCATCTCCATGCGTCTCCGTGAATCAGTGACATAACTTGTCTCGAAGTTTGACCTGACAGTCTTAGGAAGGGCACTGACAAATGCCTTTACTTTCTGTTTCGCTGTCACCTTTTACGAAATAAATAAGTGTAATGTACTTAAGGAAAGCGTCGTTAAATCGAGAAATACGGCTTGATATTAGACAGGCAAATTTGCAAGTCACGCTGGTGAAGACGCGCAGTAAAATTATGTCACTCAGTGATGTGCATACCTGCGTCGAATAACCTTTTCTCAGGAAAAGCTTATTGGAAGCAACAAATCCTCAACTGGAATTTTTTCAAAGTCAAGAAGAATCATTCTAGGGTACTTTTGGGAGTGAATTCACAAACCTCTTTGTTATAGTCATTCCTGTTTGCAATTTGCCGGCTGCTTTCGCTATTGGTTCATCCAGCATCACGATCGCTTTGCGCCTCCTAAGGTCTATTTTTCTGCGTGTGAGCAAGTACACTGATTTCGAGTGCATGCTTCAATTCTTGAAACATACGTTCCCTGGCAGACCTAATATTAAATGCAACTTTGCAGACGTGTCATGTAAAATTATATTTATAGATTTGCAAGGTACAAATATTGCGGATTCATAAATCTTTGCTTACTTGATAAATGAGCCTAACAACTTATTTCGAAAATACCTAACCAAAAAAATCGACGAAATAGAATTGATGCATGCAAGGAAGTACATTTTCTTTTGTAGCTGCGGGTCGCCCATGCAGCGGCACATCATTTGAGTAAATATCTTCAGCCCACAAATTGCGAATATGGAACAACTGAAGTTTCCGTGACATCAAAGGCATTGCGAGGAAGTATTTTTAATCATGCCGAAGACAGTACTGATTATACTTCGATACCCTGGGTCCCTATAACGTAAAGCTATTCCAATATGTTTTTATTCCAATCTCCTAACGCCAAATTTGCGTAACCACCGACGCAAGCACCGGGCAGTCACCCGCAGGGTTGCCTGAACAGACCAATCAAACGCTCTCCTTGTTCATAGGAGGTCACTTTTGTTTGCTTGAAAAACGAATAACATTGCCTACACTGAGCGGCTTTTCATATCTAATTGGCTGACAAGAGTCGAGGAGAACGCTCACGTGGAGAGGGATTCGATGAGGCAGAGCTAGTGCACTGAAAATCGAAAACCGGATGAAGTGGGTGGTGCAGGCGTCTGCGATTGGTCCGTTTTCCCTTACTTAGCTTGCGGTAGCTGGTCGACAATCGCGGCGGCATGCAACGGAACCTTAAGAACGACGCTAAAACGGATCATCAGCAAAGAAAAGTTGGCAGAATGAGGTCGTAAACGTGCCGAAAGAGTTCGAAAACGTTACACGGCCACGCAAGAAGTTTTATTATGCGCAAATAAAGCCATGCTCTCCGGCAGGTGCGAGTAGCCAGCGCCTGAGCGATCGGCGGCAGCCACATTTTATTCGTTTGGAAACGGGGCAGCCTGCGGCTATTCAGAAGAAAATTCAGTTTTGTTCGGCATATTAATGCATCTTTAATGCGTACATGTCACTTTGACGCGGTGAGTTGTGGTAGTTTTGTGACGTCGCGTGACAAGCAGGTGAAGTGGGTGCAGCCAGAAAACTTTTGACCAATAGCCAGTGGCTAATGGCGAAAAGGCGTCGAATCAGAAATAACTGTTTTTCTTTTTTCGGTCAAATCATGCATAATCAGTGTGTACACATCATACCAGATGGAGAGGTGTCGCGGTTTTCGTGACGTCGCATGCCAGGCAAGTGAAGTGGGGGTGGTCCAAAAGCATTTTGACCAATAGCGGAGTGCTGATAGCATAATTGGAATAGAAAAGTTTGGAATAGTTTTACGTTATAGCGCCCCTCATTTAAAAAAAAGAAAAAACGGAAAAAAAAGCACGGAACTCCAGCCAGGTATTTATTATGTTCCAAAACATCGTCATACATCAGGTGTATGCTTAGATGCAGACTCGACCGCGACAAGAATCACCCATGCTACAGAGGAATGTAATGACCTCTTGTGTGTAGCAGCTTGATTAGAACAATTATGCGAACCCGAGTTTGCTCGTTTGGTATTTTCTAAGATTTGATGCCAGCTATAGAAAATTTTAACTTCTAGGGAATCCGTGATTCTATCATCATCCCAATAGGAGCACGCCCAAGATGTAGGAAATGGCAAAACCACATATAATAACTAAATACTAAAACACAGTGCTGATTGCGGCCACAATAAGCACGACGCACGTCTATAGTACAGTACAAAAGGATGTTATTCTTAAATGATGAGACCGTCTAAAACATCTGAAATACGACCAATACGGCCTTGCTATGTGCGGCGAGCCAGCTGCCAGTGTTAGTCCAGAGTTGTTGCCTGCCCAGTATTCTACGGACAAATAAAAAAAAACACAAAATATGAATCTGAGCTCTCCGCGTCATTGAGTTCCCCTGTGTCCCGTGCGTCCTATATAAATTACGGCGCCGAACATCGACAGCATACAGATCCTCCATAGTGCTGCATCTTTTAGCCCATTTCTGCAGGAATGATGGTTAACGCACATTTTCTACGAAACCCGAATCCGTTGATTCAATGTCATCGTACTTATCGAGCTCGGCCCTATTACGAATAATTCCTTTTCAACCCAAATACTGTTAACTACTTATACATTCAGCTAGAAGCCCTGAATGGTCTCCATCTCAAATTTTGAGTACGAGCCCTAAAATGAAGCGGTGTTTGGGCCGCCTATTTTTTTCGGTGGCTCGACCATAGCAGCACTTGTTACATTGCAAAGAAATTTCACCAAGTTATGAACACTGACTGTTACATACGGTGTACAAACTGTAAAGATACGAGTTGACAAAGTCAGTTCCGCAGAAATTGGCGACTGGGTAATCTGGTCCTTCAACACAAGAATAACTAGGGAGAGGGGTGGAATATATGGTGGAATGGCCTGCATGCAGCTGTGCCGCCGCAGTTTCAGCCGAAACAGGCGTCACATCTCTCGAAACACAAGTTAGTGTATCCACCCTTAATATTGCCACCTGGTGTTTTGAGCCAGCGCTGCGTGCCCAGCAAAAACGGTGATTGAAGACGAAGAAGTCAAGGATCTTGCGCCAGCTGGTGAACCGTCCTCCTTGTGTCTGACATTTTCGTGTCTGGCTGCTGATCCTGCTGCTTATTCTTGCCTTAGCGCGTGACAATATATTGAAAGGAAACAAATATTCGACAAACTCGAATACTGCATTCTCAAATGGAATAGCATTGACTATTTGATTCGGGTAAAAAATTTGAGCATTCCCACACCCTTACTGATCGGGAACTGCTCGAACACTCAGTCCGGTCAATATTCGATGGAACCAGTCTACATCGGTTGTTTATGTTGCAACGCAGCGTCGTACAAGATACTGCATGAACGTCATCGGTGCAGCTTTGTTACTCCGCGAAAAGTAGCTGGAACGGCCACCTATTCGCGAACGCCACTGCTTAAAACATTTACAGCTTTAAAGGTGCAGGTTTGTTTCTTCGCTAACACACTTGACGTCAAGGCTGTTAGAACATTTGTTTTGCACAGCGGCGAGCTCAAACTACACCTGCGGGGACAGAAGTGGAAAACTATTTATTAACCCTGACCCCTTCGAGCTCACCAAAATATCTGCTGCGGCTGTTTGAGAGTGATTGCTAATAAAGTTCATTTAATGAAGTTCTCCTGTCGTTCCTGCTGCAGCCCTCATAGTGTTTGCTTGCAAAAAACAAGGCGGGATCTGTCCCTATCTACAATTTAATCGTATACCCTTTCACGGGATATTTCAGCGTGTTAGCAATGGGGAGACAGACAGAAAACTTATTAAGAAATGTCAGAGAGGACCAGAGGTTGGCCTAAGGTTGACTTCTCTAGCCCATTGTTTTGGAGACGATGGGGACAGAAAGGCATCAATTGTCTGCTAAATGGACTTGGAACATCCTCTAATTAAGCCTTGTGCTGTGCAGTACTGCAACGAGTGCAAAGATTGCTCCGCAACGGAATTTGCGGTCAGGTCAAGATCCCTGCAGTAGCTTTTTTGCAGTGGAAATTTTTTGAAATTCAGCAAGCCGATTTGAGATAATGACCCAGTGTCAGATATTCACGCGCGTACTGGAGGCATACAGAAAAGACGCCATGCACTGCTTCGGGTGCGTCACAACAGTGGCAGTTGAGAGAGTCCGTATTGTTGCGTTTCGCCTGCGACACGCGGTTTTGCCGGCGCGACTGCGGCGGGGCGGCAGACATTTTGGCCCGTTCGGCGTCGCCGCAACGCTCCCCGCCAGGCGTTTCCAGGCGTTTCCAGGCGCGACTGCGGCGGGGCGGCAGACATTTTGGCCCGTTCGGCGTCGCCGCAACGCTCCCCGCCAGGCGTTTCCAGGCGTTTCCAGGCATGTTCCGATGCCACGTGTCTTCATGTGCGTGTGTGAGTGTATGTGCCATTGTGCCCGAACGGCGGCGATGCGACAGCAGGGGGTCACCCTCTCCTCCCAGTCTTTATGCCCGACCGGCGGCGCTACGACAGTGTGCGTCACCATTAGCCCATTGTACAATCACGTGCTCGTCTATTGAGGGGTTCCTTCTTGCCCTCAACTGCGAGAGTATAAAAACAGCTGCCCCCGGACGCCAAAAGGAGGGCTCCGATTTCTTCTGTTGAGTAAAGTGCTCTCCCGTCTCTCTACTTCGGTCAACCTGACCGCCAACTCTTTGCGATGTTAAAATAAACAAGTTGTTTTGTTGTTACCAGTCGACTCATGCTTTGCCGGGACCTTCGGATGCTTCCAGTTGTACCCCAGGCCGCCAGGCCAACGCTACCCTTGGGGCTTGCGACCCAGGTACAACCACGGGCGTCAGCGCCGAGTTCCCAACAACCGATGCCATCGGTGGGATCCAAACAACTGTCTGCCAGCGGTGAGATCGCGACAACGGAGGCCAGCAGCGAAGAGATGCAGTTGACTGTATGCTGAGCAGCTCAACGACGATCCGGGAGCAGTGCAACGAGCCCTGTGTGATGACTGGTTGCCTGCAGCGGAACGACTGCGCGGAACTCTTGGCTGCGAGGTTTGGTGAGTGCGGGACTTTCTTCTTCTGAGCTTTGCCAGGTTTTTGTTAGTGTCAGAAACAGAGCTGGTAATTGTGGTTGTCGTTGCTGCCGGGTTAGTTTGCGGCAAGACAATATTAGGCAGTAGAGAAAGCAGCATTCAGAGCAGCCATGGATTTGAAGTCGTTGCGCAAACCGAAATTGTTGGAGCTTGCAAGAGAGTTGGGTCTGGATGTCTCGGACAAACTCAGAAAACCAGAACTGCTAAAGGCTATTCTTGAGTTAGAGGCTGAGGATGACGAGCTGTCGGAATGCCTTGAGACCATTGAAGAGAGGGAGACTGCAAAAAGACAGGAGCGCGAACTTAAAGAGCAAAAAGAAAAAGAAGAGCGCGAACTTAAAGAACAGAAAGAGCGAGAGCAACAAGAGCGTGACCGTCAACACGCTTTGGAAATGAAGCGTCTTGAGGTAGAGATGGAACGCGCTCGTAATGGAAGTCAGGCACACGGTGCAGGAGAACGAGTATTGTTCAAAATGACTGACCTGATGCGGCCGTTTAAGCTTGGAGAGGACATTGGTTTGTTCCTGGTTAACTTTGAGCGAACGTGCGAGAAGCAGGGGTTCTCTCGGGAAACGTGGCCACAGCGCTTGCTCACTTTGTTACCCGGCGAGGCGGCCGACGTAGTCGCTCACTTGGATAGAGAGGAGGCAGAGGATTTCGACAAAGTAAAATCGAGTCTGCTAAAAAAGTACCGGCTGTCTGCGGAGGCGTTCCGTCGGAAGTTTCGGGAAAATGAGAAAGGCAGAAGTGAGTCATATACGGAGTTTGCGTACAGGCTTATGTCAAACATGCAGGAGTGGCTCAAAGAAGAGAAAGCGTTTGGTGACCACGATAAAGTTCTACAGTGTTTCGGGCTAGAACAGTTTTATAGTCGGTTACCGGAGAACGTGCGGTACTGGGTCTTGGATAGGCCAGACGTTTGTACGGTGGCTAAAGCCGCTGAGCTAGCCGAGGAGTTTGTGACGCGTCGGGCTCGCGGAGCTAAGGACGGTCAAAAGGGTGAATTTGGCTCGAAGTTTGAGAGGCCGAAGTTCACACCCATGAGAGCAAAGGGGAACACGCGTAGTGCGGATGCGAGTGGAAGCAGTGCGACCGAACCTAAGGAGACGGCGGCAGCCGAAGCCGAACGCAGAAAGCGGTTCGAGATGAGGCAAGCGCGCGTTTGTTATACGTGCCAGAAGCCGGGTCACTTTTCGGCGCAGTGTCCGGAAACAACACCAAAAGTTGTGTTTTTTTCAATAGGCAGCACTGACGAGAACATGAAGCTTCTCGAGCCTTACATGCGAGACCTCCTCGTGAACGGGAAAGAGTGCCGAGTGCTTCGAGATTCCGCAGCTACGATGGATGTAGTTCACCCGTCTTACGTAGAACCCCATATGTTCACGGGCGAGTGCGCGGGGATCAAGCAAGCCGTGGAAGCTCATAGCGTGTGTCTGCCGGTAGCAAAAGTGCTTATTGAAGGACCTTTCGGAGCGCTTGAGACGGAGGCGGCAGTGTCATCTATGCTGCCCCCCCAGTACCCGTACCTATTTTCAAACAGGTCCGATCACCTCCTGCGCGAGAAGGGGCTTTTGTTTGGTGAAGCTAGTGTTCAGGCCTTAACCAGATCGAAGGTTCGGGAGCTCGCTGCAAAGGCGGTAGTTGCGGGGCCGACGTTATCAAACAACGAAAAAGGGTCAGAGGCGCAGCAAGCTGATATTCAGAGCACGCCCGAACTGAATAAACTTGAGTCTGTAACGTTAAAGGCACCAGATACCGGAGAGGAAAATCCCGATGCGGGAAAGTTAGAAGAGCTATCTACTGATTTGCTCATCGCGCCTACGTCAGACGGACTTAATAGGTTGCTAAAAGTCAGCCGGTCGGCTTTGATAGCCGAGCAAAAAAAGGATGGCAGCCTGGAAAACGTGCGCTGCAATGTCAAAGAAGGTATCGCCAGGAAAACTGCGCGTTTTGTGGAAAGAGGTGGAGTCCTGTACCGGAAGTATCTAGACCGCCGAGGAGTGGAGTTCGATCAGCTGATCGTGCCTCAATGCTATCGTCAGGATCTGTTGCGCTTGTCACACGGGGGTTCGTGGTCCGGACACCTAGGAGTTAGGAAAACTAAGGACCGTCTTTTGCAAGAGTACTATTGGCCAGGGTGTTTTCGGGACGCAGACCACTTCGTGAGGTCATGTGACACCTGTCAGCGGGTGGGCAAACCAGGGGACAAATCAAGGGCGCCGTTGAAATTGGTACCTATCATTACGGAGCCTTTTAGACGGCTCGTTATTGATACAGTGGGACCTCTGCCGGTAACAGCCACGGGGTACAGACACATTTTGACTGTGATCTGCCCAGCGACAAAGTTCCCTGAAGCAGTGCCGCTTAAAGAACTCAGCTCAGTTGAGATAGTCAATGCACTACTGTCCATATTTGCGCGAGTTGGTTTTCCTGCGGAAATCCAATCAGATCAGGGCACAGTGTTTACTAGCGCTTTGACGACAACTTTTCTCGAAAGGTGTGGGGTAAAGCTGCTACACAGCTCAGTGTACCACCCACAGTCGAATTCCGTTGAGAAGCTCCACTCCGTCATGAAGCGCGTGTTGAGAGCGTTGTGTTTTGAACATCGAACTGACTGGGAGCTGTGTCTGCCTGGGGTGATGTTTGCTTTAAGGACCGCGCCGCATGCGGCTACGGGGTTTTCGCCAGCTGAACTGGTGTACGGTCGCTCGCTTCGATCTCCGCTTCGCATGCTTCGAGAATCGTGGGAAGGTAGGGGCGACGACCCAGTCGTGGTGGAGTACGTACTTAAGCTCCTCGAACGCTTAAGAAGGGCACAGGAGTTGTCAGGTGAAGCAATGACAAAGGCCCAGCAGAGGGCCAAGGTTTATTATGATCGGACCGCCAGGGCCCGTCGTTTTGAGGTGGGCGATGAGGTCATGATATTGCGCACATCGCTAAACAACAAACTAGACGTGCAGTGGGAGGGCCCAGCGCGAATTGTTCAGAAACTGTTGGACGTTAACTACGTGGTAAGTCTGCCAGGAAAGCGGAAAGCACAGCAAGTTTACCACTGTAATCTGCTCAAACCTTATAGACGAAGGGAAGCAGTGGTGTGCATGATGGTAAACGTTCCTGAAGAGCTTCCGGTCGAGCTTCCGGGACTAGGCTCAGTGACGAACAGGGAAGACACCGGTCAAGTCATTAGTGACCTTATCAGTAAAGCACCGCTGTCGCCCGAGCAGAAAACCGAACTACACCAGCTATTACAAGAGTTTCAAGGTCTGTTCTCTGAGAGGCCTGGTAGGACTTCTGTACTTACTCATGATATAGAACTTACCTCCCCAGAGCCAGTACGATCCAAGGCGTATCGGGTGTCACCCCGCCAGAGCGATATTATGGAGGCTGAGGTAAAGAAAATGCTACAGCTCGGTGTTATTGAGGCAGGTGAGAGTGATTATACCTCCCCTTTGATTTTAGTTGAGGTACCGTGCAAGGAACCTCGTCGTTGCGTCGACTACCGCAGGCTTAATTCCATCACTAAGGATCAAATTTATCCGATCCCTAACATCGAGGAGCGCCTTGAGAAAGTTAGTAGCGCTCAGTTTATTTCCACCCTAGATCTTGTCAGGGGTTATTGGCAGGTTCCACTTACAGAAGAGGCTAGTAGGTATGCGGCGTTCATTTCACCAATGGGAACATTCCGTCCTAAAGTGTTGAGTTTTGGTTTGAAGAACGCGCCATACTGTTTTTCAAGCCTCATGGATAAAGTGTTCCGTATCTAGACGACGTAGCGATATTCTCCGCATCCTGGTCTGAGCATATGGCACACTTGCGGGCAGTGCTAACCCGCCTGCGCGAAGCGGGCTTGACAGTAAAGGCTCCTAAGTGCCAGTTAGCACAGGCCGAGGTTGTCTACCTCGGTCACGTGATTGGTCAGGGTCGTCGCCGCCCCTCTGAAATAAAAGTGGCCGCTGTGCGAGACTTTCCGCAACCGCGCACAAAGACCGATATTCGGTCGTTCTTAGGTGTCGCCGGCTACTATCAGAGGTACATCCCCAGGTACTCTGATATCGCGGCTCCCCTGACGGATGCTCTAAGAAAAACAGAGCCTCAAACAGTCGTCTGGGACGAGACAAAGGAAAGAGCTTTTAGCGCCCTAAAGAGTGCCCTAACAAGCCAGCCTGTGCTACGATCGCCAGACTATACAAAAGGGTTCATTGTTCAGTGCGATGCTAGTGAGCGAGGCATGGGCGTTGTACTGTGCCAACGGGAAAAGGGAGAAGTAGAACACCCCGTCCTGTATGCTAGTCGTAAGCTGACCAGTCGTGAGCAGGCGTATAGCGCCACCGAGAAAGAGTGTGCATGTCTCGTGTGGGCCGTTCAGAAATTGTCATGCTATCTAGCTGGCTCGAGGTTTATCATTGAGACGGATCACTGCCCTCTCCAATGGCTGCAGACCATCTCTCCCAAAAATGGCCGCCTCCTGCGCTGGAGCCTCGCTTTGCAACAATATTCCTTTGAGGTGCGTTACAAAAAGGGGAGTCTCAACGGTAACGCCGATGGCTTAAGTCGAAGCCCCTAACGTAGGAATCAGCCTCAAAATTGTTGGTTACTGATGTTTTTCTTCCTGAGGCAGGATTTTTTTTAACATATTGCTTTTGTTTAGTGTTTCAAAGTGATGATATGCTTTCTAGTGCAATTTTCCAATTTGTGGACGCGTTCTGAGTGATGCTAGACTACTGTAAGGAACTAGGCAGTGGTATAAAAAGGGGAAAGAGCCTGGCAGGGCTTAGTGAGGGTTGTGCCGTGCTTGCTGACTGAGCGGTTGAGTTTCAGCGTAGTTCTAACGCTTGCCGGGAACGAGAACAAAAATGTGAACTCTCCCGCAGTCACTTTGCAGTGTCCCGTGCGAACCTGAACGAGAGAACGAGGCCTTCTCTGTGCGCTGCGCTCAAGAAACGTCGAGGGACGCCCGACTTCGGTTATGAGCATCATCGAGCGACATCCCTCCGGACAGCGGATGCAGTCCCCTGTCCATCGGGATCTCCTTCCCCCGGCGGGGCGGTCTGTTGCGTTTCGCCTGCGACACGCGGTTTTGCCGGCGCGACTGCGGCGGGGCGGCAGACATTTTGGCCCGTTCGGCGTCGCCGCAACGCTCCCCGCCAGGCGTTTCCAGGCGTTTCCAGGCGCGACTGCGGCGGGGCGGCAGACATTTTGGCCCGTTCGGCGTCGCCGCAACGCTCCCCGCCAGGCGTTTCCAGGCGTTTCCAGGCATGTTCCGATGCCACGTGTCTTCATGTGCGTGTGTGAGTGTATGTGCCATTGTGCCCGAACGGCGGCGATGCGACAGCAGGGGGTCACCCTCTCCTCCCAGTCTTTATGCCCGACCGGCGGCGCTACGACAGTGTGCGTCACCATTAGCCCATTGTACAATCACGTGCTCGTCTATTGAGGGGTTCCTTCATGCCCTCAACTGCGAGAGTATAAAAACAGCTGCCCCCGGACGCCAAAAGGAGGGCTCCGATTTCTTCTGTTGAGTAAAGTGCTCTCCCGTCTCTCTACTTCGGTCAACCTGACCGCCAACTCTTTGCGATGTTAAAATAAACAAGTTGTTTTGTTGTTACCAGTCGACTCATGCTTTGCCGGGACCTTCGGATGCTTCCAGTTGTACCCCAGGCCGCCAGGCCAACGCTACCCTTGGTGCTTGCGACCCAGGTACAACCACGGGCGTCAGCGCCGAGTTCCCAACAACCGATGCCATCGGTGGGATCCAAACAGTATATTGAAGCGAATGGGTTTAACGCTTGGCAAATGCCACACCTAATCGTATACAGCCCGTGAGCACTGCGGGCCCAACTTCGCTGGATGCCATTCGGCATCCGAAAAGGCCTAGTAGGTGCGCATCTCTGAAGCCGGCTATGGTGATTTGCCCACTGCGATACCATCTTTCGTTCTTTTCTCGCTGTTTCAATAGTATCACTGACAAGAGCTGGCGTCGGATCAACACGGTGGTACTATAACAAGTGTGCCATTGTTTCGGCTGTCTCTCATACCTACAGGACAAACTAGTACCCGAATGGGGACAAAAATTTCCGTCTCTGTGTAACTCACCGGCTCGCACCCTCACGGCGCGGCTGGCCATCTTCCCGAGCGCGTTGCTGAGGACGCAGCGGTACGACGTGGAGTGGACGTGGGCGCGGTACTCGGAGGCCCCGAACGCCGGGAAGAGGAGCGTCGATCCGTCGGCGCTCGTGTGGCGCAGGCCGGGCACTTCGGACAACGCGGCGGGAGTGGACAGCATGACGCCGACGCTGCCTGTCCAGGACGACGAGGATAGAGAGCCGTTCAGGTCGTCCGCGTGGATCCACCAGAGCGAGGGCGAGGGCGAGCCGTGACCCCGGCAGCGCAAGGATCCGCCCAGGGTGTTGAGAAAGTGGTACCGCACGGGGGGTTCCTCCTCGAAGCCCAGAGACGGGGAAAGCATTCCTTCGGGAAGAAAAACAAAAAGAAAAGCAAATAAATCAGCAAATGTAAGAATGGTATAGAAGCACGAAACATCTTAAGTTGGCTTGCAAACGAACAGTTCGCTTAGTATCTTGTATTGAGATAAATTGTCAAACTTTGCCACACTTGACAGCGTGAAGAGAAAAGTTGCCACTCACTGAATGTCTTCTTGTATTTGCTCGTTCGCTGTATTCTAGCGCAAGCAAATGTTTCTGACACAATTCCTGCTAAAAAAATAAATTCTGGGGTTTTGCATGGCAGAACCACGACCTGCTTATGAGGTACGTCGTTGTGGAGGACTCCGGAATAATTTAGATCACCTGGAGTTTTTTAACGAGCACCTAAATATAAGCACAATGGTGTTTCCACGTACTGCCCCCATCGGAATGAGGCCGCCGCAGAAGGATTTGATGCCGCGACCTCGTGCTTAGCAGCGCAACGCCATAGCCGCTAAGCCACCGTACACGGTGGGTGACGCAATAACTGTGCTTTGTTTGGTTTGTACGAGACAATTTGAACACGTCAACGCCCCTAGCATTCCTGGTGTGTGTGTGTGTGTGTGGTTTTTTTTAAACAGTGTTGAGACAGCGAATTTGAGAAAGGCAGTAACTCGACGCGTAGTGCAATGACAATATGTGTGTGTTTGACTGTGAGCGCTGCTTATGATATTACCGAGAATATCATAATTATCACGCAGCACCTGGGAGCACGATGCCAGGCGATCAACCAGGTTAACACAGCGAGCCTATAATTAAAGCTTGCATCGTCAACTCTGTATGCGTGGATAATTCATCATATTAGGACAGTGCTTCGTGGAAAGATAAAGAAGAATGTCGTTTCATCTGGTGTATCAGGTGTATTGATCTTAAGCAAAGATACGAATATGATATCGTAGCAATTCGGTCATGGCCAGAGTCCTGCTCCTACGTGTGTGAGCCTTGATGTCATGTACATAGTCAGACAGCCGTAACATGTTAGCCCGCCCACTACTTAAAGTAGAAAAGCGAGACAAGAACAAAAAAAGGATAAGATCACAAGCACTTCGCGAATCGATGTTATGCAAAGCATGTTGCTGGCAGCTGGCTACCTGCAGCGTTGTTTGGGATTACGCAATATGTTACCAGGTGAACCTACGTGTTTTTGTAAGACGACTAGGCATGCGTCTGAAGCGGGCATCCGACAGAAGTCCATACCGGCCACCGAACTGGCAATGGCTTGATAGGCCCCAATAACAGAGAAGCTTGCTTGTTTGCACGAAGAGAAGCGGACTGCGATTTATGTGTTTCGTAGAAGGCTTCTTTCGAACCCTTTTATCCCGAACCCGTATCCTGAAAACCTATACGCCTCTTTCCCGTCACTGACGACGGCAGCGGAGCGGTAGCTGCAGGCTAATCAGACAAGAGCCGAGAGGGTGGGGAGGGATAGATGTACCGCGCGCGTCCGAGAGCCCCCAGGCGAGCGACCGCTACATGCATTCTTGGGTGCTGGAGCTGGGAGGGTAACACGCCGAGTCAATACGCCCCGGGCAATCGGCGAACCTCGACAACCGAGAGGAGTAGCGGTGGCATTACGCATGGTCTGCAAGAGCCACGTGGTCCTCACTCGCCGTCAGTGGCTCGGTTGCGTCGAGGTTCGTTATTTTGTGGGTATTCTTCCGGAGGAAGACGAGAGCTGTCTACGCAACTGTGCTTTGCTCCGCAATGGGCTTCTTCGCAAGTGATGCGCATTAAGGTAGAAAAATTCGCAGGATTATGGTCAAAATAAAACGCGAACTCGTCTAAGGTTGAAACAAACAAACTTAAATATTAACGTTGTGGGGTCTTTACGGGTCCCTTAATGGTTCCTTAACATAGCAGCAGGAGAGGGTCCGATTACCCCTCATTGCAAACAGGGCACCCGTAGCGGCCCCGGATCGGTAATTCTGTCTTTCAAAATTAGGCCACTGCTCGTTTTATTTTGAATGATCACCACGCTCGCCTGACTAGGTCTTTGTCGAACATTGATTTATAGGCCTGTAGGATTCAGTGGTCGTTAGTGTAGAAATCAATTTAAACTATCCGTTTATTAGAATAAAGCGCGCTTTGTGAAACTCGCAAGTACTCTGCCCTGAATGTGCGCCTCATGGCGCCAGATGTCAGCGCGTTGCTCTCGTGACTTGGCAGTAAACGTCCCGTAAGATACGGTTTAGACAAATTATTAGTTAGGATCTATTTGTCTTGTTTTTCACTTGCAATAAATTAGCTTCTAAAGTAGCTCCTCAACTCTTCTCTTTCTTGCCCTTTTTTTTCTGCATACGGTTTTTTTCACAGAGAGTGCACGTCCAAGCTCATTTAAACTACAATCACGACGCTTATCAAAGTGATACTCCGGTTTACAAAATAGAGCGGAGCGGCTAAAATATCGAATTTTCGGTATTTGTTTCACATTTATAATTCTGTAGGAACCTTTCAACTACAACCTGAATGCTCGTCACAGCAAGCCTGTGTGGACGGGAATATTAACCATCGGAGACCAGACACCATTAGAGGATGCTACCAAAAACAAATATGTCAGAACCTTCAACAGTCATCGATTGCTTCATGGAATTAAACTATAGGTGAGTGTAAGCAGTTCGAACAGTCTCTTTCTTTGTCGCTGCTCACAAAATGGCATGCATGCGATCGATGAAATTATCAGCATGCATGCACCGTAGTCATAATGATATTCACGCGCACGCCCCTTTCAACAACTCTCTACGAATACAGAGAATCATTGCATCTTGTTTAAAATGTACCGCGATAAGACAAACTCGTATTCCTGCTTGTTTATTTTTGTTTCTCTACTTGCGCAGTAAAACATACCTAAGTGCGTCTGGTTGAATGCTGAATTTAGTCCAGCAATGAGACTGAATTATGCCATGGAGGAAAGAGGGATGAACGATAATTGAACGCTGCATAATTACAGTGCAATATAAGCAATGTATAAGTAAGAAAGGCAAATCCACAGGTGCTGAGATGACAAGCGGCAGAAACCGTGCTGCCAACACAAAACAGACGGCGCTACGGACGACCTGTCACGTGTGCAGGAAGTGCTCCTCATGCTTGGAAAGTGGTTTAATCCTGACTAGGACGAAAACTACTAAACACTGGGTCTGCCAAAGCCAATACAACCAGCCCTTAAGGCTGCCCTAAAGTTTACTTGAAATGCCGCCGGCCACACACTTCGCTCTATATATAGGAAAGAGATCTAGTCACTAGTGTGTGGCCAGACACAAAAGAATTGTCTATTCAAAAAACAAAAGAAGTAAAAGAAGAAGAAACTGAACTTGAGATTGCAGTTGCTGATTATCTTAAAGTCAGTTGTTATGCGTGTCATGAAGCCCCGTGTCTCGTAATAGAATTTACAAGTGTATTATGTAGAAAAATGTCGTGTCATTTACCGCGTGTATTTCACTACTGTATTATGAAGTACAATGCTATCTACATTCACTTATTTGTTAGTTCGGCATCTATGGAGTCGCCTATGTTTCCTCTTGTTTCTATGTATATGGCTAACGTAGCCGTTCCCGCTGTATACATTCAGTACGCAACGAAGAACGCTCAGCTTGAAGTCGCTTAAGTACGTGCGTCCGCACATGTACACGTGGATTGTTTCTACGCGTTCGTGTCAAGAACTAAATAGAAATTGTGCGAATGGCTGGAGAAAGTAGCGCATAGGAATGCTATGCCATTTTATTGACAAGCGTTGCCTACAGGCAACAGACCAGATAAGAAAAAAAAATTTTCTTGCTCAGTTTTGGTATTGAGTGCAAGCTTTCTCGCTAAATGTTTCTGGCCAACACTGAATGACAAGCAGCAAGCGTCATTTGTTTGTTTAAAGCAGGGGCGCTATAGCGTAAAGCTATTCCAAAGTTTTGTATTCCAATTCTGCGATCAGCCCTCCGCGATCGAATTAATATGCCGAACAAAAGTTTTTTTTTTAATAGACAGAGATTTTCCCGTTCCGAAAGAATACAAGATGGCTGCCCGCCGATCGCTTAGGAACTGGCTACTCGTACTTGCCGGAGAGTATGAGTTTATTTGCGCACAACAAAACTTTTTGCGTGGCCGTATAACGTTAGCGAGCCTTTTCGACACGTATATGGCATCGCTTTGTCAACTCCTCTTTGATGAGGATCTTTTTAGCGACATTCTTAATCATTCGTTGCATGCTGCCGCGATTTTAGACAAACCCCCACAAGCTAAGTAAGGGAAGCGAACCAATCGCACACACCAGTACCTTCCTCTTCATGCCGTTATCTATTTTCACTGGCTGGCTCGGCCCCATCGAGACCCTCTCCAATTGAGCGTGCTTATCGCTTCTTTTTAGCCAATTAGATTAGGAAAACTGCTTAATGTAGGCAATGTTATTCGTTTTGAAAGCAAACAATATAAACGAGTAGAGCGTTTGATTTGTCTGTTAAGACAACCCTTCGGGTCACAGCCCGATGCCTGCGTCGGCGATTACGTAAAGTTGACGTCAGGAGATTGGAATAAAAACATATTGGACCAGTTTTACATTATAGGGCCCCAGGAAGGCCACACGAGGAAGAAGTTTGGCACACGGCTGATTTTCTTCGAAATTTTATTTGCGGCTGATGTCCTTCCAGCTACACAGGTGTAAGACACGTCATGTAAAATGAACTAAATGAGCATCTATCGTTCAGATATGACGAGAGCTGTCTGTGAAAATTCCGAACAAAGCCATGAGTGGTTTGGAAGTGAAGCCCCTGATCGCAGTACCGTTAACAGTCACGGCGATACGTGCTCTCCCGTAATATTTCAGCCTAGTGTTTCCTGCTATTGCCGAAGGGGTTTTCGCAAAGCATTTATTTCTTTTCCCTGATTATCCTTGTTCTTAACGAGTTCCGCATATTTAGATAGAAAATACTTTTTTTTCCGGAGGGAGGGGGGGGGGCGAGGGGGGATCTATATGTGGAGTATATAAAGGAATAACGAGTATTACAGCGTGATACTATGATTAGGAATGGTGGGTGAGATTACCTTTTCGTTGTCGGAATGCTCCCCTAGATGTAACCAGGAACTGCTGCATCGTATAGCACTCGGAAATTCTCGAACAATAAGCGAGATTTGAGTGAGTCATGAAATAAAGGAAGACAAGCAGAGAAGCTTGCATGCACTCACTGGATCGCACTGAATAAGCTTGGTGCAACTGTGAAGCGAAATCTGAGAGTGTATTGCTTTGCATTAAATCAGAGTGGTTTGCTACGAATATGCAAGGCAATCGATAAGCTTCGCGCTTCCAAGCGTTATTAAAATGTGACATAGATATGCAAAATTTCATTACCATCTAATGATGTTAGGATGGCTCATCGCCTGGCTTGCTATTTTAGGTGCTGGGTGATAACTATAGTGTACAGAGCGAGCACTTAAACGCGAGAGCCTCACATACAGACACGCACGTACGCAATAAAGCTACTAACAAAGTTCCTTTTTTTTGAAGCCTATGGGCCTTCGAACCGCCCACTTAAAATACATCACTCAATAGACATGCAGGTGCACATTCGCCTCGAAGCAATAAATGCGCTCGCTAATCTATTTC